>NW_024039446.1:0-366977 GCF_016077235.1 Cyprinodon tularosa | reverse complement strand
GTTTTTTTTGGGAAATAGATCTGTATTAGAGCGTAAATGGGAGACTTTATTGTGAAATTTGCTCTGGGGTATGTTTTGAAAAGGTCCCTAGAGTCTAATAGAAACAAGCTGGTAGAGTTTGGGTCATAATGCTGGGCCATTTGCATCAATTAATACACAAGTACAATACGGAGGCTTTTATTTTGAAGAGTCACTGGAGTCTTATTTTGAAAGTCTAGCAGGGTTGTGTGTTGAGACCCAGCAGTGATACTTGATGACTTTCCAATCATTAAATCACTCTTTCCCCTGTTATTAGGGCAGTAGATGAAGTGAAAATGGGAGGCTTTTATTTTGAAATTTGCTGTGGGGTGTGTTTTGAAAAACCCCTAGTCTCATTTTTTTTTAAAAGTGGTTGAGTTTGGGTCATAATGTTGAGCCATATGCTGGGAAAAAAATATGAGTTTAATGTAGGGGCTTTTATTTTGAAGGGTCCCCGGAGTCTTATTTTGAAAGTCTATCAGGGTTGCGTGTGAAGGGAAGGGTCATGGCCAGTAGTCATATTGTATCCACTTCCTAATGTTAAATCAGTGTTGTCTCCCTCCATTAGATTAAAATGTGCTGTTTAAAGTGGTGGAGGTAAAATCCTTTGAAGCACGGTTACCTTGACAACGCTTAACGAGCCTGTCAGTGACAGAGAGACATGCGCATCACTTTCGTTCCTTTCCTCTCAGGCTTTTTTGAATGGGAATAGCAGCTTCGAACAAACGAGTGCTGAAGACAAACCGTAAATGGTATCTAAAAAATTATTTCAGTCTAAGCCAGAGCTATCCTTTGTCTCCAATTGGGATAACGTTCATGGCTGTAGCTCATTCACAGCCTTAATGGGAAGGAGAAATTTAAAGGTTTATAAATCCTGCTGGTCTCATTAAATAACATGGAGTCACATGGTAGAGCAGAGCTCTCAAAAGCAAAACTTTCCCTCCGAACAAACGAGCGGTGAGCCAAAACCGTATTAGGTATTCAAAAAATTCTTTCACCGTGAGCGTCAGCCATCTTGGGACTACAACTGGTGTAACTTTCATATTTCTACAATATTTCGTCTAGGCGTGGTGACGATGTAAAAAAGTGTATAATTGTCAAAATCTTGATTTTGGGGTTCGGACAGATTTGTTACCCCCGAACAAACCTTTTTCCTGGCTAAACGATAAAAGATATCAACACACTTCCTTCAATGTGAGTGCTAGGAAGGTCTGAGGAACAACTTCCACAAGGCTCATGTTGCTACGTCGAACGGTTCCCGAATGGGAGCGATACGAAAAAGTCTGTTTTTTTTAATTTTCAGTTCGGATTTTCAGAGAGCTCTCATTGGATTTCTATTGGGGAAGTGTGGACTTATTCGTGGTCTGGGCCAAACTGTCGGAAAACCGTAAATGCCACACAAATTAGGGTTACATTTTCTGAATCCTGACAAAAATCCCTACATTTTGATGTAAAATTTGTCTAGATAGAGTAAAAGATGAGCGAGTGAGTTGAAGCTGTTCGGCATGAGTGAAATGTTTGAAAACGCTAGAGTGGCACACTCTAGCAGCTGAACATTCCGTCCATAGACTTCCATTATAAATTTGAAAATTTGTAAAAATTGTTTAAAAGTTTGAAGCTTCCCTGAAGCAAAACTGTAAAAGTTAGCAAAAAGCTGAGATAAATAGTAATAGCAGAAAGATACGGAAACATTTTAAAAGTTGAATGGTGTTTCTAGCTGAAAGTATGCTGAAGTAGTTAAAGGTCAAAGATGCTGAAGGTTTAGCTGAATTTTGCTGAAATCTAAGAATTCTACATGCATTTCAATGGGACAAAAAAAATGCATAGCATTCCCACTTGATAATAAAGAGAAACAGAAAAACAATAAGTGGGAATGCATAAGCATTCCCACTTGATGAGTTTAACTGAATAAACTACATTTCTTCATGAGCCAATTTAGAACCAGCCACCGGAATATTATATACAAGGTATAAAATGCTGCAAATGCTGTACAACATTACACGCGCAAAGCATAAATGAACTCCCAGTGTGCCTCATTAATATGCAGAGGTCAAGTATGTACTACTATAATAAGATATGAGAGCCTGTTTAGTTTCTCTATGCCAGGGGTAGGCAATATCAGCCATTCAGTGCCACTGCCCTGCAGCTTTTGCATGCATCCCTGCTACAGCACACCTGGGGAAAAAAGGCTAGATAACCTCCTAGGCATGTCCATAAGTTTAGCACAGGCCTGGCCATTAACCAATAATTTGTTTCAGGTGTGTTGTTGGAGGGATGCATGCAAAAGCTGCAGGACAGTGACACTAGAAGACCAACATCGCTGAATCCTGCTCTACATCTAACGATAATGCGAGAAGACTAGCAGCCTTGATTTTTTTGTTTTGTTTGTTTGAATTGTAACCTGTCACTGTAGCTGGTGCATTGTTAAAATCTATTGGTCACTTCTTACATTTACTTGCATTTGGGCAGTTGGGTTGCAAATTTCCACCCCTGAGGAATTCATGTGACTGAATGGAAGTTGCCAGAGTGGGTAAAAGCTACAATTAATTAATAAAATAAAAGAAGCCAAAAAACTGGATAAGCTTCCCACCAAGGTGTCTATATGATAAAATATGGGAAAAACAGGTCTACATTAAACTTAATATATTGAGATGATAATCAATGTATAGATAAGTAGATTATCTTGGATCATTAATAAACAGCTACAACAAATCACATCCACTTTTAGCACATATTCATATTATATATGTATAAATGTATATCAAAACATATATATATAAATATACATACCATGGAGTGCCTATTATTCATATTTATTAGTATTCTTTAATGCCGTTCACTTAGAGGTTTCTTTGTAATTTGGAGTAGTGTGTGTCCAGTCCAGTTGGTCCACCAGTGTGGGACCAGCGGGTTGTTCTGAACAGCTGTATTAAACTTATTAAAGCAATCAGAGTGAATACCTCACACCTTTTTAATTTTATGTATTGATCTGTGAGTGGAGAGATTTTGTAGATTATTATGAACCATATTATTTCCGTAAATAGCTGAATGCCACATTACTCTCTTTGCGTGAATTAACTGTTTCAGTTTATCTTGTTTTTTCCTTTTGTTTCTAGGATCTTGCTTTAGAAGTGTTTTATTTAATAAAGACATAGCAGATATGTTTGGCTGCAGTTTATTGTGTTTTCATTTTCCACGTTGGCACGCAGGTCTTATGATCAGCTGGACTTTGGAGTTTTAGCTCCAGAGCGGAGCTCAATGTTCTCACAGAGCAAACAGGTCAGATATTCAGAATCCTCCACCGCAAGGATATCAAAGGCTTTTCCTTCACTTGGTCAATATTTAACTTGAGTTTTCTTTTTTGGGAAATACCCTGCTGTGCTTTCTGTATCCCATGTTTCCTCGTGCAGTCCTTTCAGTTTTTCTCAGAAAGCTGCCTTAAAAACACATTTAAAAAGTGAGGAAGATCATGCAGTTAGTGAGTCTTCATCAAGCAGCTGCACTGTGACTCAATTTAATGCCATTTCACGCCCTTTTCTGCTTGCTACCGGCTCTTCAGCCAGCAGTCCGCCTCGATAAATGAGTCCTCCTCCTCCTCTGGCAGGCTCCCCTGTGGGGTGTGGCCTGAGGACAGACAACGGACAATGGTGTTCCTAAATCCCAACCCCCCCAATATGCTCCCTGCATCATTACACTCCTGCTGCCCCACCCTGTTTCCTCAGTCCCCAGAGGTTTAGATCCTAAAACGAGCACACCGTGGGGAGCATCTGTTCCTCTCACTTAGTTTTTCCTCTTCCTTTTGTCTTTGGCACCATCGCTTAGCTCTTAATTCTAACAAAACTCACCCTATCACTCACATTTATGAGCACCCTTCTTTGTGTTTTCATGCAGGTGAGCAGGCAGAAGGAGTCAAGCCAGAGACCAGGTCCCACTGTGCAGATATCTGAGATGCTCATGACCCACCTGACAGGTCAGTGCACAACTGCAGACACCTTCAGACACATAAAACGATTAGAAGCTGAGAGCGCAGGTTAATAAAGCTCACCTGGAGAGAATGTGTTGGTATTCGAGAGGGAAACCAGAGATACTCAACGATCTTTTGAGTTCCTCAGATTTTGACATTAGGGCTCTTTGGAGATTTTCCATCATAAAAAAAATATATAGCGGAAAACCTATTTTCTACGCTCTGCTAACATGTCAGCAGATCCCAGGTATTCTGATCATGATATCTGAAATGGGAAACATCAGAGAGTATGTCTATTTTATCCTAGCTGCATCGTTGCTGTTAGACAGCTACTTCTTTAGCCACATTTAGTTTTTATGATCTGGTCGACATTTGCCCCTTTTGCAATACAATATACAAAATTCCACATTATTTAGCTTAAATTTATCGGTTTGCCACAACCAAGTTTTTTACTATTTGTGTGATGGGTTAAATGGGGGGCTGCTCAGTGGTGCAGGGAGTAGCACTGCTGCCTTGCAGCAAGAAAGTTTTGGGTTCGATTCTGCAAACTTTCTGCATGGAGTTTGCATGTTCTCCCTGAGCATGCATGGGTTCTCTCCGGGTACTCCGGCTTCCTCCCACAGTCCAAAAACATGACTGTTAGGTTAATTGGCTTCTCTAAATTCCCCTTAGGTGTGAGTGCGTGCGTGAGTGGATGTTTGTCCTGTTTGTCTCTGTGTTGCCCTGCGATGGACTCGCCCATTGATAGCTGGAGATACTGTAGGCACCAGCACCCCTCACAACCCCACTTGGGATTTAAGCGTGTTAGAAGATGGATGGATGGATGGTTAAATGGGATGAGAGACTTTGTTAGCTGCAGCAGGTTCCTGTCTGCTGAACTCCTTAGAATGCAGCTAAAACTTGACTAACACAGAGCAGTGGCAGGTTTATGAAGCAGGAGAAGTTTTGAATGACTTTCTGTATCCACAAGATCAACTGGAACTCCGTTAAATTTGTTAGAATCTCAACAAGTCCTTTCAACAGTAATTTTTGCTCCCTACTTAAAAATCATCAGCCTTGCTAACTAGCTTTTTGCAAGTTTCCTCTAATAATGTGAGGATTCATGTTTTGTGATCAGCTCCTTGTGTTTGAGGTTTGAAAGCCTCTTTACCATCCCTCTAAACTTTAGCTTCATATAAAGATTTAGTATTTGAATTCCCAGCAGCAGTTTTGGTCTTTGGTAGAGCAAAAGCAATGTTTTAAGTTTGCTAAGGTTATGAATAATTTTCAGTCCCACTCTGTGTTTAGAAAGCGGATGTTTGAGTTACTTGGATCCATTCACAATATTCCTTCTATACTGAGGACTTGTATTGTGGTATTTTACAGCTTTTTAAACCGCATGTTTAAAGCATATGCATCACTTTGATGATCATCAATTTCAAATTAGTGTTCATTATAACTCTACAAAGAAAAAGCTTAGTGACTTTAATCAACATCAGACAAAACGCCTTCATTGGAGCATCCCCTGCTGATCAACCGCACTTTATATTTGCAATAGATTTTCTACGTCAGTTATTTTGTCTAAACACAAACATCCATAATGCAATGGTTTATAAATCCACTTTTGCATCAAACGCTTATTTTAGTTGACACTTCTAAGTAGGTGAACTTGATTTACTTCCCTAAAGTTAGAGAATTTTTTAAAGAACACGCTTACAGGAAAACCTCTGCACAATAATCCGTTTTTGTGGCATTGTTGTGAGATTTAAGCTTGTTTTAGTCTATGTCTGTAGTCATCCATGTAAAGTTACATGAAAACAAACAAAAAATAAAAATCAGAAAAGGGGGAAAATAGTATTTTGTTTGTTTTTCATCTTTAATAACCATAAATTAGTTGCCGTTACAGCCGCGGTTCTCAAAGTGTGTGGCGCGACCCACTGGTGGGGAATTGAGACGTGACAGGTGGGGCGCGCCAAGTTCCGGTGTGTGTGTGTGTGTGTGTGTGTGTGTGTGTGTGTGTGTGTGTGTGTGTGTGTGTGTGTGTGTGTGTGTGTGTGTGTGTGTGTGTGTGTGTGACTATAACGTGTGAGAGCAAACTGTCCTTATAGCTGTATGTTGCCGCTTTTTAGACTAATCAAACCCACAAAGTAATCATTACTAGCCTACATGCAGTCTAATTAAAAGAACATTAGATATGAGAAAAATTTCACCTGGAACTGAAGTGCCAAAATGATGATTGACGTGACGTCGGCATATTATTTGTAACGGAATAAACTTTCGCGCCCCAGTGTTGCCAACTCAGCGACTTTGTCGCCATATTTCAGACCCCTCCAGCGACTCTTTTTCAAAAAAGCGACTAGCGACAAATCTAGCGACTTTTGGAGAACATACTCCGTCAGCGCTCCGCCCCGCTGCGCTCCAGACCGCCTGCACAAAGCAAAGCCTACAGCCGCCGCTGTCCCCTCCGCTCCGCTCTGAGTTCCTTGGAGATCGTAGAGGGCATGCGCCAGATGAACCAGGGTTTCCGCGGATCATTAAAAATAATTACAATTCATAATTCTTTTTTTAGTCAAGCCCTTAATTGGCACTAAAATTAATTAAATATGTTTATCGTTGCATTTATGATTCTTTAATAAAAATGCTTCTAAAAACAATTTCATCAGATATATTATATCGCTATTAATTTGCGTGGAACTGTTTATAAAGCCGTATGTTCGGAAAGGAAGCTCGAGGCGGAGAAAAAGCTAGAGAATATATATACGTATATATATGTGTGTGTGTGTGTTTTTACATACATACAGGAGTCATGGAACTGTGCTTACAGCTCCATATTTCATGTACACTAATAACTTGTGTACATGGTTCTTGTTAATGGCATTAAAATCATTTCAAATAGCATTAAAATAGCATTAAATTAGAGTCACTCATTCCTGTATGAACCCTGTGAGCGCTTAATTTAGTATGACATATTAAAAAAATCCCACCATCATCCAGCATATGTTCAGTTTCTGCCCAAATATATATATATATATATATATATATATTTTTTTTTTTGTAGATTTTTGTAACAGAGATAAGGATAATTCAAAACTGCTTTTTTTTTAATGAACTTGTTCTCTACAACTCAGCATCTCTTTTCATTCATGTAATAAGAAGTTTCTTTTGAATGGATTTGATTAAACTTTAAGTCCCTCGGTATAAAATAAATATTTTAATGGAGATGAGAAATCTGCTTCCTGGTTGGTGAATAACCAATAGTTTGGATCCAATCATTTAAATAAACGGTGTTAGTTTTTTTTATTTTTTAGATATTTATAAGAATTGTGCTATAATTTCTAGTCACCGATCTGTTGCTACTATATTTTAATTTGACGAACCGGAATTTGTCAAGGTTCTTTTTCCTGTTTGGTGCGATTGCAATTGCGGATCTTGACCTGGCCGGACCGGAGCGGAGCAAAAAATAGCTCGGCTCCGTAATTTGTCGGTGACGGACGGAGAAGACGTACGTGGACGGAGACGTGCGGAGGAGTAGCGGTGGATGTGGAACAGCTCTCATTGATTTCCATGAAAGACAAGCGCTCCGCACGACGTACGTCAGCGGGGCGGAGCGGAGCGGAGCGCTGACGGAGTATGTGGAATCTGGGGGTTACGGGAAAGCACGTATCGTTCCTTTTCTTGTCCTGCTGCCGTGGGGCGCCTCCTCCCTCCCAAACCCCGTTCTCCCCCGCTATCGCAGGAGTCGCTCTCAGCGCTGCAATGTTTACCCTCAGCGTCCAGACTGCAAATAAAGCGCACATGCGCCGGGATTGGCGGCGCAGGTTGATCATAAATAACTGAATTTGAAATATTTTATCTTAAATAAATAACGGCGTTTGATTCACACAGCCACATGTTCATGTTTCTAGTTTGGAGTGGAGAGGGAGTATCCACTCATCGGGCAGAGAGCTGTGTGCATTCTTCTTCCCTTTGCCACATCATATCTCTGTGAGATGGGCTTTTCAGCTGCTGCTTCACTGAAAACAAAGCATGACTTGAGAGTGGCAGTATCAAGCCTGCAACCCCGTTTTGAGAAACTGTGCAATGCAAAACAGGCTCATTGCAGCCACTAATGCAGGGATAAATAGACCTGTATTGCCTGTTGGATTTCACTTATTTTCTTTTAACAGATTGCAGAGTGGCACATTAATTTTTTCTATCTTTGAGCTTGATACAAATTTTGACACAGCTGCATTTTTATTTTCTTTATTTTTGAGCTTGCTGTTATTTGACGTAGATAGTTTGTATTTAGATACTACTTGTTACTTCAATAAAATTGGAACATTTTAAGATTGTTTCATATTTCATTAGCATTGTGTTGGGGCGATGGGGACAGGCGGGGCTTGAAAATTCCCCCTTGTCCAAAGTGGGGAATGACAGAAAAAGTTTGAGAACCACTGCGTTACAGTAACTGGTTAGAAATAGTGTCACTTTGTCAGAGAGCGCAGTCTCCTAATGGTTGAAGAAAAGCATATAAATTATATTTGGTTTAATTTTTGCAGTAGTTTTTAGACCTTTTGAGCAGCAGTAGCAGTTTTTTTGTATTTTTTTTATAGGTGTTACAGATCATTTATCTTAATCTATTCTCCTCCTGGTATTGGAACTGGTTCTACAGCTGAATTTTTCTTCATGGTCAGTAATAAAACACATAAATATGTGTAATACTGAATTTATCTCCTACAGTAGATTCATGGGCACCATATTTGTATCTCTGACTCTTTACTAAAAGGCTGAATTTAAACACGATGTTCTGCTGCTGTATTGGTCTCTCCGAGCTACAAAGGGTATTTTTATGCCTCACCCACACGTGACTGTTCAACAAGATGCTTTGATTTGACCGGCTGCACGCTCTGATGTTTCATTTTGCATCATGCAGCCCACAGCCATGTGTCACAGTTGGCTTGGACCAAACTGATTACTGATTTAGGTCCAAACGGATTTTCTCCAGTGCAGAAACGGTCTGTCCTACTTACAGAGACACCACTGCAGCCCAACCTGCTGTTTCCAGCTGGTGCTGCTTTAAAATACCCCCTCCAACCCCCAACACACTATCCCCTGCCTCCTCCTCCTCCATCTCTTCTCCTCTCCTTTTATTTCATTTCATCTCTCGTTGCTCCGCCTATGATTCCCCGCTTCGTCCCTCCCCCTGCTCTCCGAGCTGAAACCTCTGCTGCGTCAGACACCTCCATTCATGAAAAGCGTGACGTGAGCAGGTCCTCAGCGACACTGAGAGGATCCACGCCGCCCACCGACTCACAGCTCAGGTGCTGCGGGAGTCACAGGGATGCCTGCCTGTTTCCCCCTCTGTCCCTTTCTGGACGTTTCTTCCTGGTCTCTTCCTAGTTTTCCTCCCCAGGGTTTCCAAACTGACCTCCATCCCATCCTCAGAGCCGAGACGGGACCATGAATCTGAGCCGTGTCTGCTGTGAGTAATCTGATAATGATGTGGAGGTGTCTCTCCTTCTCCTTCTTGGCTGATTTGCATCTGTTATCATACATGTATAGAAGAGAAGGGGCTCGTGCCGTTTGTGTATGTCTGGGGGTTTTGGTGTGTGTTCGGCAGCGGTGCTGCAGGAGTGTGTTGAGCAGTCGTGCATCGGTGCGCGTTGGAGCTATTTTCGGCTCGGCAGTGACGCCGCTGCTGCTTTTTGATGCAGTGTTATCTGTGCCCTCTGAAGGACAGGTGATGTAGGGTAAAGCATCACTCGTCAATTTCGTTTTTTATTTCATTCACTCAGACAGATTATTTCAATATAACCTAAAGGTTTTTCTGGAACTAATATTATTGTACACAAATCATACTCATCATGAGTGTGTCATTTAGCCTAAACGAACCCACTCTGCCTGCTTTAGTAGCTTTGCTTTGCCTCCCCCTGTTTGCACCAGACTTTTAGTTTGCTCGGCAGCTGGAAAGCTCAGAGTATGCCTACCTCTGTCCTCTGCTAAGCATGTTTATATAACTGTGGAGGATGAATAGCCAGCGGTCGGGCTTTAGAAGAGAGGAAGAGGAGGGGTGGTGCAGATTCACTCCTCCATCCTTTTTTTTCTGTTTTTGAATTGGACCAAAATTAAATAAAGTCCGACTTTGAGATTTATATATGTATGTTTCTCAGACCAGGCAGGGATCATGGAAAGCTTGGAACCACCAGGAGCACTAATGTATATTGATTTCCTGGCTTTCTGCTGTAGCAGACCCAGTCCCACTGGACTCTTATGACCCACTTTCTGCTCTTTAGCCTTGTGGATTTCCATCTTGCATCCATATAAAAAAAATGGTGTCAGTCACAGCCAGCCTCTTGTAATATGCATGTTGGTCTGTCTCTGTTCTTGTTGTTAGCAGTCCAGGCAGACCGTCCCATTAAAACAGCACAAGGGGAGTTGTTGTGGTGGCAGCTGCTCTGGTGTTGCAGGGTTTTGTTTTCTGTGGTTGTGTGTGTGCTGTTGTCTCCTGGTCGCGTCGGGCAGACAGGCCCAGTTCACACGGAGCCGGCTCCTCTTGTGCCCTTTGTTGTCGCTCTGGGAGGCTTTCCCATCAGAGCTCGGCCAGTACAGTAATGTGCCGCCGGCAGCAACAGAAGCTGCAGAAAACTAGTCATTTTTGTTTTTTTCATTCAGATTATTCTGCTTTAGTCTTTTTCTTGTGTTTTGGTTTCATTGGGACCAATGGTTTTCCTCGATCGCCTCTTTAGCCTTCCATCCCTTTACCTATTTCGCCATAAAAAGAGAATGCTTAAGTTGTCATTAATTACTTGGACTAAAACTACTGCCTGACCCAAAAGGATGATTTTAAACTCCTTTTATATGGTTCGCTGCTTATGCCATGCTTTAAATGTTTATGGTTCTATTTTGTGACACCCAGTCCATAAATGTCTTTGCTTTTTAGGAAATGTAAGTCTAAAAGAGTTTGGCACCGAGCATAAAGTTATAGCAAAAAGAAAGAGCAAACTAATTCAGTTGTAATGTTTTGGATACCTGAATATAATGACCAGGTCATCACCGGGTTTTTAGATAACCGAGTTTTAAGCAATTGATCACAAATCGAGTGGAGATTCAGCTGTTTATTTATTTATTTATTATTACATTTGCTGAATAATCATCTTTATCACTGTAATTGAATTCAACTGGTATTATTCCAAGTACTGGATGTTGCAGCAAATTCACCCTGACATCAAACTGTGCGATGGTTAGCAACAAGGCATTAGCACAGAGCTAAATATCAGGCTGAAGAGGCCTTAACTAGAAAGGTGAAGTTTTTGACATGACATTTAGAAAAAGGTGAACAACTATTGCCTTCTTTTCCTCTGCTGAATGACTCTTCTTTTCAAATAAGTGAGTTAGAGTGAAACACAAAGCTTCCTTTAGATCGATGAGACCAAAATAAAGATGTCTGGCCACACTGGATTTGTTTCTCAGGCCCAGAACCAGGACATGTTGTAGTCATTTCATCAACCATAACTAGGGGTGATTACAGAAGTATTTTATCCTACATATCCTATTGCTAGAATTAGGCTAAAACTGCAGGAACAAGAAGGAGCTCAATTAATTATTATGTTCTAATGGTTCTTAAAAATTTGAAAGACCCATAAACAAACAAAATCTTGTTCAAATTATTGCTAGTTTCATAAAAAAAAACCTCCACAGAGGGGGACAGCTCTTACATTTTGAGTAATAAATTATGAAAGATTGAAATCCAAAGTGATTTGAACAAATTTTGGTTTTAATTAAGATAATTTAACAGCCTAATAATAATAAAAAAGGGAAATGAAGTCCTGGTATATAAATGTAAAAGCTTTTTCACCCAGACTGTAGTTGCTGACATTAGCCTCTGCATGGCCGTGCGATCTGGCTCTGCCTCACTCAGAGCCTGGAGAATGAAGCTGACGTGTCTTTTCTTCAGTTATTTATTTTCTCCAGTTCTGGCTGGTACCAGCTGCGGCTATTTGAGGCTCCAATCCTGTGTGTGTTCGGAGCGCTAATGATTCACAGCCTCTCTGTCTCAGACATTTGGCGGATTCCTCCAGAACATGACGTTGAATCCATCAGCTCTGACAACATGGTTTGCTAAACTCCCATCTGATCCACCTGATCAAAACAAAACAAAACAAGCAAAATAAAAACAATAACATTTCCCCCACCCGGTCTTTTGCTTTGGATTCCAGTCAAAGCATTGACCTCGTTTGTGTTTGAAATGAACCTACCGCTAAGCAGGTGTTGTAGGTGGCCTCCTTTTCTTTCCAGCCATCATTGGGTATTTAGTTCTGCACAAATGAGTCACCAGCAGGTTCAGAATAGGAAGAAAAAGGGATTATTGGGAGAGATTTTTGAACTACAAATTGCGTTTCCCACAGCGGCAGATTATTCCTTTCACCTGCTTACTGTTGCTGACTCTACAGAGACAGAAAAACTGATTTATCCGTATAATCAAATCAAACTAGTGAGAGTCAAAACCTTTTTTCACTTCTGAATACCTTCTACTTTTTACTACTTGAACTATAGCTCTGTCCTCTGAGAATTCTGAGTATGTGGATTGTGTTTTATAACTCTGTTTACTCACACAGTGAGCAGAGGCCTTGAACGGTCCATAGTCTGGGGAAACAAGTACAGATATCAGAGTTAAGCTCTTCAACTATGACCGAGAAAAACAGACTATCACATGCTCTGTGGAGACCAGCGCAACTCTCACCATCTGTTTGTCTGGAGAGAGGAAGCGGAGCGGGACCGAAACTTTGCAGTGCAGGTATTTGTCCCAGAAATGAACTTCAGATGTTGAGAGAAGTCAATACTTCCTATAACCATGTGACGCTGGACTCAGAGCTGCGCATCCCTGGTGTTTATAGCTCTACCAGTTCAGCACACATTGAATCTTTCTTTGCTAGATAACTGAGGTTGTATCAGTTGAGTGGAGAGGATCTGTTTGAGTTTTAGTCTTCTAATAGATCTGGACTTTGACTGGGCCATTTTAACTTATGTGTTTACCTTGATCTAACTAGTCTGTTGTAACCCTGGTATAATGTTTAGTCAGGCTAGTTGTTTTTTTTGCTTTAAATTTAGCTCAATCCTTCCTTTTAACCAACATTTTCTCATTTTACTTTTCTTTTTTACAGTAGATAAATGATTTTACTCCAAACACCACATTGTTTTTATTAAAGCAACATTTCTGGGGCTGGTTGTGTTCAACAGCTTCATGAGTTTGGCCTTCAGCCTCTACTAAGCAGAGCACCGAATGGGATCAAGCTTGACTGCCAGCATAGGGTTAGGATGGATGCTGTGTCGACATGGTAACGCATGAACGATGAGGTGGGATAGACGCTAAATTAGTTCTTTGTTGGAGGCGCAGCTGTCACCTGAAAAGAGGTTCCCCCCATGGGTTGGTCCCAGCAGGGCTCCTACTAATGAGGAGAGGAGCCACATAGGCACAGATGCGAGCACAAATGTTATGTCTGAGGAAGTGAAGAGTCTCCATTCTGGCGTTCATACTAACTGGACATTTCAGCTGCTGTTTGTAAAGATACTACAGCCTTCCTTCCCCAGTGGATTGCTGGGAGTAGTGGGATTATTGGATCTAGCCAGACACGCCCAGGGCATGTGTGTGTGTGAACCTGATCCCCTCCCCTGCATCTCCACCAACTGCTTGGCACGAACACACTCACTTAATAAGGGATACAATAAGGGAAAATTTCCAACCCATTAAGCAGGAATTTGCCTTTTAAAAAAAGAAAAATGTTTCTAAATGATCTTCAGAAATCTGGATGTGTTTGTTTGACTCTGTCTCTGTAACCCTGTGGAGGGATTAAAGGATCAGCTCCTGATAATTTCTCCCCCTCTGTCCCTCCCTATCTGGCTGATTCTCTATAATATTCATCCTGCTTAGGTGGTGCATCGTGTCCTCCTCTGAACCAATATCCATGCTTTTTAAACTCTGCTTTTTAATCATCATAAAGCGGCAGTTTGTGTCCCTGTCTCAGTCACGATGTCTTTCGGAAAGTCCTGTAAATAAATGACTAAGTAAATTAAACCCTCTCCATCAGGCTCACAGATCTTCCATTAGGGATTGATGAAAGGCACCAAGAGGTTTCTTTCCTCCTCTTGGTGTCAGGAAACAGACATTAGAGGTTGGGAGGCATCTGCGCTCTGTGGTCATTAATCAGCCGAGATAATTGTAGAGTTTCAGTTGAGCTACAGGGGTTACCGTACGTCTTTATGCCGCTGCCCGGCCGACCACATCCACCCACTGCAGGGTCAACGTCAGAAGGCCAGCTATGAGGATTGTCTGCGAGGTGGAATTACACCGCCGGTCCTCGACTCGCACGGTTCGTTTGTCTCTACTTTGGTAGGGATGGATTTATTGGATACCTGAGAGAGCGTTCTCTCCTTCCCCTGCACTCTCAGCAGGCTGCTTCCACAAACGCCTGCATTATAGATGAGCTTCTGGCAGCTGCCACACTCTCACAGCGCTGAGGTTACCCCCAGGGGATACACAGAGATACACTACATGGGTTTGCACAAACATGCAAACATTAGCTCCACTACTGCTCATAAATCTTCACGTAGCTTCCAAAAGTCAATATTTCATGTATTCGGATAAATTGGTCTTTGACATTTTTCTCTGGACATCTTAAAGCTTTTATTAGCTGCTTATTAAAATCACTTAAAAGAAAATTAGAAAGTCTGTCTGTTGGAAGTAAGATTAAGGGTAGTTTCTAGATTTTGTATAGGAACTACAAATTTTTTTAAGTTATCTTTTTAAGGGATGACCTTAACTTGTCCATTTCAAAATGTTTTTAAAGATATATAATCTAAATTTGTAGGCAGATGTCCAGTTCTTATAGCAGATTCTGTCTTATCATGCCGCACTGTTGTTTGGGACATCAGAGTAGCATTTAAAATATGTTTTAGTTTTCTTCCTACCACAAATTGTCAATAATTGTTAGTTTAGTAATGATTAATGTTGACATATTGTGAGAAAGCAGGTGCTCTAAAAAAGTGATTTTTACAAATTGAAAATGACAACAATTTACAATATTTAACTTACCGTATATCACTGATTAGCAGTTGTAACAATGCTAAGCAGTTATGTCAAAGGTTCTCCTCAGGAGAATGTACTTTTTCTTAATGCTAACATTTCCTAAAGGCTGCCAACTTTCCCAAATTTAACAAGCTTGAAAACCGTAAACGATAAAAATGTGCAGCTGTTCTATTTTTTGTTCAGCCTTCCTGTTATTCGTTGAATGTCTTGCTCTCTCTTGAGCTCACTAACTGCCTGATTGAACTGCAGAAAGGCATCACCATCATTAAAAATACAGTTTTGCTTTAAATAGCCTCATATATCTAATTGCAAACAACTCCCTGTTAGTGAAATTAGCTATGATTAAGTGATTTTCAATCCGTAACGTACTTCACCAAAGAGTGTTGATATCAGTAGCACTTTGAATGCGGTTTTCATCTGCTCCTCAATCAAGGCCGATCAACCTGAAAATTATCACCTTGTTTGAGTCATGAGTGAATTTCTCTCTTTTAAACTATCATTGGGTTGCAAAAATTTTAACTTTTTTTATTTGTACAAAGATCCTGCCGTTTTACAGGTGATTACTAAATAAACCACGCAGTTTGTAAAATGTTAAAAGCCACAGTGGTCAACAAGTTTTATAGCATTTTTTTATTTCTGGCACCTCCTAGAGGCATTGATTGAAATAAAAACACGCTGACATGAAGTCTTACTGATGAATCTGGCCTGAGGTTATGAAGTTAAAGAGCAGAAAGAATGAAAGCTATGTCATCTATATTTTTGCTTTCACAGTGCAGCAGTTACTATTTAATAGTCCTAACCTGTAATTAAAGATCCAACATTAATCATGACTAAGAATTTAGGATATATATTTTATGAAATCTCTTTTATAATCTTTCCATCCTTATTCTCAATTCTACAACCAGCAGTTTTTTTAAATAATTTCTTTTATAAAGGCAAAAAAAGAATGCTATCCATACCAACCTGACCCTATGTTAACATTTGATTAGCTTAGTAGTTAAATTATGAATTATCTTTTATTCACCTCATCTTTCAGATTTTCCTCTCACACCTAGGCTTGGTTACAGCCTGATTTACAGAACTCCCTGAAAACATGAAGTAGGCCAAAAGCAACACTTAATTTTCCAATGTAAGTCACTGGCAACTATCAGCCTGGAATGGGGGACAATGCCATTTCAATGGCTTTGAGACGCCGGTGCACCACAGTGAGAGGCATCATCCACAAATGTAGAACACATTGAGCAGTTGCTACTCTTCCCAGGACAGATCTGTCTACCAAAACCAATCAAACATCACATCCACGACTCATACAGGAGGAACCCAGGTCTGAAGCGCTGCAGGTCACTTTAGGTCAGCGTTCGTGATGCAACAATAGGAAAGAAACTGCGCAACAATAAGGTTCTAGTCTACAGAAAGAGCACACATGTATGTCTCCTGTTTCTAAGATTATCTTGAAAATCAGAAGATTATCTTGAAAACCGAAAGCATCATGCCTCCAGTCAGACCTGGTGGCCTAGGGCTGTTTTTCTCTTTAAGCAAAGCAATGATGACTCTTAATTTTCCTCCCAACCAGTAAATCCTAAAGGAGAAGGTCCCACCTGTAGTTCCTGGCCTGAAGCCTAAAAACAGCGTTTGTGCGACGGATCAATGGTCCATATAAATAACCTAAATTCTACCTCTGGTTAAACAAAAAACAACAAGGATTGTTTTGAGCTTAAACAGGCCACTGTTAATAAGAAAAAAAAAAGAATGTGGTTTAATTAAAACAGTTCTATGAAGAGTGACTGATATTCCTCAAAGAGACCTCCATTTTTTTATTCTGAACAGGACCCTCTTTTGTTAAACTGATGGTTTTGCTTCTGAAGGTATGTGTGGTGCTGCTCTACCACAGAATCTACGGTAAGCAGAGAGAGTGGGCCGTGTGTGCCAGATGTCTTTTCTCTCAACCTTTAACCCTTCTGTTACCGGTCAGGGATCCCAGGAAAGCCCCAGTCTTATCTGTATCTGTGTGCAGCTGCTCTGATCTAGCTGTTTGCTTTAGGTTTCCCTGAACGCTATTGTTGGTATTTAGACTTCTGTCTCTCTTCTGCTCATCGTTTCTGCCATGTTTGCACGTCATTGCCTGAAATGATGACCATTAGTGTAATCTCTCTCAATCCCCGATCTGTGAAAGAGGATGAGAGGATTGAGTTTTTGTTTGTAAAAGTAATTTTCTGACATTGCAGCAACATCTGTAAAAAAAAAAATCTTTATAATTTAATGAAGCTATTGTTTTTTTGGTTTCCCTTTTTATTCTGCAGGTGTTTATCAGCATCCAGAGAAACCAGTGCGTTAGGACGCATCCCTCCCACTGAAACGCGGCTGCCCACTCACATGCACGACACCATGGGCAGCTCCCCAGAGGTGCTTTCCTGGACTTCCTGCCCCAGTCTTTTGGTGGGGAAGCTGAAGGAAGAGCTTAAACTCACTGTGGTTGGGGACAACATGAAGAAATCCAACTCTCCTAAAGCGCAGCCTCATCCTCCTCAGGCCTTGCCTCCTACTTTACCTCCTCAGATCATCACAGACCTCGCCCCGCCGACGAACCTGCCCGTTCCCCTGCACACTCCCGGCCAGGATGAGGACTCCGTTTTGGGGGGCATCAGCCCAGGAAACATAGCCCTGAGTGTGGACTCAACGCGGAGTGAAGGTGGACACTTCGATAACAGCGTGCTTCAGCTGCAGGAGCAGGAGGAAGCCGGTTCACCTGCTTCCTGTGAGCACGGTGGCTGTGGGAGTGGCATGGATGAGCAGGGAGAAGGAGACTGTCCGGTTGACCGAAGCGAAGAGGGGAGGCCGAGCCACCCGCGGCACCCCGACGACATCAAGCTGCACTTCCAAAGAGCCGGGCCTGGGTCTGGAGGCTTCCTGGAGGGGCTGTTCGGCTGTCTTCGACCCGTCTGGAACATCATTGGGAAAACGTACTCCACAGAATACAAGCTGCAGCAGCAAGGTTTGCTTTTGGTTTCATCTCTCCACATGGTGTCGGTTTAACAAACTAAATCCTCGCTGTTTAATTAAAAGGCTTTGGCTCTTCAACTCTTCTGAGAAACAATCAAACGGTTCTGTCCTGTAATGCACTCCTGAAACTGTAACTGAATATCTGTCCCCAGCTGTAGTCTGAGGCTGCTGTGCTGCTGTCAGTTAGAATTAAGGTCATGGGTAAAGGTATATTCACCTTGCTGCGGGGCTGCCTGCTTAGACTGGATGCTCACAGTAAAGATATGCGTCGAGGTCGAATGAGCTGAAGCTTTCATTGGTTCAGCAGTGGGCTAAAAAGAGGCAGCATAACTTCTCCTGGTCAAAACTGGCTGTAAAGCAGCAGATAGAGAGAAAAGGCAGCAGTGCATCCTGAAGGATCTTAGCTTTGTTTTTGCTGCACAGCTTAGTTGCAAACATTTCACAGAAATAGTCCCGCTTTATGAAGATGTCATTTTCAGATTGATTCCTGTATGAGTGCATAGAAACCTCATCCCATTTTTGTCCTGTTTTATTTACAACACTATGTTCGGTGGAAGGAAGTTCCTGTAAGTTACTTAGTATGAAGGTAAATATGTGCCAAAATGAACGAACTTGTGAATTTAATGTGAAAACTTGAGAATGCAATGTGAGAATTTGTACCACAAAAATCTGAACTTGTATGCCAAAATGTTCTGCTGTAAAGAAAAACCGCACACACACAAACTGAATTTGAAGTTGCACTAAAAGACATATCAGGCAAGAACATGTAAAAAAAAATTACACTTGTCAGTCCAATCTTCACCTGAAGAGGATTTTCACTCAAATCTGATTTAAATGTGAATGCACAAAAAAACTATTTACTGGTGTGTTCATATAGTTTTACACAAATAAAATTACAGCTGACAAATGATTATTGATAGTTTATTTGTAATTATTATTTTTTTGCATCTTGCATTACAACCTCAATTTAGCCATTACAGCTTCTTGAATCTGCTGCTTCAAGAACACAAACACGCTCTCGCGAGACACAGCACGTTTACACCGCACTTTGACTTTTGTCACATTCCTTGCGAGATATTTGTGCCAAAACGAACTTGTGTTTGAAGATGTGAGAGCAAATGTGGGGGGGGGGTTCTATAGGCCAACCAATCACAGGCTGCGTCTCAATTCGCAGGCTGCGTACTTGGGAGGACGCCTTTGGAGCACTTCTGGCTTCTTTTTTTTTTTTTTTTAGTAGTTGAAGAAAAAGAAGAAGAAAGTCGGATTTTCTTGAAGTTACGGACAACCGAAAGCAGCAGCAGCGCCGGCAGTAGAGCGGAGAACACCTTTAAATGTAAGTAGTTTGTTTTTGCTTTTTTTAAATGAACATCTATTAAAATACATGACGGTAACAGAGCCACCGGGATGTGTAGGACCAGCTAAAGCTTAAAGCTAACCTGTTGATACGTGATGTTCATCAACAATTAAAAGCCTTCATACAAATGTCACTATTTTTTATTTTAACCTACATCTTACTGTACTGATAGCCGTATCCCTCTCTAATCAGATCTATTTATTCTCAGTTTATTACAAAGTATTAGAACTTTTAAAGCTTAATGCAGCTGAAGAAATAACATTAGTCCAGCTGTACTGGGCTGTTAATACTGTAAACGTTTTGTTTTAATACTGAATAATGTATAGTTAATTTACAGTACAGTATAATAAGGTTTAAAGTATAATTCACTTGAAGAACAATACAGGCGTAATTATACAGAACAGTCATTTTGCCTGTTGACATAACAGAAATATGCTTTACATGTCATTTTGTTCCAGGGAGCAGACAGAGGAGTGGATAAAATGACCACTTCATCATCGGGGCCAAAAATACTGCTGCAGTCGGATGGAGCGAAGAGTTGAGGCAGAATTCCATCTACATGTTGCATTTCTATGTAAAAGTCACACAAGTTAAAAGAAGTCCTGTTCAAACACCAACGTACAAATATATAATAATTTGATTGCATCAAATGATGCCCAGATGCCACTTTTTGTAAATCTCATATTTGTGATAGAAGTGATCCTTGTGTGGGACAACTTAAAAAAAAAAATACAAAGTATGTTCAGGTTTGGATAATGTGACACACACACACACACACTATATATATATATATATATATATATATATATATATATATATATATATATATATATATATATATATATATATATATATATATATATATATATATATATATATATATATATATATATATATATATATATATATATATATATATATATATATATATATATATGTGTGTGTGTGTGTGTGTGTGTGTAGGGAAATTACATCTTACATTTATTATATTCATGTTAATTTTGAGTAAGCTTAAAAAAGTAATCTCCAGGTTACCATTCCAAAGTCTTTTTCTGTAGAATTTCATTAATCCATCCAAATCATGAAACCTTCCTTTTTTCTAGCTTTAAAGAAACACAACAGAAAACAGGGGGTCAGTGGGAAGCCTACTGCTGCCACCTGGCCCTGGTTTGTCCTCATGGATGAGGTATTAGGACAGAGGCCCCCTAATGCCCCACCTGTCCTAATTGCCTCCATCCCTGAGGAAACACCAGGGCCAGGTGCTGCAGAGGCTGAGCAGCATCAGGGTGAAGATGAGGAAGAGAATGAGGATGAGAGAGGAGGGAAAGGAGGAAGAGAAGAAGGAGTGACGAGTTGGTGGATTTAATCAGGGAGGATATCAGATGGCAGAGGGAAGCGGGATAGGATGGACAGATTATTTCATTTATTGGAGAGGATGGTGGACAGACATTATTATTTTTGGTGTTTTTTTTTTTAACAAGTTCAGGTTATGTGTTGCTGTTATTAAATTAAACTATTAAATTGTTTATAAAAGTTATTGTTGTCGGTGTGTTCTTAAAGTCTTTTATCTGTTTCATCACTTCTTTATAATTTAAGTAAACTTAGAACAACTTCTCAGTGACATCAGTTTATTTTTAGAGAAGCAAGTATTTACAATAAACTATTAAAAACATTTTTAAGTATTGACATTAGATTTTAAAATTAACTACTACAACTATTTACAGAAGATATACAGTAAATATTACTAGAGAATATATATATATATATATACATATACATATATATATATATATATATATATATATATATATATATATATATATATATATATACATATACATATATATACAATTGTGACTGAGCAGGAGTCCCTGGTGGTGCTGCTGGACTGGATGCGATGCCACACAGATGACCTTGGAGTCTTCTGACTGTAAGTGGGACATCATCTGGGGGGTGGGGGTGCCTCTCTCCACTGTTCACCACATCATCCATCAGGGTTTGCAGGGCTGACCCAATCGACAGCTGCCCCAATTGACGGCTGCCATGTTACTAAAAAAGTTTAAAATGACGAAGAAAATAATGACTTTACTAAAACTGTTTTCATTACCCTGAAATAACAGCTAAAATGTGATTAAAATGTGCTAAAATATGACAATCTAAATGTAATGGTGGTCGGGTAGACCCTCCTCCAGGGGCAGACACCTTGGCAGACAGCTGGTCCCTCCATGGAGCACCACTGACTGCCTCCAACACGTTCTCCCCTCCTCATCCTCTGGCATGTCATCCTCTGGGGCCGTGATATCACCAGCTCCCAGGCAGATGTTGTGCAGGACAGCACATGCCGTTTTGACCTGTAGAAAAAAATAGACAAAAATATTTATTTTTATTCAGTCATCTATCTTTATTACATGATTTATTAGAAATTAAATTTTACTTAATCTAGATCCACTATTTAACTTATTTTTTCGTTTTTATATTTTTATTTTTTTCCTGTATTATGTTTATATATATATATATATATATATATATATATATAATTGCAAATAAAATCAGGCAGTTAGGGGATAACAATTTAGACAAAAAATTATTTATTTCTCAACAGTTTGGCTTCTCAACAAAACATTAGTAATGGTGAAAGTAGTTATTCAAGTCAGTTATTTACAGGGTTTGTACACATTTAAGTATTCAATTCAAATTACTAAAGTTACAAACAAATAAATTACAAACTTAAAAATAAATATAAAATTTGATATTTAAATATATTCATCAATCTGCTGACAAGCGTTTATTTAATAACTGGTATATTCTGATCATTAGCAGGCCCCTGTGGGTTAGAATAGGGCTTGGTCGTCATGACATAAGCACTTCGCGTCGCCGCCATGTTGAATGCGTCTTTTACCGCGGCTCAGACTATTGCCTATGACTACCGCGTACTGTACTCCCTCTCAGCCGTGTTTTAATTTGATTAATTTCACCTTAACTTGATTTCAACCATGGTAAACCGTTGCTGTATTGCGGGCTGTAACAGCGCAACACGTGATCACCATGGGAAAAACATAGAAAATGGGTTAACTTTCCACCGCTTTCCTGACTGGAGGCGTAACCATGGAGACCAAGCTTTCAGAGATAAAGAGTCGTCGGCTAGCTTGGATCGCGGCTGTAAGACGACCAAACATAACTTTCCACAGTATTCCAATGTCATTGAGAGTGTGTTCCCTGCATTTTCATTCTGGTAAGTTAAAGATGCACGGTTTTATTTTATAGCCTACATTGTTTATTTCCTTCAAAGTTGGGATCTTTTACGGGAAAATAATAAAAACGGCAACGGGAAAATGCTCAAATACGCGAGAAACCCGGAGGGTTGGCAGTTAACGTTACTAACTACACCTTTTAAACACATAGCAGCTAGTTAAAAGTAGATTAAATGCGTGAGTGGTTGTTAGCACTAGCGGTTAGCAGTTGCTAAACTAGCAGGTTCCAGAGCCCGTCTGATCACAGCTTACCTTCGTACGGATTACTGTGTTCCCACTGTTTGCTGGCTTTATGATGTGCAGCTCCTGAACCCATCCATTCATGAACTGCACATGAGACTCCAAGGACTTGTAGCTTCGGAACTGTTTTGAAGTATAGGCGCTCACTCATCGGTGCTCCACTCATTGCTGGAACTTCATATGGATCCAAATGATTAATAATGCTGATTTTGTCAACATACCGGTCCCTGGCTTCTCTATTTAATGTGTCCCGGTAAATTCCAGTTCCTTTTCGGGATTTTAACATCTTTTTTCTCTCTACTTCTGTCTCTTCTTTCAACAACAACGTTGTGTCAGAGCTATGTTTACGTAGCAGTCAGTATGGCTGCGACGTCCCACAATGCAACGTGGATCCCGAGCCCTATAATAGCAGGTAGATCTTACCTCTCCACTGCGCACTGCCAGCCTGTGAAAAATCCGTCGCAGGTTTTGCTGCCGCCGAAGCCGTCAAAGCGACTCTCCTCCTCCAATAACAAGTAAATAAAAAAAAAAAATAAAAAAAATTTCCATATCTATTTTTTTGTTTTTGTTGTTTCTTTCCGTATTTCTCGAGCTGTCGGATTTTGTTTGGCGCTGTTTTTGGGGTAAACGTGATGACGTCGTGTCGTAACCAGGAAGTGCTCCAAAGGCGTCCTCCCAAGTACGCAGCCTGCGAATTGAGACGCAGCCTGTGATTGGTTGGCCTATAGAACCCCCCCACCCCCCCACATTTGCTCTCACATCTTCAAACACAAGTTCGTTTTGGCACAAATATCTCGCAAGGAATGTGACAAAAGTCAAAGTGCGGTGTCAACGTGCTGTGTCTCGCGAGAGCGCGTTTGTGTTCTTGAAGCAGCAGATTCAAGAAGCTGTAATGGCTAAATTGAGGTTGTAATGCAAGATTAACATATGCAAAAAAATAATAATTACAAATAAACTATCAATAATCATTTGTCAGCTGTAATTTTATTTGTGTAAAACTATATGAACACACCAGTAAATAGTTTTTTTGTGCATTCACATTCAAATCAGATTTGAGTGAAAATCCTTTTCAGGTGAAGATTGGACTGACAAGTGTAATTTTTTTTTACATGTTCTTGCCTGATATGTCTTTTAGTGCAACTTTAAATTCAGTTTGTGTGTGTGCGGTTTTTCTTTACAGCAGAACATTTTGGCATACAAATTCAGATTTTTGTGGTACAAATTCTCACATTGCATTCTCAAGTTTTCACATTAAATTCACAAGTTCGTTCATTTTGGCACATATTTACCTTCATACTTAGTGTCAGAGGCGGGACACCCTGCTGATTTCAGCTCATCCAAGGACACCTTAAAGATAAATCTATTTTTTTATTCTGCGTTTGTTGCTCCTCAAACACCCTAATGCCACTCTGGGCAACTTCCAATGTTACCCGTATCCCAAGCAGCTGTAACGATAACTTGATTAACTGCATGTTTTTTGTGGTTTAAAAGAAAGTAATGTGATAATACGACTGTAGTAGGATATTTCCCACCTTTATGGGACCTAGATCCTGCAAAACAGAAAAAAGCAGAAACCAAACTTTAATTTCTCTTCGCACTCAACTATATTATAATGAATTTACTTTACTTTAAAATAAAGTTAGATTTCCCTTTTTATAATGCAGTTACAAGCACGGTTTGTCATTAAGTTGCAAAGGATCTCAATAGAAAGATGATCTGTTTGAATGGTGCAGTGAAATCTTACAGCTTCAGATGCATACAGTAAAGGAAAAATAAAGCCATTTAAGTAAGAGAACGCATAATGAATTGGTGACATTACAGCAGCATTTTCTTTTTCCAAATGTTTTGATAACTTAAGATATAAACCAGTCAGAGAGGCTGCCAAAAAGCCTGATGTCGACTACTGGTCAGCCTAGTTAGTGGAACTATGGAGTGCAGTATGAAGTAACCAAGCCAGAACATTCAGGATCATTCTGGTGCAAAAATGAGAAAGAAATCACTAAACCGGAATGTTTGGTAACAAAATGCTGCAAGGTTTGGATTTTTTTTTTGCAAATAGAACTGAAGTTTTTCCCAAGGATGAAAGAGGATTGAATTATGACCATTGGCAAATATTAAGCAGTTTTTACCTTTAACAAGTAAATAAAGATGTAAACTGAGCGTCTACAATCAGTGCTAATCCAAGGATGCATTCAAATCAAAAAGTTAAAAAAAAAACATGTTAGCAGACCTTAAAATATGATAGAAATATGGCAGAGTGACAGGTCAGGTTGTTTAACAATTGAACTGGTTAATTAAATGATGTCATAATGATTTATTATGGTCTGATGGAGCACTTTCTGTGTTGTTTCTTTAAATATATAAGATTAGTACAAAGATTCTCTTCCTCTTATAACAAAAGATAGACTAGCTTATTTAAGATTAAATCAGAACAGACCAATAAAATGCGACTGATCTTGTGGCAGACATGTGGGAGGTCCCGTTTGAGGAGATTTCCGAGCTGCAGTGGCTGGGCAGCGGCGCCCAGGGAGCCGTCTTCCTTGGCAAGTTTCGCTCCGAGGAGGTGGCCATCAAGAAGGTGCGGGAGCAGAAGGAGACGGACATTAAGCACCTGCGAAAGCTCAAGCACCCCAACATCATCAGCTTTAAGTGAGCTCAAACAACAGAACTTCTTATCTGCTACCCTGATGCTGTTTTTTTTTTAACTCATTCTCTTTTTTTGTCTGAATCAGAGGGGTGTGCACCCAGGCGCCTTGTTACTGCATCATCATGGAGTACTGTGCGCAGGGTCAGCTGTATGAGGTGCTGAGGGCTGGGAGGAAGGTGACCCCCAGGCTGCTGGTGGACTGGGCCACAGGAATCGCAGGTGGCATGAACTACCTGCACCTACACAAGATCATCCACAGAGACCTCAAGTCTCCCAAGTGAGTCTCTTGTTTAAATGCTGTTATTACATGAGAGGATAGACATCCTCCTCAATGTTTCGCTGTTTTACTCTAAACTGGATCAGGTTTCCAATGCATTCTGGAAATGATGGGGTTTTATTTTAGGGTTTTAGAGATCTAAAATAGTCTAAATAGAAAAGCTTGTCTTTAATCCCTTCGGCTCTCTTCAGTTTGACATTTCCTCAAATGTTACACTTAATAAAAGCAGGCCGCTCCTCCCCTCCTCCTCCCTCTGTCTCATCCTCTGCAGTCGTGCCTGCAGCTCTGTCTCTCTAATCAATATCATCATGCTGCAGCAGAAAACACTGTATTAGTCAGCAGAATGATGGCTGGCTGAAAGCTCTGTAAAAAGGTCAGTCTCATTTAGCTAATGGGATGATTCAGGAATGCTTTTCACAAGAAAACACTTCAGTATACCACAAAAAAACAAGATACGGTTCTTTAAATTCAGCGAGAGAAGAAGCTTTATTAACAAACTGTATCGTTAACAAAAAAAACCCAGCTAATTCTGCTAATAATTCTGCTCCTTCTGTGTTTCAGTGTTTTAGTGACCCACAACGACACTGTGAAAATTTCTGACTTTGGAACGTCCAAGGAGCTCAGCGATAAAAGTACAAAGATGTCATTTGCGGGTACGGTGGCGTGGATGGCCCCAGAAGTCATAAGAAACGAGCCTGTGTCTGAAAAAGTAGACATCTGGTGAGCAGAAACCCACTCCTCATTTTGAATAAAATAGCATCTAATAAAGTAATTTATCTAATGCTGCAGTTTTTTGAGTTTCCAACCATGTGTTCTGCAGGTCATTTGGAGTTGTGTTATGGGAGCTGCTCACAGGAGAAATTCCCTATAAAGATGTGGACTCGTCCGCCATCATTTGGGGCGTTGGTAGCAACAGCCTACACCTTCCTGTCCCTTCTACCTGCCCAGACGGATTTAAAATCCTCATGAAGCAAACATGGTGAGTGTTGACTTTACTCTGACAGCTGCTTGCGGTTTTACTCCGCGACAAATCGAACCCCTTCAACATTCTCCTCAAATCCAGGCAAGGGAAGCCGAGGAACAGGCCTTCGTTTCGTCAGATCCTCCTTCATCTCGACATCGCCTCTTCTGATGTGCTGGGAACTCCTCAGGAGACCTACTTCAAATCTCAGGTTTGCATTTCAGACGAGAATCCTGCATACCTGGTATTACTGTATGCACCTGTCCTCTCACAAGCATCTTGGAAAAATGTTTGTTTGCTGGAAGATTTTCAGTTTTTTTTCAAACTTCTTTTGTTTTATACAGGAAATTTCATTTAAAAAGTAGCACAGTATGGAAAATTAGCCACATTTATTACACACCGAAATCAGAAAACCATGATCTCCATTTGCGTCAGACCTCCTTGGGCAATACTTTTTATATTTCTAAACATTTGAGCACATAAACACAATATTCTGTCCCTGCTGATGAAAACAGCGTGTTGGTCAACAGTAGCTCCTCTTCTCCTAAGGCCAGATTTAATGGTTTGGTATGATGGTCTTCCTTTTTAAATGGATGCCCTTCTGTTAGGTTCGTATTTGTGCCTTTCTCTTCCTGTTTTTAATTAACGAATTAAAAAGTGCTCTGTGAGACATTCAAAGAATCTCCAGGCTTATTTCTCACCTGGCTTATGTGCCCCTTCTTCTTCATGATGCCATTTATTCCAATAATACAAAGTTCCACCTTTTTAGTAACGAGGGAACATCTGGTGATAAGTGATTGTGCTGAATTTTGGATATCAAGAAAAGAATAGAATAGAAAATGCCTTTATTGTCACACAATGGGGAAATTGTGGTGTTTACAGCAGCAAAAGGTTATAGTAGAAGTGCTCACACAATGTGCGTCTTAGAAAAGAGTATAACAAATAACGGATAGGAAAGTAGAAACAAATAGAGTATTGTACAGTGTTTTTACAATATGAATACTCTGCATCTGGGGAATAGATGGGGTCTGTCTGCACACATTCTTTATTTTTGTTTGGATTTTTCTCAACTTTGTTATGGTGGATGACTTGGTTTTGTCTGCAGCTATTTCAACTCTACAGGTGCTGGTCATAAAATTAGAATATCATGAAAAAGTAGATTGATTTCAGTAATTCCATTTAAAAAGTGAAACTTGTATATTATATTCATACATTACATACAAACTCATATATTTCAGATGTTTATTTTGTTTAATTTTGATGATTACAAATGACAACAAATGAAAATCTCAAATTCATCATATCAGAAAATTAGAATATTACTGAAGACCAATAAAAACAAAGGATTTATAGAAATGTTGGCCAACTGAAAAGTATGAACATGAAAAGTATGAGCATGTACAGCACTCAGTATTTAGTTGGGCCTCCTTTGGCCTGTATTACTGCAGCAATGCGGCGTGGCATGGAGTCGATCAGTCTGTGGCACTGCTCAGGTGTTATGATAGCCCAGGTTGCTCTAATAGTGGCTTTTAGCTCTTCTGAATTGTTGGGTCTGGTGTATTGCATCTTCTTCTTCACAATACCCCATAGATTTTCTATGGGGTTAAGGTCAGGAGAGTTTGCTGGCCAATTAAGAACAGGGATACCATGGTCCTTCAACCAGGTACTGGTAGCTTTGGCACTGTGTGCAGGTGCCAAGTCCTGTTGGAAAATGAAATCTGCATCTCCAAAAAGTTGGTCAGCTGCAGGAAGCATGAAGTGCTCTAAAACTTCCTGGTATGTGGCTGCGTTGACCCTGGACCTCAGAAAACACAATGGACCAACACCAGCAGATGACATGGCACCCCAAACCATCACTGACTGTGGAAACTTTACACTGGACTTCAAGCAACGTGGATGAAGTGCCTCTCTTCTTTTCCTCCAGACTCTGGGACCTTGATTTCCAAAGGAAATGCAAAATTTACTTTCATCAGAGAACATGACTTTGGACCACTCACCAGCAGTCCAGTCCTGTTTCTCTTTAGCCCAGGCAAGACGCTTCTGACGCTGTCTGTGGTTCAAGAGTGGCTTGACACAAGGAATGCGGCAGCAGAAACCCATGTCTTTCATACGTCTGTGTGTGGTGGTTCTTGAAGCACTCACTCCAGCTGCAGTCCACTCTTTGTGAATCTCCCCCACATTTTTGAAGGGGTTTTGTTTCACAATCCTCTCCAGGGTGCGGTTATCTCTCTTGCTTGTACACTTTTTTCGACCACATCTTTTCCTTCCCTTCGCCTCTCTGTTAATGTGCTTGGACACTGAGCTCTGTGAACAGCCAGCCTCTTTAGCGATGACCTTTTGTGTCTTGCCCTCCTTGTGCAAGGTGTCGATGGTCGTCTTTTGGACAACTGTCAAGTCAGCAGTCTTCCCCATGATTGTGTAGCCTATAGAACTAGACTGAAAGACCATTTAAAGGCTTTTGCAGGTGGTTTGAGTTAATTAGCTGATTAGAGTGTGGCACCAGGGGCCATCAATTTTGAACCTTTTCACAGTATTCTAATTTTCTGATATGATGAATTTGAGATTTTCATTTGTTGTCATTTGTAATCATCAAAATTAAACAAAATAAACATCTGAAATATATGAGTTTGTATGTAATGTATGAATATAATATACAAGTTTCACTTTTTAAATGGAATTACTGAAATCAATCTACTTTTTCATGATATTCTAATTTTATGACCAGCACCTGTATGTGTCTCACTCCATCTTGGTTACAGGCAGAGTGGAGGGAGGAGGTGAAGAAGCATTTTGAGAAGATCAAAAGCGAAGGCACTTGCATCCACAGGCTGGACGAAGAGCTGATCCGCCGCAGGAGGGATGAACTCAGGTCTGTCAGCAAAGGCGACCATGAATTAGAAGATAAACAGGAGACACCAGTTTATAGATATTATACTAAATTATTATTATTATTTTGCCCTGTCAGGCATGCTCTGGACATCCGGGAGCACTATGAGAGGAAGCTGGAGAGAGCCAATAACCTCTACATGGAGCTCAGTGCCATCATGCTGCAGCTGGAGGTCCGAGAGAAGGAACTGATGAAGTACGTTGATGTCGTTTCCTTACAATAAGGCTTTACTGGCTGGTACTACATCAGTGTTTCCTCTTTCCTCAGCAGTAGAGTTCATTCCTGTGATGCTGCTTTGCAGGCACAACTCTAAATATTTGTTCTGTAGTTTCATCGTTTTTGTTCCCGCATTCAGTCGTCATCCTTATCCTGTAAGGCATCTGTTTTCAGGGGAAACTAATCAATCTTGTTTTGTCTCTCTAGAAGAGAACAGGCAGTGGAGAAGAAATATCCGGGCAGCTACAAACGTCACCTGGTCCGGCCCATCGTCAGATCCAACGCTATGGAGAAGCTCATCAAGAAAAAAGGAAGCATCTCACACAAACCTGGAATGCCGAACACTAAAAGGTCTTGTTTGAATCCACCATGATTTTTAAACCATACTCGACACACACACAAAAAAAAAACATTTTATATTTTCAAAAAACAGTTAACCCAAAGAAATCAGTTACAGGTTTTAATGCTGACAAGAGACAACCCACATAAACTCATCGACAAACAAAATAAGCCAAACATGTCATTTTAGTTAACCTCTGTAACTATTTGGTTTTATTCTTTTAATTTAATTTTCTTTTTTTCTTCTATTTAAGGGCTTTTCCTTGTATTTTCCATTATAGTTTGTAGAAACATGGAGCTTAAACTTTTTAATCACATCCTTTATTTTGGACTGCCTTCCATATCATTCATTCATTGAGCTAAACTAGCATTCATGGTTTCACCTTCACAACACATTTCATCAAAGCAAAAACTGACAAGATACAAATAATTATTTACATTTAAACTTTTCCATCTTATAGATCCAGGACAACTTATTAATGTAAGGAATTAATCAAATGCATAACGTTAAAGCTGATCATCTAGTATTATTTATCAATTGAAACAGCAGCAAAAAATCTGGTCTTTTAAAGGTAGTAAGCAAAGTGTTATTATACTATAAAGGCTAAAACCAGCTGTGTTCTTATTATCACCACCTGCTGGACTGCAGGTATATTGCAGTTTATCTCAGGCCGATTTAATTTTATTTATTTAACTTATTATCTTAAGGCATACGGTGGTCTTTAGAGGAAAAGAGGCTTATCATAATATTAACCTTTTGCTATTTTAAGTTCAGTGTTTCCCTGAGGTTCACAAACAACAAACCTACAGCTCTATAAACCATAAATTAATGGGAAAAACACATGAACATTTAACTAAGGCAGCAGTTTGGGAATTTAATAACTGTAATTTAATAACTGCAGAAAGATCATTGAGTTTGAATGTCAGCATGTACACATATTAATGGTCACATGTTAAGACCCCAAATGATTCTACTCGCTCCGGTAATGAGCTCCTGATCTTAAAGGTTGAAAAAGCTCAGATCCTTCACACTAATCTTTTGCTACGAACTAATTAAAGTCGAGACTTTAATAAAACAAGAATAATAGTTCCAGTCAGAAAAAAAATCATAAGAATAATTGAACTTTATTGATCTCACATTTGAGAAATTTACCTCTGCATTTAACCCAGCAGTGGGCTGCCATCGTGGGGCGCCTGTGAAGCAATCAGGGGTTAAGGGTCTTGCTCAGAGACCCAGAGTGGCAGTCTGTGGTAATGGGGTTCGAACTCAGGATGCCAAGCTCTATCATCTAGCCACTAGGTCGCCACTTCCAAAAAAATTGTTGGTAAAATTAGAAGATATTAAACCCAAAATGCTCAAAAGAGTATGAATCATTTTAGACTGAACTTTGTTTTGCTTTTTGCTTTTTTACTCAACTTAACTTATACTTGAAGGCTTTTTTTCCCTCCTTATTATTATTATTATTTTTTTTTTTGTTGTTGTTGCAAAAACCATTCTAGATGTGCCTGGTTTTGATCAAAGGATGAATAATTGGAAAAGCACTGCCAAGTAAATCTGATCTGATCTGTAAGGCTGTGGGCCTTTTTCTCTACTGCTATTATTATTATTATTGTTATTATTATTATTATTAATTTTATTGCTAGCATCATTTACCTTTTCAAATATGAGGAGGTTTTGAAATAAAATCCAGAGTCCTGCAGTAAAACTTTATATTACTTTGGCCACATCTTTTCCGGGGTTATCAATCATTTTGAATGGGGCAGTACTTTTCTTTTGTTTTTTTACTTTTTTTCTATTCTCTCCAGACCAGTTAGGTTGCCTTTTCAGTAAAATATGACTGTAAATTTCCAATCAGCATTGAAAGTCTGAAACCGATGTTCATATGTGGCTGCATCGTGTATAAACTAAAGCAGTCTTTCTAAATGCGTCTCTTATAGGCCGGACCTGCTGCGCTCTGACGGCATCCCCAGCATTGACCCCCTCCCCTCACCCTCGCCTCTGTCAGGCAGCCCCAAAGTCTCCACTCCCCCTGGGAAATCCCGCTACAGAAGCAAGCCTCGCCACCGCCGCGCTAACAGCAAAGGAAGCCACAACGAGTTCCCCGGCGCCTTGAAGTCCATCGCCGGGGCCTCAGAAGACACCCAGTCTTTGCAGGAGACACCATTCCATCATCACCACCATCACCACCACCACCCACCTCCTGAGGGCCAGTTTCTTCCCCTGAAAGGCCGCGAGGAGGCCGTTGTCAACTGTGCCAACAATCTGCGCTACTTCGGCCCCGCTGCCGCCCTCCGCAGCCCTCAGACCGACCACCTGCAGCGCCGCGTCTCTGACTCCAGCCCTGACCTCATTTCCACAGCCGTGGATGCCGACACGCGGCAGCGGACTTCCTCCACCAGCTCCAACCCCATACCAGGTGCTGGTTTATTATGCCCCTGCTGCCAGGCCCACCCTCTTCCCGGCTGCTTGCACTGTCAGGAGACCCCTCCCACACTAAGCCAACCAGAACTGCCGCACTACTCGCTGCTCAGCACCCAAGAACACAACCAGTCCTGTCTGGGACCTCCTAATAAAGAGGCACACTCAAAAGGAGAGGACACTAATAACACTGCCCTGCAGGAGCAGGAGCTAACCCAGCCCAAACAGCCGCTGCCGTCTGCTCTGCCCCGCACCCTCAGACCCCTCAGAAAGGTGAGCGTCCCTTAATCAATCTACCGACTGGTTCACACCCCTATCCCCCATGTTGTGACAACACAATCACAAATTTTAACATGTTTTCCTCAAGTTTTTTCTGTAGCAGAAGGAAACTGATTTTAAGAACAGAATCCAGATTAAATATGTCTATAATTGGGAAATAAAACAATGATTTGTGAGGATCTCAGGTGTTTGTTTGGTAACAATAGTGAATAAACATTGTCATAAAGCTGCAGGGAAGTTTAGAGAGGAGTGGGTTGTAAAACTATGTCCAAAGCAATGAACATCTCTTGGTTCAGTTCACAGTTTTCAAAGAGACTATAAAAGGATTGTAAACCTACTAGTTTGCTTCATGCTAGTAGAGAACGCTACAGCCGTGTGAAAGTAAATCTTCCTCTGAGATTTGATCCAAAATAAACTTACTTAAGTTCATCACTCTAAATAGGGCACCTCAAAGGTAATACATGATGTTGGCAGTGTCATGCTGTGGGGATGTGTTTCTACTAAATAAAGTGCAATAGGGGAAATATGTTAGATCCCTGCGACTGATGATTAAAATCCAGTCCTGCATCAGTGGCTGCTGTTTGAAGACGCTCCTCATCCAATCTAAGTGAACTGAAGCTACTTTTCACAGAATTAAAGGCACAACATGTTTGTGTGGAGATGTGCAGAGCTGGTTGTGACATCTATGTCCAGGAACCATTAAGAATTTTCTTTTGTCACTCTTTTATAAAAAGTTGTTTATTTTCCCTCAAAAGTCCCTCTGATATCCAATACAAACCTCTAGCTGTAAGGTCAGAGAATCTAGAAACACCTGTGAGGTATGAATACTTTTGATAGACTCTTAAACTAACAATCAGCTTAGTGTAAGGTAGTAATGTGAAGTAGTGGGGTGTGTTAACTTTAGGGTACTGTGTGTGTAGCGTGCCTGTCTGTATTAACGGGCATTGCTGCCATTTTTTTTCAGGGTGGTGATGAGTCATCTGAAGAGGAGGAGGGAGAGGTGGACAGCGAAGTAGAGTTTCCACGGCGACAGAGGTAAAATACTTTGCAAACTGACTTTTAATCGCATCTCAATGTTGTTAAATGAATCCATACAAATTAACCTTTCCATCTAATAATAAAGACGAAGCCAGAATGAAGCAAGACTAAGCAACTCAAATAAACGTTATTTTTCTCCATGAATGCCTGCAGACCCCATCGCTGTATGAGCAGCTTCCAGTCCTACTCCACCTTCAGCTCAGAGAACCTGTCTGTGTCTGACGGGGAGGAGGGAAACACCAGCGACCACTCGCACAGCGGACCTCTGGAGAAGCTGAGCGCCAGTCAGGAGGAGCACCTGGACGAGCTGCTGTCGCACACGCCGGACATCCCCATCGACATCTCCACCCAATCCGACGGCCTCTCCGACAAGGAGTGCGCTGTGCGCAGGGTGAAAACGCAGATCTCACTGGGGAAACTGTGCTCCGACGAACACAGCTATGAGGTCAGTGAAGCTGTAGCTTTATTTTTGCACTTAACTGAAAAAAAAAGACTCCAAATTATCCGAAACTGCTTTGAAAGTAGTTTCTACCTAAACCACAATCATTTTTATGGCCATTTGTTCTTCTTTTGTCTTTGAAACCATTAAGGCTCATGACCTACGGTACTTACCTAAAACTATCTTCTTCTGTGGTGGAGGGCTGATTAGAAGCAGGAGCATTTGCAGCGTCGGGCCGACCGTGAACACAGAAGCTAATCTATTGCAGCTGAACATAAGACTACTGACCTGCTTGAACCGTAAAGAAGAATTAATTAAAACTCCTCAAAAAAAAAAAAGAGAATCTGAGAGAAACGTAAAACAACCAGTTAAGAGCAAGATAGCTGGCTTGAAGTGCAAATAATTATATTTTACTCAGTGATGGTAAAGAAAAACCCAAACCATTTATTCAAAACAACGTTTGGTTTTCAACTAAAAACAACAATTAGTATTTAAACCATAGAACAAATATCTTCCATCGTGTTGAATCATTACTCATGCTTTGTTTTTTTTTACCTTATTTTATGTGCAGAACCCGCTGCAGTTCGGGGACTCGGACTGTGACTCATCAGAGGCAGAGTGCTCCGATACGACCATCAGAAACAACAAAGTCGGGGCTCCGTCGTCGTGGTGAAAGTGCCTGCAGGGCGTCGGATCGATTTTTGTGTTTTTAATTTAGCCTGGTGGCCACCGTGTCCTAATTAGAGGGCTCCTCAGAAAACACAGCAATAAGAGGACATCATAGTGAACAAAACTCCCCCTATAGTCCAACGTAACCCCCCCCCCCCCCCCCCCCCCCCCCCCCCCCCCCACCTCATCCAAAGCGTCAACCCCCGTCATTGCATCCAGGCAAACTCATGGCAGGGATTTCCTTTTGAATGATGATGTAGATAGTTTTATGTTCTTAATTTATTTTTGTCTGAGTTTTGAAAAGAAATTTAGGATTCTCTGATTCATACAGAGAAGAAAACAAAAACAACAGACACATTTAGTGTGTCTTAGTGAGATATTACCACTAGATGAAGGAGCAGGAGGACGTGTGGAGGGGCTGATACCTCCCAGCAGCGCTACAGGCCTTCATCTTGCTACAGCTGCTCTGAGAATCTCCGTGTCGGTACTTTCTTTGAAAAAAAACAAAAAAGACAAAAGCCACCTCTTCATTGAGTTTACAGCGTAGTGACCCCGGTATCCCTCATCCTTTTTGCTTTCTTCTTGTCAGGACTTTGGCCGAAACAGGGACCAATGAGCTCACGGAAACACTGTCAACACCAGCATGAACAACTCGCCTTGCAAATGCAACTGGTAACCCCTAAAAGAAAAGAAAATAAAATGGCGATAGGCGTGTCATTATCAGGTTCTCTTCAAAGCTATTAGAGCATGCTAGCAAGATGCAAAACGCTTAACAAGGACTGCATGAAGCAGAGAAGCAGGCAGCAATGAGGACGACTCGTCCGAGAGATAAAAACAAAGACACGGCATCAGCAAACAGACATCACAACCACTGTTTGGTGCGAATAAGCCCCCCTAACCATCAGACATTGCAGTTTCAAGTCTCATCTCAGGATCGCTCAAGGACTGTGAAACTGGACTGGACCAACTATCGTGTGAAAGAATGTTCTTCGACTGGCACATATTAATATAAAGGACCATGGAGGAAAAAGAAGAAAAACAAAAACTTACAGAAAAGCCTTGATGTTCAACCCTTTAGTTCTGTAGGTGTTTCTTAGCTGCAATCCAAATGCAGTATCTCTTTAAATTATTACTTTTCTTTTTTTCCTAAAACTTGGAAAAGCAAACCACTTACCATTTTCTTGCAGTGTTATTTTTTTTAGGCTGATCCATAATGATACAGATGCGTCTCTGTAAAAAAGGAATGTCATGAAAAAGAGGTTCTACACCCCTAAATGAGTCAAAGTCCATCAGCATTGTAGTCACTATATCCTTTCAGTTTTATTAATTTGGATTTAAAACTAAAACTGTTCAAATATGTTTTCATAGCAGTTTCTGAAATAATTCTATTTTTAATGAGATATGAGATGGCACAACCTCCACTATCAGGCAAAGCTGTACATGGTTACTGCTGAAGCTTCCCAGAGAGAACATATGAAATGAAGGTAAAGTGAAAGGAAGAACTAAGGCAGAAAAGGTGCACAGCAGCAACAACCACAGCATTAAGAGGAAAACAGCAACACAGAATTAAAAAGTCATGAAAAGTCAATCAAAATGAATGAATATACATCCATATTCTTTCCTTTTGCTCTTAATTAAAAGGTCCTACTCTCTTACTAAGACCTTATGAGTTAGTTCATTCACAATAAACATGAAGGCCGTCAGATTAAACTGTTGCACCCAGCTGGCTTCTTATATTCTGCTTTATACTTTCTTATTGTTCAGTTTTTTGCTTTATTCCTATAGGTATTGAATTTACACCACTAAGAAAGGCTCTTAGTTTTAGGTGGAATTTACTAGAACTTGCAGAAACCCTGTTAAAATAAGAAACTCTGGCTGTGTCTGAACATCCACCCTAACCCCTAAATCCCTCAATCACTATATATAGTGCGGGGACTATTTAGTGGACTTAATAGTGAACTCAGTTAACTTACCATTCGGACAGATGATCACTACTTTTCTCCCCCCGTTGGTCATGTGACTCCGCCTCCCCACACGGTGTCTGCGCCATCTTTGTTCTCTCTGACCTCCAAAACAAACCCCACTCTTTCTGGGATATATCTGCTTGTCTGGTGGCCATGGATATTCACTACTTTTTCATCCACTAAATATTTGAACACTCATGTAACATAGCGTAACCCCTCTATAGTGCTCTATATAGGGGGTAGGGCGGCTGTTCAGACACAGCCTCTGTGTTTAACGATTCTAGTTTCACTTTTTTAATTAATTGACTAGAATAAGTTGTCTTTTTGATGATATTCCACTTTTTTTTAGACACATTCGTAAATATTGTTAGCTGAACAGCAATAATGCACATCAGGTTGGCTCTCAGGTGACAAATGAGGGTGGGGGGCGGGGTAAGTCCAGCAGGCTGGATGTAACCATGGTGACAGGGGGATTAAGGGGGAGCAGTGAGTGAATATATTTTATAACTGATCCTTTCCTCTTTTATTCCTAACTTGCCTTTTTGAGGTAGGATGCTCAGGTTTTGTGTTGCTGAACTACAGCAATATATCAGCTGCCACTAGATGGTGACGGTTACATGCTTATTTTTACCTTTTCTGGTGGAAAACTCCTCCTATTCTGTTACTTTAAATCTCATAATCCAAGCAATACAACTTTTTTTTCATCTGATCATTTTAATAATAATAAAAAAGAGATACTGCATTTATCGAAGCATTATTATTTTTAAATCCTTCCCCATTTGTAATAATCCCATCAATGGGGATGGTCTTGAACGTTAAATGATGTCAGATCAGACGTGTGTGAGGATGGTTGTGAATCTGCATAAGGAACACAAGCCAGAGGCCTCAGAGCTTTAAGCTACCCTTGGTTTTCACCAACCATATATCTCAGTGTTAATCCTGTACATAATCCGATGTAAATGTAATGTGATACTTTTTTTGTTTTTTGTCCTCTTTCGTTACTGTGTTGCACAGCTGAGAGGCCGAGCGCTCGGACAGGAGGAGGTGATCTTTGTATCAGTATTGAACACTACTGCAGGAAGATGAATCTTGATGAAATGAGCTCGAGAGCTTTAAAAAAAAAAAAGGCTCCATCTACCTTCTTCTCTTTTGTTTACGTACATGTGAAGTAACCCCGTGTAATCTGACCGAGCTGATAATAACACTTCTTCTCTGGCGCCCATCCTGTGAAGAATGATTGTTGTGAAGTTTTAACTTAATTTTTGATCTTTTTATTGTTTTATTTTTCTCCTCTTTGTAGCTGGCCTACATTATTATTGAAATTAATTTATTTGGAATAAGTCATCAGGAGTAGTATTGTTTTAATTTCAGGTAGCTTCAGAAATGTCATGACCAACGGTTTCTCCTTTTGAAGGAAGCACAATGAATGGGTGTGGGGAAGAGGGCAGTATCTGGTTGCATCAGCTGCAGATGAACCATTCATCCTTTAGATTAATCATCGTAGTTTAAAGTATTAAAGAAGTAGTTAGCAGAATCGTTAGTTCCTCCAGCTTTTTCCAGCCTCTCGTAGGTCGTTAGGAATCCCCTCTGTCACAGCAGGGTGTTTGAACCAGAGGGAACATGGAGGGAGACTATTAGTTTTCTTCTCCTGCAGTGATTCCTTCTTTGCTTTTGTAATCAAAATCTGAAATACTTGTCTGAATTTCTGTAACAGTTATTGCCTCATTTTGTTTAGCAGACATCTATTTATTTTGTTTTCTCTCATTTCCAACCCTCTTCCCTGTTGAATGGCATTATGATCAACCAATCCTGTCAATTTTTTTCTGTATTATTCAGTGTACAGTGCAATAGGAAAATAAAATCAAAGCAAACAAGTTGCATGGAATAAATGCTGATGTACTGTACCAACAAAAGCATAGTATGTCTTTTTTTTATCATAAAAAAAAACAGGGAATGCATATGCAGTGCTTGGAAAAAGTAATAGGTTCCACATTTTGCATTATTAATCCATCATTAATCTATAAATATATTGAATTTAGGTTATCTGTGTTAGTTCAGGGGTGTCCAAGATGTGTCTGTATATGAGAATCTTTCCTCATATTTTTATTTACTGGTATGTTTTGGGTTGAACTTTGATTAGGCCATTTTACAAAAAATACCTTTTGCTATAAACTCTCACATTACAGCTCTTGATTGTATCTGAACCTCTTCCCTTTTCTCAAGTCTGCCTCTTTAGTTTTTTCTTTTTTTTTTTTTTTTAGGATTGCACTATATTTTTTCATCGATTCCATTTCCAACCATCCCCACAGAACAATGCCACCATCTTCTGGTTTTAATGTTGGAATGGTGCGTTCAGGAGGATTTAACGTATTGTTTTTTTTTCCCTCCAGACCTTCTATAGATTTTTTTTTTCATGTTGGCCTAAGAGATAAATTCTGGTACCTTCTTACGCAAGTTAACTGTGTCTTATACACGGTTATAAGGAATTTCTTATTAAATGCTGAATATGTAGAGTGACTAACAGCTGTGATAATAGAGTTGCAGATCTGATTAATGCTCTCCTTTCCTGGCCTGTAAGATGCTGATCTGTTTACATCTTCATCTGATCTAATCATGGATGTTCAATAGTTAGGTTATTCATAACCAAACCTCCAGCTTCCTCCCTCAACCTGTTTGCTGTAATCCTTGTTTTTTATGATGCTGTTTGTTTATTAATCTTTAATAAATGCTGGCAGTAACCGACAGGTAGATTTATAAACAGATTAAATCATACTAATTGGGTGCCGCCTGAAGAAATTTAGTTTTACTAGATTTTATTCAGCAGTATCTAAATAAAGGAGACAGGAAATCTACAGAGGATCCATATCCTAATGTTTAGGTTTCTATTGATTAAAAATCATTTAAACCATGAATTACTTTTTGTCTACTCGTGCACATAAGATCCAATAGAATACAATGATGTTCCTGGTTGAATGCAATAATGTTTTAACATTCAGATTTTCTTGTTTGTTTCTGGGAAACTTTTCTTCTCCATGTGGAGACATACTATCAGTAGGCCTCAAAGCAATTCTGGCAAACTGTCCACCTCCTCTGGAGGGGGGAGCGGTGCTTTGCTAACTCTGTTTTCAGCGGGGGTGGGGAGCTGCTGAACATTAATGAGGATATTGTCAGAGGATGGAAGGAATACTCTCAACCAGGATGGCATGCCTTCTGTGGAGAAACAAGAGACGTGTTCATCACCCAAACTGAAGTCAAGTGGTGTTCAAAAAAACGTCATGGTTGCAAAGCTTCAGAGGCGGATGAGATCCGCTTTAACTCGGGTCTCAGGATATGTTTGGGGTGTCATCGCTGATATGCCTCTTCAGTATCCCGTGATGGTATGGGACAGGGCCCCTAGATTAGCAGACTGGGGTGGGGGTTCCCCTCTGTAAGAAGGGGGACTGGGATGTGTTCCAACTATAGGGGGATCCCACTCCACAGCCTCCCTGGGAAAGCATGTGCCAGGGTGCTGGAGATCTGGAAGATTGTGAGAAGTGTGGTTTTCTTGCTCTTCCCTTCCAAGCCAAAGGAAAGTTTCTGCCTCAAATGAGTTGGCTTAAGAATCTTGGCTTCCTGTTCATGATCAAACATCTCTACATGTCAAATGAACTGTTGGTTGCTGCTATTTTCCTCTAAAAGAAGCAGAATAATTCTGGAAAACATTTCCAAATGAGCTCTCCTTCTTTAGTCAAATCCTCAGCTTCTGTCTTTACCGCCATGATCTTTAACCCCAAACCTTAAGTTTTAAATGCAGCTCTTGTTTTATATATAATGCATCTAAACATTGCACAGTCTGACCTGTGGTTGAACTTGCAGGGCTAATGACTGCGTTGGAAAAGAGCAAATATGTTTCTACACAGCTGCTTTGCACCAGTTGCAGCTCTGGAAACGCTGACAAAAGGATCGGAGAGACTTTGACACTCCTGACGTGTTTAAGACCCTCAGGACAGGCATCATGGAAAGTTATGTGGACTTTAAATGCTCTTTGTTATGATCCATACAAAGCTACAATATTTGGCAGACTTATAGGCTATGATAGATAAAACATGATCTTTTATTATTTTACATTGCAAGCTTCCACTTAAACTTCATCAGACAGCCTGACTGATAAAGGGCTTTTGCTGCTAAACTTCATACTCCTTCAAAAAAGGACAAATAGGAGAAAAAAAGACTTGGATTAGTTTGCTGGAACTCTCACTGAGGACAAGAAAAGTATGAGTCAGCTGTTTCTTCAGTGTAGCATTTCACAGACTGCCCTTAAATTAGCGCTATGTTGGCTATTTTTCTCCTGAGAAATGAAAAATGTAACAGGTGCTGCTCTGACACACCTACGATGTGGTTTTGTTCTAAATTGAGAACATCTTCAGAAACATTTGTTCAAACTGATGGTGTTGGCTCTTAAAATGGGAGCCAATTGCTACGCCCCAAGTCATGTTAATGCCTATTTAAGCTCTACAGCTAAATTAGTCAATATCTCCAAGCAGGATTAATTAAAATGACCTAGTAAGTTTTGTTAATGCAGCTGTGGTTATTGCACAGGCGTAACTTTCTGATGGACTGGTATGGACATGTCCCCACCAATAATTTCAATAACTGGACTTTGGCAATGTTATGGGACACATTTCTAAATTTGATTTTGCTGCTTTTGAAGGAGGATATTCACTAATGTAGCTGATAGGAAAAACATCCATCAATTTATCCACATTTTCCTGGGTTGATTGATGAATGGATGAATGAAACTGAAATAGTTTCCATACTAGGAAGACATAATATATGCTGTTGGCATCAGAATCGGCTGTTATTCATCCTTTTTTATATACATTAATGTCTACCTACCTATAAATATCAGTGTATTATGGTTCTTTTGTGTTCTCAACAATAGGAAAGCATTCAATAAATACGTTTCAGCTCATTTTTGGAATTTTTTTGTTTGTGTGGAGTTACTATAGGTCCATCAGCTGCCACCCTTAGAGTGTCCCCACCGACTTTCATCACAAAGTTACACCCTTGCGTTATTGGTCTAAAATACGAAAGCAGCAGGAAAATAGCTTATAAATTCCACAACTGCATTGATTTCTCATTTGTAAATTTGAAATATTGGCCACTATAATGTGTTGCGTCTAAAAACATCTGTGTTGTGTGTCACCTATGACCGTAAAAAAACTTTAAGGTGAACAGCCCTGGCTTTTGTCCAAACATTAAACAAAACCAGGAGGAATGTAGTTTTATTCCTTTCATTAATATTTTGATAATCATTTTGTGGTGTTTGCTTGTTTTAAATTAGGATTTAGATTGATTTCAAGTAAAGAAAAAAAAAAAAGTTAAAACCTATACAATGACACTCCATCTTACTACTGGATTTGATTGATTGATTTTATTGATCTCACAGTGGAGAAATGTAGTCAAAAAGGTACATACGTTATTTACAGTGCGTCCACACACACACATATATATATGTATATATATATATATATATATATATGGGGAATTAAATACTAATTGCACATTAGATGTTGCACAAGTTATTGCCGTTGCCATTGAAGTGGAAGTAGTTTCCTGTTCTCAGTTGTGTTATTTAAACAGAAACGTTGTGAAACTAACGCGGGTAGCAAAAACTTGTAGTTCAGCTATATCTTCCTGACATGAGCCCCTGCTGCTCTGTCACGTTTTCACCAGGCTTTTCTTTTTTTTCCTGTTTTTTCAGGCTCCACCTTTTTCACGTCGCAGGAAGCTGCACTCAAACGCACCTCAATAGATGTCCTTAATGTAATCAAGACCAGGATGGTTATCTTTTACAAAGGGTGTGGCAGTTTCTGCATGAACGACTCGGTTGATACGATTAGCATGATTAAATCGATTTATTTTATTCACTGTTTACTTGCTAAGTAACCCCCCCCCCCCCCTTTTTTTTTTTTTTTTAACAAACAGCCCGGTTCAGCGGGTATGCGTGGAAATCTCAGCAAATAGTGTGAAACGGTAATTCCGGGAGGTTCTGGAATGTAAAATAAACGCTCCCTGAAACGCTCCTTTGAGTGGATGAGGGCGGAGTCAATCCACGGAGAGGTGTATCTGCTGTGGGGGTGGAGGGGGGACTCCACGGATACACGAGGGTTTGGTTTGAGCCCGCTGCCAACAAGGAAGCGACCAGCTGGGAAAACACGGAGCAGGGACTGCAGCGTTTATTTTATCGACCCTAAAGTAACGGGATTTTATTTCCATTTTCCACATTCCGCTGTCTTGACGTCATCATGTCTTCCATGGACTTTGAGAAGCTGAAGATGACTGGAGCAGGTCGGGCCATAGCGGTGCTTACCAGCGGTGGAGATGCACAAGGTGACCTTAAAGCTCCTGATCTTCAGATGTTTGATGATTTCAGCCTTTGCTGAATGTGTGGATGTTAAACCGTGTTGCAGTGCAGATCTGACCCCCCCCTCAGGGTTTGTTTACACATGGAGGAGCTCATTTTCACCTTCACAGATATGAGAAGTGTCTATTCTTTTATGTTCACAATTAGAATCTGGGCCAAATGTCGCAAAAGGTCCACAGTGGGTCAATTTCCTGCCGTTTATAGCATTATATTAAAAGGTTAATGAGGTTCGGATATGGAGAGGGCCAAAGGCGAGGCCCCCAAGAGGCCCTGTGTGGATTGACAGCCCATGCAATGAACTAGGCTAAGATCTATGAAATAACCGCAAGTTCCAAGCTTCAACTCCTTTATTTTGAAATCTTATCTGTTTGCTTTTATTCTTGTTGAAATATGATAACAAAACATTTATTCTTAGTTTTGAATTAAATGTCTCTATTAAATCATGTAGAGCAGATGCAGCAACAGAAGTGCAGTTACTTCTGCTGTGATGCAAAGCTTGGTATCAGCTTCAGTCTCTAATCCCAAATCTAATGTCATTTTAAGCCTTAAAAAACACTTTTAATGCTGAATCATGGATTTTAATTATTGAACTCTAACTTAGTGATGCAGTGGGTACCACTGCTGCCTTGCAGCAAGAAGGTTCCGGGTTCAATTCCCGGCTCGGGGTCTTTCTCTATGAAGTTTGCATGTTCTCCCTGAGCATGCATGGGTTCTCTCTGGGTACTCCGGCTTCCTCCCGCAATTCAAAAATGTTTTATTATTAAGCTCTTAAAATGGTTTTATGTTCAAAATATGACTGATTCTGAAGCTGACTTACTATTTTTATAGTTTTTTATGATGATTGTGATTTTTTATTAGTTTAAACCTACTCACATCCACGCACTGCTACATATTTACCCTGAACATCTAAGAAGGTGTTGGGCAGTAGTTTATTTAGCTTAACAGCAGTCTACCTGCTATACTGCTGTTAAGATCAACAGATTCTTTACATGCCAAGCCGTTGTTTTTCATAAGAAACTGTAGATTTCCTCTAAGGCATGACTTGAAGAGAGATCATCATGGCTGCTAGAACCTGTAAGGCCAGTGATTGTTTTTGAGATTCTGGTGTTGGGTTACCTTGGGTCTAATGTCAGAAAATTGTCATTTGGTTGAGTAGAGATCCATAGAACTAGCCATATTGTTACATAAGTTAAACAGAGGTACATTTTGATTATTTGTATATTAAATTTAAATGTTATTGGCCTTAAAACATGTTGTTTGTAACCGGCTGAAACAACTGTTGTCTGTAAAATTAGCCGTTTTAATGCTACTTTTCCTTGCTGTTTTCTGAGCTCCATGTTTAATATGTTAATCTGTAGATTATCATCTAAATCACTGCAGATTTAAAAACAAACAGGCTGTCTTAGCAGCTATAGATATGGTTACAACTCAGAAGACTTGCTTTCCCTATGTTTATTCTAAATTCAGTGATAAAGAAAAAAAAAATAAACAAACCAAGAGGTTTTTTTTGCTGCACAATAATCGCAGCCAACTCAAAGATTTGCTCACTCGATTACGTAATAATAGTGAAAGGCTTAAATGTGAGCACTTCTCCCCTCCCCACTTGCAACATGCTCAGTAAGCCTTATGTGTCATGATCTGCTGGGACAAATCTTGTCGGCAAATGGCACCTTTGCCCAATAACTGATAACGAGGTAAAATGCAGCTGCACACAGTTTGATTTTCACATAAAAAATAAAAATAAAACAATGATGCAAAAGGCGGTGTGCAGATCAACTGAAGCTGGATGTCATTTAATTCTAACGGTATGTGTCCCAGGTATGAACGCCGCTGTCCGAGCTGTGACCAGAATGGGCATTTATGTCGGCGCCAAGGTCTATCTCATCCATGAGGTAAATGAAGAGTTTTACGACCCGAGTGAATCTACACGCCGTCACTTCCTCTTTTATGGCTTGGCTGGGACTGATTGCAATGTTCTTGTGATATTTCAGGGATACGAAGGCTTAGTGGATGGAGGAGACAACATAAAGCTTGCCCACTGGCACAGTGTGACCAACATTATCCAGCTGGTGGGTTAAAAGGCAAACGCTGTGATGTTTCTATGTAAAACCAGGAAACTTCATATAATTTAGCTATACTAGATCCTCTTTAGATCTATCAGGTGCAGATTTAAAAATAGACACATTTATTTTTTCATTAGTATATAATGTTTGCTCTAGAAAAAAAAACAATGAAATCTTCAGCCCACTCTGATGGCAGTACGTTTGGGTCTAGACATCATCTGGCAGTTCTGCTGACATCTTGTCTTCATGCTTGTTTTTATTGTGCACATTCAATAGTTTTGAAAAACAGCTGTTTATAGTAAAAGCAAATATTTTGCTACAATTAAACAGTAAAATGAAGCCTAAGCGAAGCCACATTTTGCAGCAATATTTTCTGAGATTTCATGGTTTTTTTCTTTTTTTAACCTTTGCTGCAGTAGATGCTAATTCATCAATCCTTGCCTCCAAAACAAGCCTGAGCTTGTCTGATAGAAAACCCTGTTAGTAAAAAAACAGAGCAATAAAAGTGATGGGTGGTGCTCCAGTAGGTTGCTATTGTAACTGGAAATAGTTCCAAAGAGTTTCATTAAACTGTTTTGCAAGTGATGGGGGGAAAAAAAACTAGTAGCCATTGAGTAGCCTTCTTTCAGCCAGCTGGCTGGCAGTTTGAAGCTAAATTTAAAGGAAAACAATCAGGCACGTCATTAAAAAGACATTATGTAAAAATGGGTGGCTCATGGGCAACTTTTTGTTGCTGTTCCAGGCAGGTCGATCCCTTCCTGTTTAGTTAAGAAACACAAAAGTTATTTAAAATTCGGCCTAAACAAAGGGGATGAAAGTCAGACTTAGCTCATTATTATCATTATCACTCATCATTAGAAGAGTGCATGTTCTTTGTCTCTGTTCATCAATAATTTGGTTTGACGATTATATTTATAATCGTTCCTTTACGTTTCATGATCTCACAGTGCTAATCTTTCACTGTCACAATAGCTGAGGAAATAAAGATGTGATCCTGCCTTTCGTTTTAGCAGCAGATCATTTGTTTTGGTTGGTTTTCACTTCTGTCTGTGCTGCAGGGGGGCACGGTAATCGGCAGCGCCCGCTGCAAGTCATTCCAGACGCGCGAGGGCCGCATCGCAGCCGCCTTCAACCTGGTGAAGAAGGGCATCACCAACCTGTGTGTGTGCGGTGGAGACGGCAGCCTGACGGGAGCCAATATCTTCCGCTCCGAGTGGAGCGGCCTGCTGGATGAGCTCGTGCAGAAAGGTCAGCTCCTCACAGGGATCTGCTGAAGTTGCTGTTTTTAATCAGGATGTCTGATCAATCTAGTGTTCATGCCATCCCCGGTGCTGTGTAATTAGTTTTAAAGAGGAAATGACATCTTTGGATGTTCAGGGAGGATCACAGACACGCTGGCGAAGCAGCACAACAACCTGAACATTGTGGGACTCGTGGGATCAATAGACAACGACTTCTGCGGCACTGACATGACCATCGGGGCTGATTCTGCACTGCATCGTATCATGGAGATAGTCGACGCCATCATGACCACAGCGAACAGGTCAGACTCAATAAACAGCTGTACTGTGATGCATAAAAGCTCTGATTTATTACAGCTTACATGTGGTTTATTACAGTTTTATGTCCCCACATATCAGGAAGTTAATATTGTAGTAATTAGGACCTGGATAAAAAGGGATGCAAGGATTTTTATTTTTTTATTTTTTTTAATTATCAATAAACTGTCAGGCATCCGTTTTCAGCACCTTTATCAAGATACTTTCCAGTAATACGCCTTTTGCATTTGTCTCCACCTGCTTTACTCAGTTAAAAAAATATTTTTTTTTTAACCATAGCTCAAACTCTTTCCAAGCAAGAATCTTTCGACTTGCATGCTCTTTGTTATGTCTTACAGTAAACTAACTTGGATCCCTAAACTCGCCCTATCTACAGCGAAACACGGTCATGGCGGCATCATGCTTAGTGATAGTTTTCTTAACCAGGGACAAGGAAGTTAGTGATGATCAATGGGAAGATGGGTGGAGCCGAATACAGATCAATCCTGCAAGAAACATGGCAGCTAATTGATCGTACTGCATGCCACCTTTTTCTTAGTAGTTTTATGATGTAAACAACTTATGTTTTCTACCTTATAATAATGGGATGCCTTGTTTGTCTATCAGATAAAAACACCGTTAGATCTATTCGCGGTAATCTGATAGATCCTAAAATGTGCAGAGGATGTACATATTTTAATACGATACCGTTGCTGTGCTATATATATCATTTTCAATATTCAGTTTATTTTGAATTCAGGAAAACAATATAGATCTGTTTCCCATTGGTAGTAAATAGGTTTTCTGAATCAGACATAACGTAATTTTCGGACTATAAGCCACGACTTTTCACCCATTTTTCGACCTTGCGGCTTATATAACAATGAGGTTATCTATGGACTTTTACAGCTAACGGCCACTAGGGTAATACCTAAATCTATGGATTTTACCATCCACCATGTTGACGTCACATTTCCTTCAACACACAAGTATGGTAGCCTCGTGCCCGGGAATGCGGAGGTCCTCCGGAAGCAGACTTCTACCGCGAGTGGTACGAGACAGAACGGCAGCGAGAAACACGGACATTGCAAGCGCGCAATTTAGCTTCTGCGGCTTATATTCAGATGCGGCTAATAGTCAGAAAATTACAGTAGTTCATCCAAGCAGTTATGGTGAAATCAGTGACTAACTTAGACTTAATCACATTTAAATGAAGCAACCAAAGGCAGTTAGAAAGAGTGTTAACGGTTTTAGTTGAACCAGAAATTGTATCACCTGCTGTTTGCGCAACTATTTCACAGACCAGCCTCTTAACAGACACAAACATCAGATTTAATGTTTAAAACAATAGTTTTTTGTTTTTTTTTTCATTATTTTAAGTGTAGACTGTTACCTATATTCAGCTTCCAACCTAAGAACACGAATCATGTTTTTTTTTTTAAATATATATTTAATGTTAAAAGAATGTGATCATAAAACACGTTTTTTCTCTGCGTAATAGAGCTTCAGGTCTGCCAGGTACAGTAAGACTATTACTTAATGCGGTTGTGTTTGGGGCCCCTAGCCATGTAAACTCAGCAGATGGTATTTTCCAAAACTTGTCCAGACTTGCTCGCAGTTTTTCTTTGTTTTGATTTTTTTTTAATGTTTTAATGCTGCTTTACTTTTTCCCTCCTGCAGCCACCAGCGCACCTTTGTTCTGGAAGTCATGGGTCGCCACTGTGGGTGAGTAAGCCATAGATTATTCTCTGTTCTTCTCTATGCAGTGGTATTAATTGGTGTGTTTTGGCTGAAGGTATCTGGCCCTGGTGTCGGCTTTAGCATCTGGAGCAGACTGGCTCTTCATTCCAGAGGCTCCTCCGCTGGAGGGCTGGGAGGACCGCATGTGTGCTCGTCTGGAAAGGGTACGGCATCCACACACAGAAATAACCCAGATTTCACCGTAGGACCCTTACTCACAATGCCCGAAGGTTAATCCAAGCACCATGCTTCTGCTTTTTGACTTTTTAAAAATATTTTTTCTTTTTCTTTCAGAGCCGAAACAAGGGGTCAAGACTCAACATCATAATTATTGCAGAGGGAGCCATTGACTCAAATGGAAAACCGATCTCTTCAGCTTATCTTAAAGATGTGAGTTCTTTGTTTTACAGACTGAATAACTCAGATAATGACTTTCTGAAAGAAAGGGGCATGCTATTCAACATTAATAGTCCTGCTCCTGCTATAGGACTGTTCCTTAGTGCATGTACATTTCTTTGTACTTCATTGTAAAATGAAATGGGTGATTTACTGATATATTTGTACATATGTTTAAAGCTGGTGGTGAAGAGGTTGGGCTATGACACCAGAGTGACTGTGCTGGGTCACGTTCAGCGAGGAGGAACTCCGTCTGCATTTGACAGAATCCTGGTGAGCGGCACTTGAAAAAAAGTGTTTTTTTATTTGGTAATATTACAGCATTCGGAACTTATTTATTTGTTTCTTAAACCTGTTGAATTTGTTGAATTTGTCTTTTAGAATTTGAACACCTATGTACCTTTTTACCCTTTATATATTGGCCTTTTGGTTTGGCTAAATGCAGAAACAAAATGCCACTATGATTGTTAACATAGAGCTGTAGGTTCTTCTGCTGATTATAGAAGCTTTTGTTTGAATTCAGATGTCCAGTTTAGAGTGGAGGTCTTCAACTGGGGGTCCATGACCCCTAGGGGGCCCACGGAGGTACTGCATGGGGGTCGCGAAAGATTTGGTGGATAAGAGTTTTTTTCTTTTTTCTTTTTAATATTCCCCCCTGCAATTTTTTTCCACTAAGTGAAATGTCCTGGGGGTCCTTGGCCTGAAAAACTTTAAAGACCCCTGGTTTAGAGTATTATTGCTGTTTCTGCATCAATGCACACTTCCTTAACCTATTTTTTTTTCTAAACTCATTGAAGAGCATGCTGTTTTTTGGATACTTACATTTTTATAAATTTTTAGCAGGGCACTTTACAGTCAGCTGTATTCAAGTAAGAATACAATGATTAAAACAACAAAAACATTAACATAAAACAAACATCTCTGCAAAGCATTCTGCAGATTCATGTGGTTTCAGCATTACCATATATCCTAAAAGTCATTGCTTTTGGAAGGTAGTGCTGGTTTTACAAGCCAAAGTCCACTTATTGTACCTTTGTATTATTATTAGCGCTTCTGCAGGACCCCAGCGTAAAATAAAGGTAGTCATTTGGAGTCATGGTCCATTTGGACTTACATTTTGGGATGGTGGCTCTAATTGCATCCAATGAAATGGTGGAAAACATTTAAAAAATATAATTTATCTCGTCCTTGCACAGTATTAGATATAATACAGAGTACTAAAATGTTATATTCTTTGATGTATTCTCTTAGATATTAGAAGAAATATTCAGCTCTAGACTAAAGAACACAATTAAGAAAATTAACACGGCGATAAAGTGATAAAGCCGGTTCCATCATACATTTCTCATTCAATATTGTCTTTTTTTTTGTTAAATATACTAAGTAAATATTGTTTTGGTTGTAGATTATCATCTTTTCAGCCCCTATCTCTGAGGGCTTTCTATTAAATGCTGGTTAGATTGGAGGTTTTGTTTGTTCTCCCCTATTTATAGAAGTCTGAACGCCTTGCCTGACAGGACTGTGTATACAACATCAGTCTGTTTATGAAACCACAGGGGCAACGATCAGGGCAACATTGAACGCTGCCTGCCCTGCTCAGGCCACTATTTAAACAAAAGTTCAAGTGAATGTAAAAACAGTTTGGATACGTTTGTATTCCTGATTGGATTTAAATCTGACTTTAATCTTGAGTTAATATGGACCAAACTGAGCTGTATATAATTAAAAGTGAATTTGACCTGTTTGTCCTAAAAACAATGTTCATACAATATAAATAACTTGTATAAAATCCATATACTGATTATAATGGAAACTTTCATAATGTCTACTCTAATCTTCACTCCTTTTAATCCAATTATCCTCAGGCATCTTATATTTTCATCCTGTTTATAACGATTGTGTTCCTCTTTGTGTGGGTGTGTGTATGCAGAGCACCAAGCTGGGTGTGGAGGCAGTTATTGCCCTGATGGAGGCCACCTCAGACACCCCACCCTGTGTCATCGGCCTCTCTGGCAACCATGCCATCCGTCTGCCTCTCATGGAGTGTGTGGACATGGTAAGCGTCTTCTCTCTGGTGGCATTGACTAAAATGGATGGTAATCATGTGCTATAGTGGGGGGGCTAAGCATTTTTAATGTACAGTGGGGCAAAAAAGTATTTAGTCAGCCACTAATAGTGCAAGTTCTCCCACTTAAAAAGATGAGAGAGGCCGGTAATTTTCATCATAGATATACCTCAACTATGAGAGACAAAATGAGAAAAAAAAAATCCAGAAAATCACATTGTCTGATTTTTAAAGAATTTATTTGCAAAATATGGTGGAAAATAAGTATTTGGTCAATAACAAAAGTTCATCTCAGTACTTTGTTATATACCCTTTGTTGGCAATGACAGAGATCAAACGTTTTCTGTAAGTCTTCACAAGGTTTTCACACACTGTTGCTGGTATTTTGGCCCATTCCTCCATGCAGATCTCCTCTAGAGCAGTGATGTTCTGGGGCTGTCGCTGGGCAACACGGACTTTCAACTCCCTCCAAAGATTTTCTATGGGGTTGAGATCTGGAGACTGGCTAGGGCACTCCAGGACCTTGAAATGCTTCTTACGAAGCCACTCCTTCGTTACCCGGCCGGTGTGTTTGGGATCATTGTCATGCTGAAAGACCCAGCCACGTTTCATCTTCAATGCCCTTGCTAATGGAAGGAGGTTTTCACTCAAAATTTGACGATACATGGCCCCATTCATTCTTTCCTTCACACGGATCAGTCGTCCTGGTCCCTTAGCAGAAAAACAGCCCCAAAGCATGATGTTTCCACCCCCATGCTTCACTGTAGGTATGGTGTTCTTTGGATGCAACTCAGCATTCTCTCTCCTCCAAACACGACGAGTAGAGTTTTTACCAAAAAGTTCTATTTTGGTTTCATCTGACCATATGATATTCTCCCAGTCATCGTCTGGATCATCCAAATGCTCTCTAGCAAACTTGAGACGGGCCTTGACATGTACTGGCTTAAGCAGGGGGACACGTCTGGCACTGCAGGATTTGAGTCCCTGGCGGCGTAGTGTGTTACTGATGGTAGCCTTTGTTACTTTGGTCCCAGCTCGCTGCAGGTCATTCACTAGGTCCCCCTGTGTGGTTCTGGGATTTTTACTCACCATTCTTGTGATCATTTTGACCCCACGGGGTGAGATCTTGCGTGGAGCCCCAGATCGAGGAAGATTATCAGTGGTCTTGTATGTTTTCCATTTTCTAATAATTGATCCCACAGTTGATTTCTTCACACCAAGCTGTTTACCTATTGCAGATTCAGACTTCCCAGCCTGGTGCAGGTCTATAATTTTGTTTCGGGTGTCCTTTGACAGCTCTCTAGTTTTGGCCATGGTGGAGTTTAGAGTGTGACTGTTTGAGGTTGTGGACAGGTGTCTTTTATACTGATAACGGGTTCAAACAGGTGCCATTAAGGAAGGTAACGAGTGGAGGACAGAGGAGCCTCTTACAGAAGAAGTTACAGGTCTGTGAGAGCCAGGAATCTTGCTTGTTTGTAACTGACCAAATACTTATTTTCCACCATATTTTGCAAATAAATTCTTTAAAAATCAGACAATGTGATTTTCTGGATTTTTTTTTCTCATTTTGTCTCTCATAGTTGAGGTATATCTATGATGAAAATTACCGGCCTCTCTCATCTTTTTGAGTGGGAGAACTTGCACTATTGGTGGCTGACTAAATACTTTTTTGCCCCACTGTATTTATGTTTTCTAACTAAACTTTATGCAGACCAAGTTGGTGCAGAAGGCCATGAATGAGAAGAGGTTTGATGAAGCTGTTAAACTTCGCGGAGGGTAAGGACTAATAATTACATGTCTTACATTACTTTTAATTCATTACACAGTGATGTTTTGAAGTGTATTTTCTGAAGATGGAGATTTTTAGAACCACATCTTTTATACATCTATCCTATAACCAGCTCTGAAATTGGACTAAATTGGGGCCATAATGTTTCTCAAAAACAAAACAAAAATATTAAAATAAAAAGAAGTTTGTTGGAAAAATAAAATTTCTCTGGGAAAATAAGTATGCTTGGTCCTGGAATAAACATTTTCAAAAGAAAAAAAATATATTCTTGGAAATAAAAAGTTTAGTGAAAAGAAAAAAAAAAATTACCTAAAAAAATTTTTTATTTATTTTTTTTAAGCAAAAAATACTTTTCAGATTCAAACTTTATTTTTTTTCAAAACTTTTTTTTGTTCTTAGGTTTCACTTTTTTTCTTCACTGTTTCTCAGTAGTTCAATGTTCTCTTTCCAGAAACAATTTGAATTTCATGTGGCACTAAAAGTCAAATTAATAAATCAGAACAGAGTAGTTAGTAACTGGGGGTTAAGTTCCTTGTCAAAGGGCACATCTGCATATTTCAGGGCAGGAAGGTGGAATCTAAGCCATAACTTAGTTAATCTCTCTTCTCCAACCAAATGATCTCAGTACGGCTGTGTCTGGTTGGACAGTAGCCGGGCCTTAATATAATCTGACTTCTGTTTCTGTAGGAGTTTTGAGAACAACTGGAACATCTATAAGCTGCTGGCCTTCCCAAAGCCTGTCACTGCTGAGGTTAGTTCGTCACACTGTAGCTTTAACTCATGGTTGTTTATCTTTGAATATGGAAACCGTCTCTGATCATAATGTCTGTCTGACACGGCCTCTCTTGGCTCAGAGTAACTACGCTGTGGCCATCCTGAACGTCGGAGCTCCAGCTGGAGGCATGAACGCAGCAGTCAGGTCAGCTGTGAGAGTTGCTCTTGCTCATGGACACAAGGTCTATGGTGTCCATGATGGCTTTGAAGGACTCGCCAATGGATCAGTGAGGATGTCTTTTATTATTTTTGTTTGTTTGTTTTGGCTAAATTTGAACAGTTGCAGATAATTTCAAACAAACTGTTGTCCTACAGATATTTGAAATGAAATGGCACAATGTGGCTGGATGGACGGGCCAAGGAGGTTCACTCCTGGGGACAAAGCGGTAAAAGAGAAATGCTACTTTCTGTCTCATTGTCTAAGATTTGAATATATTATTGGGCAAACTACAGACTTCAGGTAATATTTATTTCCTTTCTGTTTTTATTTGTATGCCTTTCTCAGAACTCTTCCTGCTACATGTATGGAAAAAATTATAGAGAATATCAACAAGTACAGCATCACAGCCCTGCTTGTAATCGGAGGGTTTGAGGTATTGTACTAAAGACTCCTTTTTGCATCTGTGAATATTATATGTTAAAGACTTCAGAGTTACAAATTGGTTGTTGAATTCAAAGGGATATGAAGGTGTGCTGCAGCTGTATGAAGCCCGGAGCCACTACGATGAGCTCTGCATCCCCATGTGTGTCGTACCGGCCACCATCAGCAACAACGTCCCTGGAACGGACTTCAGTCTGGGAGCGGACACTGCTGTTAACGCTGCCATGGAGGTACGTCTGAGCCAAGACTGATCAGCTAAAGGTTCACCTTCCTACTGAATCACACAGATTATAGGCAGATAGATTAGACTTTAAACTCCTCACGTTTATTGGTAGAGTCATTGAAAGCCTTGAATTAAGTTAATCTTTTTTTGCAGTGGCATAATCTCACACAAAAAAAAATTATTTGATATATTAATCTGTGGGGAAACACCTCTACCAATCCCTTTAAAGTAAATAAAGTCAAGTAATTCAACATTTTACTTAATTGGGACACATTTAATTTTCCATGAAAGGCTTCCAAGGTTCTTTGTTAGCAACACGCTGCAGAGAATCCATGGATCAGGAGTCACCAAGTTTCTATAACCATTAAACAGTGCAGACACGTAAATAAGACTTCTTCTGTCAGAAATGCAAACTTCTGTAGTTTAGTTACCGTAAGCGTTTTGGCAGCATTAGATAAATACTGAGCTTTTGCTCCACCACTTGGCCATATGGCACCCCAGGTTTTATCAACAAGTCTTCCAAGCGTCTGGTTTGAACTAAGCAGAGAATGTGAGGAAAAGTACTTCCTGTCTGCTGTAGTGTACAGATCTGTAATGCTCTGATAACTAAATGGCTTTTTGGAGGCTTTCAGGTGCCTGCACATTTCAATGGATGGCCTGGTTGATACAGTAAAGAGAAAAGTGAGAGATCACCTGGTGCCTTTCTACAGACAATGAGACGCACAGTTCAGAAGACACTAAATCTGCAATACTTCTACCGCCTCTGTCACACAGATCTTAATCATATAGTTAACCAAAAAAGAAAGGAAAATCTAATTAGATGTGTAAGGAGGGATGGTTAAAGATCCTTCTATTGATTTGTCTAATAAAAATGTATCTGAGTTTGGAAAACACCCCCACTTAGGTTAAAGTTTTGCTGCTTAACCTTTGACCTTAAGTATTGGCTTAAATTGGGATGTATTGAATGATTTTTAGGTCAACATACAGACCCAGCTCTTCTCAAAAACTCTGCTGGATCAGTCGTGTGACCTAAGCACCACTTTACTGCATTCTGAGGAGCCTTTGACTACAACTGTGCTAAAAGTCGTAATCAGCCAAACAGATCTGTCACTTAGCTAATTAGACATATTTTCAGTTCTCTGATACAGGATTTAATCTAGTGCAGTGAATGTTTCTTTGTCTTCACTAGTAACTCAATGGCTTCTCAATCTGCGGGTCCAAAGTGCTCTGCTATCAGTTTCTAAAACATGGAGGGCTATGTTTGATTTTTACATCACTAAACCTGGGAGTAATGTAAAATGTAAAACCCCCCTACTGAATAAATGTCACTCAATCTTGCTTTAAAATTGTGATTTTTCTACTCTTTTTTTTTTTTTTTTTTTTTCTGTATTAAGTATTTTTGTTCCATCTTAACCATTTACAGGCTAAAAGACAGAAAGTCTATTCTCTGGGAAACCGTTATTTGAGTAAATTTGTCTCATTTAAACTTGTTCTTCAGGGATGTGACAAGATCAAGCAGTCTGCCTCTGGGACCAAAAGGCGAGTGTTTGTGGTGGAGACGATGGGCGGATACTGTGGTTACCTGGCAACCTCAACTGCTATCGCCGTGGGTGCAGATGCTGCCTACATATTTGAAGAGCCGTTCAACATCCATGACCTCAAGGTGAGGCTGAGATGAAAACAATACCCTTTTCTCTGAGTTTTTTTTTTCTGTTAGTTTAATGTATCTTCTCTCAATGTGTCCTGTCGATAGACCAATGTGGAGCATTTGGCTGAAAAGATGAAGAAGGACATCCAGAGAGGTCTGGTACTACGGTGTGTAACATCTTGTGGTTTCCTGTTTTTCAGTATATTGCTGTTTGTTTCAGAAACCCAGACTGAGAATGTTTTACTGGCCTCAGCAAGTGATGCATTCAGCACAGTGCAGCCGATTCAGCACAAGCTGGACTAGTTTACATATGAGCCGTTTCTAGCTCGCCTCCTCGTCATTAGATTTTACTTTTGCAAAATGTTTTTTTAAATACACTAAAATGCTCAATTTCTGCCAGGTTCTGAAGTTACATTTAGGACTTTCTACAACCTTCATTAGACATCTGCGTTGCCTTTAAGACTTTATGCAGTATAAAGATGATTTTCATGTATTATTTCAGTTATTCTTTATAATGTTTGCATAAGTAAAAGTTAAGACCAACATTGTCAAATCTAGAAACATTTAAAACCTTTAAAGGAAATCACTTTGATTATCTAGACCGAAAAGAACTGCTTTAAATGGTGTTCAGTTAAATATAAAGTTCTCATTTTATAATGGTCTGGATCTTTTGTGATTACAGAAACATTAAGGGGGATTTAACCACTGAGTTTTCTATTAACAGTTGTCCTCCTGTGGTCAGTCAGTGTGATGAATCTCAGTGGGTACACTCTAAAGGCTGAGTTTATTAGTAGGCAGGCATGCGTACATTAATGACATGTTTATTAGCTTTATTTTCTATTATATTTGCTAAAGACTAAAGGAAAGTGGTGATTTACAGGTTGTCTCTGAGAGTTAGTGTTTTTTCTTTTTTTCCAAACTAAGTTTTTAAAGTATTTGTAGTTTAGATTCACCTCGGAAATACAATGACATGATTGTGTAATGTGTAATAACTTAATACTTCTGTTGATCTTCAAACCAGGAACGAGTATTGCCACAAGAACTACACTACGGATTTTATTTATAGGCTGTATTCAGAGGAAGGGAAGGGCGTCTTCGACTGCAGGGTTAATGTCTTGGGACACCTCCAGCAGGTATAGTATTTAAAATTAAATACCATGGCTTTATTGTGGAGGATATATTCCTTATATACAACATTTATCTGATGTAATAAACAAGACCACTAGGAGAAAAAGGCCCCAACACTTTTAAAATGCTCTCAACTTATCCCTCCCATGAATTATAACCAACCAAAGCGAAAATATGTTGATCTTTACCTTTTTTAATCTCTATAAGGTGCATAAACTTTGTTTTCAAATCTTCCACAGTATCTCAGTATTTTTCCAAATAGTTAAACTAAATTTGTTGATTTGACACGATGGGGTTTGGGGTCAACTGTATCTTGCGTGTTATTGCTGCAGGGAGGAGCTCCTTCTCCCTTTGATCGGAATTTTGGCACCAAGTTGGGTGTGAGGGCAATCCAGTGGATATCAGAGAGGTTGACTGAAAACTACAGACAAGGTAGGGTCTCCCTGGATTAACAGAAACTGCTTTGTGCTATATGTGCCAATGAGAGTGATTTTTTATTTTTATTTTTATTTCTTACTCCAGGCCGCGTGTTCGCCAACTCCCCGGACACAGCGTGTGTGCTCGGCTTGAACAGGAAGATCGTCTCATTCATTCCTGTGACTGACTTAAAGGCCATCACCGATTTTGAGTAAGTAGTAGAAAAATAAAAAACCGGCTGTTTTTGTTTAAAAATTTTAAGCCTAACCATTTCTATGTATTTTTTTTTAAGGCACCGGATGCCCAAGATTCAGTGGTGGTTCAATCTGAGGCCGATGCTGAAGATGTTGGCGAGGTATCAAACTAATTTCGAGGAATATGTCCCTGGAGAGATGTACCATGTGACTCGACGCTCCATCAGCATCGATGCTGGATACTAGGCTTCCTGACAAATGCTTCTGTATGCAGTTTTTAACCTTTACATTTCCCTCCTTCGTCCCATTTTCACTCATAACTGTGGTGCCTAAAAGCGTGGTGTATAAAATTCCTCTGAACAAAATGGCCTTTTCTGCACCAACATGGGGTTTTTATCTTTTTTATTCTGCTCCATCCGAATCCCACCTGCCTTAACTTTACCAGAGAAACAAGGACTCTTTTCTCCTATCATACTGGTAGATTTTTGTGCTAAGCTGCTGGCATACTGTTTATTATCCTGCCATACATGTTGGCTTATCTTAAAATACTTAATATAAATCCAAGAGTTAAAACATTAAGCCAATTCTGTGAAATTCAAACAACACTGTGATGTGAATCATGTCAATGTGTCCCTGTACCATATTTTAAAAACTGGGCATAAGGTTGTAAAATCAACACTTTTCCTGTGTCAAACGGAACACATTAATAATTTCTACCATGTAATGATCAGCTCACCATCTCAGGCCTTAAGTTTGATTCCTGAGTAGATCAGATATTTAAATGAGTTCAAATAAATTGGGTGATTAAATCTGTAAATAAGGCCATGTGTTCTGCCAAGCCCTCAGCATGCCTGGGTAAGTTGGTCGTTACAGACAGTGCCTTCGTAAAGCATAGCATGAGATTAGGTACCATTATCACAGTATAGCTGCAGAATTTCTGTGGCTTCCATGTATGTAAAGTTGCAGTGCAGCAAAAATCTCATGTCTAAAAAAAATACTTAAGATACATTAGTGCAGTTTTTAAATACTAAATTGATACAGCGTATCTTGATAAAACCACTCAAATACAAGGCAGGTAAACAGTGGGTTGAATTAGATTATCTAAGGCTTAGCACAGCGGCTCTGAGAATCCAGTTCCTGTTTCTCTAAAGTCAACGCTTTACCCGCTGAAGCTCAGTCACCTTCCTCTTGAGTGAACATGGGACTTTCTAATGTTTGATACCACTAATCAGTGTCATGCTAACTGCTAAACATCAAGTAACAAAACTGATTACCAGTATTCATTTATTGACTGACACGTTTAATACAGAGAAATTTTGTATTTCCTCCAAGGTGCTCGGAACAATTTTTTTCCTACACAAATTGCTGCTATAATCCAGACAGCCAGAGGTGCCACAGACCAAAGTTTTACAGGATATTTATCAAAAATTGTGCATGCAAAAAAAAAAAAAAATGAATGTAGATGCTGTTAGGTGGATTTTTTTTATGTTTAAAACCACAGAATGAAACTGCATAAATTCTGAGCCATAAAGCATGTAAGCAGGAGCGTTCAGTAAAGAAATCATCCTGGTAATGTTTTAACATGTCATTCCTGGAAAAAAAATAACATTTTACAAGTTTTCTGTGTTTCATCTGAATATATTATGTGACTCATGTGACTGTGCAACTCAAGGGACCGTTTAAGATGTTAATTTTTCTGTTTTTTATAGATATATGTGTATATTGTGTGTGTGTGTGTGACTGAAACAATATATATCTAGTATTAATTCAAATCAACAGCCCTTTCTTAACTGATCAACAAACACTTTGTTACACTATAAATGATGTAAAATTCACACCTACTGTACCTTAAGAGAAATCTTTAAAGACAAATGAACCTTTGGTGTTTTTAAAGTTGATAATGATGGTGTGTCTATCCAGGTATCTGTTATTACATACACCTTGTGTAATTTACCCAATTAAACCTTAATATTAAACATCTGATTCAGGAACTAACATCACTGCCAACTAAACAACACAAGGAAATAAACAGAAACCTAATAAAATATTTGAATGTTTTTCTTGTATATTTCTTAGAAGTTGAATGAGAAGGGAAAATCTTTTTTGGAGTTCTCCTTGGGTGACTGAGGACTTTTTGATGTAAAAGCAAACGGAAAGTCTTCACTTTGCTCCGCTGCGTTAAACAGGAACTCGTTACCTGCAGGTTCACATACAGAGGCATGTCAGAAAAGTTCTTTCGTTTTACCTGTATAGTTCAGGAGGTTAAACATGCATGAATTTGATAGACACTGGTATATTCTGATGGTTGTGGTTTCCAGATGGTAAAACCAAACTATTTTGTTTTCTCAGATAATTTCTTGACTGTTAACCTCTACAAGGATGAAAAGCAACAAAAGGTCTCAGATAAACAGGCTTTTTAGAGCGTTGTATCTTTAGTATTTTAAATAAGGGTTTTCTTGAAGGAAAGCTGGTAGAACTAATGAGCGACCAACATAATGGCTGCATTCAGACAATTTGAAAGCAAAATGCAGGATTAGGACATTAACATCCTGGCTAAAGAGAAAATAGACTAAGTTTGAAATCCTCTTTTTAGATAAAATTTGGATTTTCATTTTAAAAGATGTCTGATCAGTGAGGATATCATTGAACATTCACACTGAACCAAATGGTCTAGCCAAAGTAAATTTAAATAACGGTTTAAGCTTTTAAAATTAAGTATTGAAAAGAACTTTTCTGTGATGATCTAATTCACTGAGATGCACCTGTAAAGGTAATATAAAGAGAAAACAGCATATGAACATATACTTACTGCCTGTTGGTTTAGATTCTGATGCTTTCTGTAAACAAATTGACAGCCTTTAGCATATTTGCTCCAGCTGTAGGATTGTTCTATAAACTTTTTAGTATAAAACTCACCTTCTCGTTGAAAAAAGAGCCAGAAAACCCAAAAGATGACTCCTGCAATGACATCTAGAGTGAACTTCAAAACCAAGGAATGATCTCTGTAAGATTTAAAAAAATGTTTTGCAAACTCCCTACCTCCTCTTGGGATGAGCCCATATCAAATCCAAATCCCGGAAATGCTGGGGTGCTATCGTTGGAGTTCAAATTGAGCACAAAAGCTGGAGATTTGGAATCAGCTCTGCCTTGGCAAGGAGAGCTGGTGGGAGTGAAGCTAAAACAACAGATAAACGGTCTCAGGTTCTGTTAACAACTCGCTTTAAAGCCTCCAAGAAATCGGAAAATCTTACTTGAATGTAAATGGAGTTGAGGAAACGGATGTTTCTTTTGTAGAGAGAGGTTCTAGGTTGGCTACCATAGAAGTGTGAGGACAATCGTAGACTCCTTGATGTTCCTCGGCATCGGAGGCTTCACCCTGCAGGTCATCTGTTGGGACAGCCTCTAGAACTGGTGAAGTGGGAAGCTGCAGCTTGTAACAGAAAGAGTACAAACATATTTAGACAGAGTGGATCACAAAACAACACACAATTGCTAAAGGATGTGAAGAAAAACACCCAAATTAAAATAATGTATTCTTGTTAATGTTAAATCGCTTAGACTCAATCAGGAAACAAATAGAGCTACATGTTCCTCTTGAATGATGCTGTAAAAAAAAATATTTTTCTGTAAATCTGCTTAAGCTGCTCTGCTAGTACTCTTTAGTCCACCCCCTCATGTGGCAGATGGTGCTCTGGTCATATGAGATCAGCACTATTTGGCCTGTATCCTCTAATCAAACCAACCCTACTGGTAAACATGTGGTAGCAGCATCATGCTAAGATTATTCACCTTAGTAGGAATAGGAAAGCTGGATATAGTTAATAGGAAGATTAATAGAGCTAAATACAGAGCATTCAGGTAGGTGGTTGTACATATTGATGTTAGATTTTCCCATTCAAAGTCAATATATATGGTTGCTCCCCATATAAATATATTTGTGATCCTTTGCAAATAAGGTGCTGGAGATAAACCTCAAAAGACATGCAGCTTATACTTCAAAGACATGCATCAAATCATAAATTCAACCCTTTAGTTAAATCAATAAAAGGAGACCCAGTTTTCCAGGTTGTTGCAGCTGCAAAACAGCCACAGTGGCAGCAGCTTTCTCATTAGCTCAACATCCTCTTGACTTGTGAGCAAAAATCATTATATCAAGTTCTACTAAACTGAAAAGATGCATATTTTTTGTGGAAGGAAGCCAATTTAGAATGCTGCTCCATCATTAGCAGGGATGATGATGCAAAGCTGCCTTTGATTTACCTACTTTAGAGGGGTTATTGTAGCAGTTTACCTGTAATTTTCAACGTATATATATATACACATATATATAATATTTATATCTCAATCAACAATCAACAACATTAATTTTTGCAATTAATATTGGGGAAACGATGAATATGGGAAACTATGCCTTTTAAAAATCAGTTACTTAATAACTAACTTGGTTAAAAGTCTTCTAAAACCTAATAATACAGTGACTTGATCAAAAGTTAACAAAAAGAGACTGAAACCTGTTCCTCTTGTGAAAGTTCTTGATCTTCTGCCGCAGCGTGCAACTCTTCAGATGGATCTAACTCTGAGAAAAAAACAAAAACATGTAATTAAAAGTTCATATGTAAGGATTTTCTTGAAACTAAATCATGTGGAATTGGAACTTATTCATATTTTTAGGGCATCTTTTACCATCTGACTGCTGATGAGAAATCTGCTCTTTATCTTTCTGCTCAGGGGCAGAAAGGTGGCTGATGGAATCCTGGACTTTGTTTTCCTCATTCATCTCCTCTGTGGTTGCTTCTTTGGTAGGTTCAGGGCTACCCTGTAAAAGCACACTCAGGATTGATATAGTTTTAGAGAGCAAAAGCTCCTTTATATTACCTTTATATTAGCAGTTCTAAAAAGTGAAATGGATGAAGTACAGCTGTTTGGTTGAGATCAATAGATGAGATGTCAATGGAGCAGTCCTCCCTTTGCTGCTCAGGTTGTTCTTCTGCCATTGGCTGTTGGTCTAAAACACTACACAGAGATTATAACTGAATTAGTATAAAAAGCTTTGAAAGATTTTTTTTTATCATTATTTTTTGCGGGAATTTGCAAACCAAACCTGTCTGGCAGCTTCTCTAAGGAATAAGACATCACAGGTGGACCTGTTCAGAAACAATTATTGGTTTAAGAGCTGTAAAGATTTGAGTTGAACCAGAGCAAAGCAGAATAACCATTACCATTAAGATGTTCCAGCTCCTTCTGTTTCATCATCATGTGGTCGTCACAGTCTCTAATTCTGCTCTCAATTTCCTGAATCTCGGCTTGCAGCAGGAGGAGCTTCTGAGCGGCAGGGTTTTGGAAATAGGCTTCTTTGTGTGACTGCAGTGTCTCTATGTAGCTTGCAATCCTCTCTTCGTAGGCCTCCCTAGTCGGTGCCCAAATCAACAACTAATTTTCGTACCTTTACATGCATTGGCAATAGATAAAGTGATACAACAACCTACTGGTCATGGTTGTAGCTCTTTTGTCTACTCTCCAGTTCTGCTTTCAGTGTCTGTTCATACTGAAGGAGCAGGTTGTTGGTCGTCTTCATGCTGCAGTGTCATAAATTACAGAAACATAATAAAAAAAAAAGTCTCACTACATTATAACTATTATTAAAACAATATCTGATCATGGTTGACCTTCATTGCTGTACCTTTTTGCCTTTTCTTTATTCCACTTTATAGCGATCTGCTTTACTTGTATTTCCTCTTCTAGATTATTGATATCTTGTTTCATCTTTTCAATGTGAGACTTCTTCTCAGTAATGCAAGTTCTGTACACTGTTAAAAGAAAAACCCAATACCTATTTTACTATATTTCAAAAGATAATGTCTGAGGAAGGTCTGCTCAGTGAGGATATCATTGAACTCTCCCACTGAATGAAACACTCTAGCCAAAATATTACATTTAATTGGGACCATCTAGCATAATCATAATACATTTCAACAGAACACAATGCTACACATCTGTTGGGCCATAAACCATGATAATAATTTTCGACATGGACCAATGTCCATGCTGATATTGACTGCAATAATGGGTGTAAGAGCATGCAGTTTGCTCTCTTGTGGATAAGTGGACCTGGTGGCTAACTTCTGAACCAAATTGCTACAAAAACAGACTTGTACAATGCTTCTCTCTGACATTACAGGAAACTTTGAGATGCCAGAAACTGGAGAAGGGAAGCATCCAAAGACAAAGCACCGCTTTCCTGCTGCAGGTCTGACTTGCTAAGCTGCTGAATACTAGAGAAAACTCAGCCTTAAAAAGAGGTTACAGGTCTGGTGAAGTTAGAGACAGAGTTTCCCGCTAAACAGTTTGCGTTTTGAATTTTTTTTTTAAACTTTCATGTGAAAGACAACCTAACAAGAGGACCGCATTGAACCTCATGCTGACATGTTTTCATCTGTTGTTCATAAAGCTAAAACAAACTTTATTTGACTAAAAATTTAAACAATAATATAATGTTAACAGTTGTGTTTTTCCTCATATCAACACATTTGATTACCAAAATATTAACAGAGTCCCCTAAGATTAAAAATTTGTGAAACGCTAATTTGCCCTCATTCATTGTTCTCAGTTTTATGAGTTATGGTGTTCTACTATGTTGGAAAAAAACACTTTTGTTTGTCTTTTGTTTGTTTTTGTCCAAACATACAGATAGTTGAGAGTGTGTTGACATAATAGTTTATGACAGTCCAAAACTTATTTGAATGAATAGCATATAGGATGCCTTCCCCCTACTCCATATTGCATACTTCTCAAGAGATCACACTTGGTTATAGGATTAAAGCCTGAAATTATGGCCATGTTATGAAACATGACCCAAAAGATCAGATAAGATAAACTTTATTTACACGAGAAGAAAAAAAAAGGTTAAAGGAGTTTAAATCTAAGATACTACTGCCTTTAGTCACAATTTACTGCTGATACTTTGTAAGGTTTTAATAGAAAGTGGAACAAATAAATTCATCTTAATTAATACTCTGATATTACTATATCATATGCTCCTGTTGAAATGTAAGGTAGGGCAGCAGAAATAGATAGATAGATAGATAGATAGATAGATAGACAGACAGACAGACAGACAGACAGACAGACAGACAGACAGACAGACAGACAGACAGACAGACAGACAGACAGACATCCGTGACATAACTCCATCAAACCTTTAATCTGTTGCTGAATTTCATCCTTCTTCTGAGAAAGCTGTCGAACTTTCACAGCTTAAAAAAAGAAATGACATGTTTTTGATTACTTTCCTGTGAGCAAAATATTTCGATTAAACACCAATGTGACATCCAACACTGATATCAAATTATTATAATTTAGTCAAAAAAGGTAAATAAACTTGACATCAATCTTTTGAAATCAATTTGATGTATGTCAAGTAAGGATTTTATTGTTGTCATTTAAATAATAATTCATTGTAATTTCTGAAAAACTGCCGTCCACAATTTAGAAAACTTTCTTAACCCTTTAAAACCAATTGTATTGCATTTGATACATGAGTTTTTGAGACCTCTGCATCATCAGTGTGATCTTGCTGATCTTAAAAAACCTGACTAACAAAATCAGACACATATAGTGAACAGAAAATGTATATAATATTCTAGAGAAATGCCTAATGTATTAAAATTGATGCAGATAAATGATCTAATATAACTTATACTATATATATATATATATATATACAGGTGCTGGTCATAAAATTAGAATATCATGAAAAAGTAGATTGATTTCAGTAATTCCATTTAAAAAGTGAAACTTGTATATTATATTCATACATTACATACAAACTCATATATTTCAGATGTTTATTTTGTTTAATTTTGATGATTACAAATGACAACAAATGAAAATCTCAAATTCATCATATCAGAAAATTAGAATATTGTGAAAAGGTTCAAAATTGATGGCCCCTGGTGCCACACTCTAATCAGCTAATTAACTCAAACCACCTGCAAAAGCCTTTAAATGGTCTTTCAGTCTAGTTCTATAGGCTACACAATCATGGGGAAGACTGCTGACTTGACAGTTGTCCAAAAGACGACCATCGACACCTTGCACAAGGAGGGCAAGACACAAAAGGTCATCGCTAAAGAGGCTGGCTGTTCACAGAGCTCAGTGTCCAAGCACATTAACAGAGAGGCGAAGGGAAGGAAAAGATGTGGTCGAAAAAAGTGTACAAGCAAGAGAGATAACCGCACCCTGGAGAGGATTGTGAAACAAAACCCATTCAAAAATGTGGGGGAGATTCACAAAGAGTGGACTGCAGCTGGAGTGAGTGCTTCAAGAACCACCACACACAGACGTATGAAAGACATGGGTTTCTGCTGTCGCATTCCTTGTGTCAAGCCACTCTTGAACCACAGACAGCGTCAGAAGCGTCTTGCCTGGGCTAAAGAGAAACAGGACTGGACTGCTGGTGAGTGGTCCAAAGTCATGTTCTCTGATGAAAGTAAATTTTGCATTTCCTTTGGAAATCAAGGTCCCAGAGTCTGGAGGAAAAGAAGAGAGGCACTTCATCCACGTTGCTTGAAGTCCAGTGTAAAGTTTCCACAGTCAGTGATGGTTTGGGGTGCCATGTCATCTGCTGGTGTTGGTCCATTGTGTTTTCTGAGGTCCAGGGTCAACGCAGCCACATACCAGGAAGTTTTAGAGCACTTCATGCTTCCTGCAGCTGACCAACTTTTTGGAGATGCAGATTTCATTTTCCAACAGGACTTGGCACCTGCACACAGTGCCAAAGCTACCAGTACCTGGTTGAAGGACCATGGTATCCCTGTTCTTAATTGGCCAGCAAACTCTCCTGACCTTAACCCCATAGAAAATCTATGGGGTATTGTGAAGAAGAAGATGCAATACACCAGACCCAACAATTCAGAAGAGCTAAAAGCCACTATTAGAGCAACCTGGGCTATCATAACACCTGAGCAGTGCCACAGACTGATCGACTCCATGCCACGCCGCATTGCTGCAGTAATACAGGCCAAAGGAGGCCCAACTAAATACTGAGTGCTGTACATGCTCATACTTTTCATGTTCATACTTTTCAGTTGGCCAACATTTCTATAAATCCTTTGTTTTTATTGGTCTTCAGTAATATTCTAATTTTCTGATATGATGAATTTGAGATTTTCATTTGTTGTCATTTGTAATCATCAAAATTAAACAAAATAAACTTCTGAAATATATGAGTTTGTATGTAATGTATGAATATAATATACAAGTTTCACTTTTTAAATGGAATTACTGAAATCAATCTACTTTTTCATGATATTCTAATTTTATGACCAGCACCTGTGTATATATATATATATTCTTTTCTTTCATTTTTCAGAGAGTTCAATGACAGCTCTAAATAAAAAATTTGAATTTTCTCTCAATTATTTCATGGTCCAGGCTTTAAAGGGTTAAGTTGTCAGTTGCAAACTGGTTCCATCCGGTTAGCAAAATTGAGATAAAAAAACAACAGCAACAACAACAACGCAACAACTCTAAGACGTTTAAATCCAATAAAGTCGTAAAAAACTAACTTACCAAACTGAAAAACAAGGCTGTCTATATTATCGAGGGAATGTTGCTCCTCCATGTTAGGTAGCAAACGGATAATCAAGTAAATAACGACGTTAACACTTTAGAGCTGAGAAATGACAGTGTTGTTATTTTAACACAGGATACTATCGGTTGTATAATAATGCAGGCCGATAGTTTGCGATGTCTTATTATACCAAAAAGGTCGTCGAAAGAAACAAACAGGTGTTTGCTGTCTAATTAACGGTTTTAGTTACCATGGCAACCACAGCGGACCTTAGCGGATAACTAACTAGCTGTTCCAAAACCTCCCAAATACAAACATGATTAGCAAAAAAATCATTATGAGACATACATCAAATTAATGTCAAAAGATTGGTGTCAAGTTGATTTAGCCTACTTCTGATAATTAGATATCAGAGTTTGACGTTATTTTGATGATTAATTGACATCTTTGGCCCACTGGGAATAAGCTGTAGTGAAATATCTCACTTTAAATAGTAAAAAAGGATTCAAAATTTAACAAAGTAAACCTTTGATTTGCAAATTAAATAGCTGGCACCAAGTTAAATATTTATTTATCAAAGTAAATATTTAGTGAATATTACGTTTGGAGCTAAATTTTTATCTAAGAAATTAAATATTTGACTTGCAAACTAAGTATTTTGCTCCAAGCTAAATATTTATTTACCAAACTAAGTATTTATTTTGTACAATAATTATTTAGGTAAAATAATAAATATTTATTTTGAATGATAATAATTTGAGTTTGGTGCTAAATATTTATTTAACAAACTAAATATTTGATTTGCAAACTAAGTATTTAGTTTGGAGCTTAATATTCATTTAACAAACTAAATATTTGATTTGAAAACTAAATATTTGGCTACAAACTAAATATCGATTTAATAAACTAAGTATTTATTTTTGGAAAATAATAAATATTTATTTTTTACCTGACAATCTAAATATTTAGTCTGGAACGACTTTGAAAAAAAAAAATAAACCCATTATTTTTCTCTTTAAAAACGCTAAATAACCTTAAATACTGTTCCTAATTTTTGTCAACTTAACTTTACAAAAGAAACCCTATATCAAAATATTATAAATAGAACTATTTCTCATAACGGGCTACAAACTTTCTCAAAATAATTGCTTCAAAAATAAAATATGGACTCTGTATTTGATGTTCTTTTATTTGCAAAGACAAAATGCTACTTTTGTATTTTATAAGCAAGGCTGATTTGAATGAAATCAACCTTGTTATGCTTATTTTACCGCATCATTTGACTTAAATCTTTTTGGATTCTCAAAGAGTTTTACCGCTTTCTCTCTGCGCAAAGCGTTTGACATTTTTGCTCCTAATTCATGTATTTTTCTCCCCAAACAGAGAGTTATTATGTTGCTGCTGGAGCATGGGGAGAGCATGGATTGGTCTGATTTTGGAGTTGTTTTTTGCGGAGGGGTGGGATTAGTGCTATTCCTGAAGCCATTCTACGCAGCGCATCTGTATGCTGGGAATCAGCGCTGGGTGTGTTTGTGTGCCGCGTTCGTGCGATGTGTTATCAAGATCCGCTGCTTTTTTCTCACTCGGCGCCGTTTTTCTCTGTCTGTTTAACGGTAAGTGCGCACATCGATGGAAACATTGAGAGATATTGGCTGATATCCACCGGCTGCTGTGTGCAGACAAAAGAGCGGACATGGGTGGGATTCAAATGGGAGGAGAATCAGCTGTATGAAGGGTTGCATTGTTGATTTTACCCACTCCTGTAAAAATCTATGCATACTTTGCGATTTATAACCTCATTCTTTCATGTATACTTGCCTTTAAGGAGGAAAGCTGATAATAATTCGCTTTAAAAATAATGTCTTTTATCCTAAACACCCCCCTCCGGCCCCAACCCCAACCAATCCAGGCTATCCTGCTTTGTTTTCTACATCCGCTGCCATTCCAGATGGTGTTAGATCTATAATATCTTGAGTGTAAGCAGTCTGCAGCAGGACACAGAGAAAATAGAAATAATTATGAGAAAATGTGGCAGAAGAGGCCTTCATAGGGATTAAATAATAAGTGAGCTTTCCCTAACTGCTCTCTCTTCCTCTCTGTGTTTGTGTCTGTGTGTGGATTTCCTCTCAGTAATCTCAACTCGCATATATCCCATCAGAAGAGTACCCAGCCATTCAGAGTTCACTGGTTTCAAGGAGAGGATGGCCCATGTGGAGGAATCCCACACTGAAGGGGAGAGCAGCCCGCAGATGGTCTCCTTAAGGTCAGATGTGTCGGTGAGCCAAGGGAACGATGGAGAAGTGGGACCATCCATGAGGAGGAAGAGGAGGAAGAAGAAAGAGCCCCGTCCAGGGTCCATCATCGTGTACCGCTCTGAAATGGAGAGAGCACCAGGAGAGGAGCAGAGCGGGGAGGAGGCAGGGGAAAGGAGCCTGGAGGAAGGAGCCAAGTTCCTGGGAACACCAACAGGAGAAGGTGAGAGCTTTTCCCAGGACTTGTAGAGCAATATGCAGATTGGAATGTGGTTTGGACAGTTTAGTCCAAACCAAATCCTTAATTTTATTGGACTGTCGTCCATCCACTGAAAGCAAACCTTTGAAAATAGCAAACGTCCTATCCCTCGACTACATCCACCCACCAACCTATAAATACCTTTAGGCCCTGCCCTCTCAATTTAAATTAGCCTATCACATGGCAGGGAGAGAAAAGAAAACAATTAAGGTACGATTTCAGATAAAATAATGTGGACAACCATAACAGTCATTTACCAATAATAGAAAATAAATAAAAGCCAATCTGTCATGTATATACGCTCACAAGTCCTCTCATATTTTTCTCTTAATCACTTTGCATTTCTACACCTTCATAGTCAATCAATCGAAGTCTTTCTCCTCCCAGCTCACATCCTGTTTCAGCTGCAAAACAAAACAGGCTGAGTCCAGCTTAGGTAAATAGCAGCTAATAGCTGCTGTTCCTAACTCCTGTAAAGGGAAACCTTATAGCTGTGGATGGGAATGTCATAATGTCCCTATGCTAAATTAACTATCTATATGACGCCTCCTGCTTCCTTTTCCTACCTCCTTCCTTACTTCCAGCCATATTCAGACAGAACTTATCATGACACACTTCTGATTTGGCTAATTCAAATGAAGCCATGGTCACAACAGAACCACACCCACATGGTAATTCATTGTTTTACCATTTACAGTGGTGCACAATAGATTATACAATTATGAAGTAGTTAAGTAAGAACTTACTGCTTTATAACACCATTATTATTTATAACAATATTTTTACAATTATACACCCGCTTTTTTCCCCATAATATAACCCAAAAAATCCTGTTGTGGAAAAATTTAAACATTTGATTTCTAGTTAACATGCAATCTACTTTTGCTAAGTTACACAATAAAACAGAACAAAATACAAAAAACCCAATAAAGTATAAGTTTTGTGTATAAAGTAATATTTAATTCCTACTGAAAAGCACTTATCTGAACTCTTGTCCCATAGTGACTGACAGAGTTATGTTTCCATTTTTATCAGAACATTTGCAATTACTAATTAACAGGAAATAAGTAAATTATTTTATTTTTCTTTACAAAAACTGCACAACAAAAGAAAACCTTTTCTTCCTTCTGAAGGGAAATAATACATGTTTATTCACATGTAAGACATCAAGCTGCACTTGGGAAAAGAATCCTTAGAAATCAGTTTCCACTCCCCGTTGTGTTTTCAAAATTATTTGAACCTATATTTAATTAGGAAAAGTCTCATTAGGATTAAAAATCTCTTCTTCAATAGCCTCCTGGCCAAGACCGGCAGCAGGGTTACATGTCAGTAATATTCATCCACACATATACCAAACGTCAGGTACAGCAGGTTTTACAATATAATTAAAAATATTCTTTTAAAAAGCAATACATGTTAAAGTGACAGCATTTGTGTCTTTTAAAATGTCTTTTAAAAATTCTCATGGGACCAGCTCCCTCAGATTTCAGTCGTTAGGTAGAAGGTAAAATGCAGGAGCAGCAAACTGAAAACTCTTCTTTCCCAGCTCAGATCAAACCTTTGCCTCTGACAATAAAATAAGTCAACAGAACGAATCTAAAAGGAACCAGTACAATTATGGACAATATACATTTGTAATTAATAAGGAAGCTGACCAAGTAAACATTTATAAATAAGTAAATACCAATGCTAAAGCCTGTGGGATGCCAGAGCGCCAACCAGCAGGACATAAAACACACAGTAATGTGAAAGAGCTCTGAGGCTGGTGGTGAATCTCAGAGCTCCATGATGGAGAGTATTAAGAGCCCTCAAACTCTAAGCTAATGAGTGCATGTATAATATATTGATATAGTCCAACACTGGCATTAAAGTGGTTGCATTAAGCCTCTTCCTGGTCTTAAAGGAGGAATAAAAACAGCCTAATCAAGAGTTCCAGGGTAGTCTTTTGATGAAAAATTGCTAACCTTAGTTTCAACATAAAAGATACATTTGAAGAAATAAGCAAAGGAACAAATATAATGTTAGAAATTCAATGATGGAGCTGAGAATCAACATTAAAACAATGTTTTGCTGGTACCCTCCCAGAGCAGGAGGGAGTACATTTCCCAAAGCTTTGGGATTCCAAACAATGAGTTGCAAAGTGTGTTTGGGGAGAGATCTATGACTTTCTGAATCTGTTTTCTCCACAACTTGATTAATAAATAAACAGAAAAAATAAGTGAAAATACCTAAATAAAAATAATAATAACGAGGCCCTTTTGTTCTTTTTCCTCTTAAAATACTGTCTTGTATTTGGTTTATGTTTAAAACATATTGAGAACTTGGCTACCGGTAATTTAAAATATATGGTGTCAGTTTTTGTACCATACAGTTTTTATTTCCTGCAACCTTATACTTACAAATAAGCTCAGTCCTAAACATGCAATACTTTTCTCTATTTCATTTTTTATTTAAAATCTGTTTTTATCAATATGCACATCTAAAAGTAACTCTGTTTTTAGATGCAACAGTGGTCCAAATGTTGAGAGACAAATCTGGAAATATAAGAGTAGACAACAATCTGAACCTTTTTTTTTCTATGTTTAATTTAATGAAGTCTGTTTGTCTGAAATGTTTTTTATAGCATTTCTTAATTTACTTGTTATTATAAAACAAATTAACTTTTTTATCTTTTTCTAACTTGTGCTAACGTAAAGATCAATCAAATAACTGTTGTTAATCATTTTAATCTCTGAACAGGAGGAGACTGGAACCTGCCTCCAGACAGCCGGTATGTCACGCTTACTGGCACTATCACAAGAGGAAAGAAGAAGGGTCAGGTGGTAGATATACATGTGACTTTGACAGAGAGGGAAATCAGAGATCTGGCCAAGTCCAAGGAGCGTCTCAATGCAGAGTGCGAGGCCGGAGAAGGGTCCAAACGCAACTGTACCTTAGGAGTGTGCCAGGGACCCCACGTGGTGCTGTGGACCATCTCCTGCGCTCCTGTGGTTTTTCTCCTTTCCTTCATCACCTCCTTCTACTACGGCACGCTCACCTGGTACAATGTCTTCCTAGTGTACAACGAGGAGCGGACGTTCTGGCACAAGATTACCATTTGCCCCTTTCTCATCATCTTCTACCCTGTGCTCATTATGCCAGTGGCGCTGTCTCTGGCTCTGTACTCAGCCGTGGTGCAGGTGTCCTGGGCCTTCAGTGAGTGGTGGCAGGTGGTGCGAGACCTGGAGAAAGGCTTTTGTGGCTGGGCTTGTGGGAAGTTGGGGCTGGAGGACTGCTCACCTTACAGCATTGTGGAGCTACTAGACTCAGACACGGTTTCTGGGACTCTGCAGAGCAAGGCGCCCAGTGAAATCGCTCAGACATCATCAGTTTGAAGAAGCGGATGTTGATTTCATGGCACATAGTGCCTGGTAATGATATTCATTGGGTCTTTTCACACTTTGTCAGGTTGCAACCACAAGCTTCAATGTATTCTGTTGGTGTCATATGTGATAAATCAACATATGAGTACCTTTATGCACTTAAAGATGCAGACAAGTTTTAGTATATCTTGACAGGTTTTGCACATCTTGAGAAGCAATTTCTTCAGAGTTAACATTCTTCTCTAGGTTTTCTACTGTACTATTTCCCTGCTCAAGTAATGAACCAGACAGTGTTCTACAAGGTGCTCAAGGTTTGGGTGTTTTATAATCTAGACCTGCTTTATGATTCTGAGCTTTTTTTTACCAATGTCCCTTGACCTTCATACTGTTTGTCTTTTTTTTATATAGCGCCAATCCACAACACCTGTCATCTAAAGGCACTTTCCAGAGATTATTAAATCAGATCCGACTGGTAGGGGTGGGTATTGCCAAAGGAGTCACGATTAGATTCGAATCACGATTCACAGGCCACGATGCGATTCTATCACGATGCATCACGATACTTGAATTATTGCGATGCATTGCAATATTTTCTCCTCCATGTTTTGTTTTTGAATGACTCGGCACAGTAGAAATGCTTGTGACACAAGGCAGTGTGCATCAACACATCAGCAGCGACATCTACTGGAATGGAAGTTGCATTACACTTGTTTTTGGCTGATGTTCGCCAACCATTCATGCAATTTTATTTACTCATTTTTTTAAATTAATAATCGATACTTGGCCTCAAGAATCGATGCAGTACATCATGAAAACTAGAATCACGGTGCATCATCATGACGATTATTTTGCACACCCCTACCGACCGGTAAACATTTTCTGTCAAATTAAAATCAGCTAATTGCATTGAGTAAACAGTAGCCCTTCACACCGAGCATGCACGTAGCGACAGTGGAGAGAAAAAAACTACAGGCAAATAAGAAGAATCCTCCAGCAGAAGCAGGCTCAGTGTGAGCAGCCATATGCTAGGGCTGATTGGAGGTTCAGTGTGACTGAAGCAGACATACACTACAAGCGGAGCGCAGAAGCACTGATCTATAAATACTTTCTATGTATGAAAAGATATGGTAAACTAACTCCATAGGTGTTTATTTCTGGTAAAGAAGCCTGGACTAAACACTAAAAAAAAACAGTTCAAACTATTATCTATGACCAAAGGTGTTGCTGGCAGCAGCCCAGCTGATATTTCTTTCCAGGTTCTTGTCACAGCCAAACAAGAACAGACCAGGGCTTCTGGTTACAATCTTATTTATTGCAGTAAACAGTGAAGAATTGACATGCTTATCATACTTTCAAATTTATATATATATAAAAATACTGTCCAAAGCATTAGTTAAAACACATTAATGTTTGTGGTTGTTATTTGACAAAACTTGAAAAGATTTGAGATATTTGAACACTTTTGCAGGGCATTGTGTTTCTTGTGTTTCTGTCGGCATCTTGTGCCGATGTCCTCTTAAATTTTTATTTCAGTTTCAAAACAAGCACCTGAAAAATTGAATTTGTTCAAATAGATTTATTTTGGGCTTTTGAAAAATTGTAATTTTTGCAAAATTCCTAACCTCTTTTCCATTATTTAATAATTTCCATTATTAAGATTATTTTTATTAAATAAGAAAAAAGACAAAACAATCATGTGAAAAAGGTTTGAAAACTATTTTATTACACTTTCCTGCAAAGTAGAACTCAGTATCCACTGCCTGAACTGTCTTTAGGTGCTGAATAATTTTTACCCTTATTTACTATGAGCGTATTCGGGGATCAGGGGTCAGCTTTTATGTTTACAAGTTATGTCACTAAACAGCTTCCAGGGATTACTAAACAGATCTCAGAGACCTTTCACTACAGCTTGGCCTTGGCTTGTGGAGATCCAGTAACACCAAAAACTGTACATCACATCCAAGCTTCTCCTTTTTCTGTAAATACACTATATTGCCAAAAGTATTTGCTCACCCATCCAAATTATTGGAATCAGGTGTTCCAATCACTTCCATGGCCACAGGTGTATAAATTCAAGCACCTAGGCATGCAGACTGTTTTTACAAACATTTGTGAAAGAATGGGTCGCTCTCAGGAGCTCAGTGAATTCCAGCGTGGAACTGTGATAGGATGCCACCTGTGCAACAAATCCAGTCGTGAAATTTCCTCGCTCCTAAATATTCCACAGTCAACTGTCAGCTGTATTATAAGAAAATGGAAGTGTTTGGGAACGACAGCAACTCAGCCACGAAGAGGTAGGCCACGTAAACTGACGGAGCGGGGTCAGCGGATGCTGACGCGCATAGTGCGAAGAGGTCGCCAACTTTCTGCAGAGTCAATCACTACAGACCTCCAAACTTCATGTGGCCTTCAGATTAGCTCAAGAACAGTGCGCAGAGAGCTTCATGGAATGGGTTTCCATGGTCGAGCAGCTGCATCCAAGCCATACATCACCAAGTGCAATGCAAAGCGTCGGATGCGGTGGTGTAAAGCACGCCGCCACTGGACTCTAGAGCAGTGGAGACGCGTTCTCTGGAGTGACGAATCGCGCTTCTCCATCTGGCAATCTGATGGACGGGTCTGGGTTTGGCGGTTGCCAGGAGAACGGTACTTGTCTGACTGCATTGTGCCAAGTGTAAAGTTTGGTGGAGGGGGGATTATGGTGTGAGGTTGTTTTTCAGGAGCTGGGCTTGGCCCCTTAGTTCCAGTGAAAGGAACTCTGAATGCTTCAGCATACCAAGACATTTTGGACAATTCCATGCTCCCAACTTTGTGGGAACAGTTTGGAGCTGGCCCCTTCCTCTTCCAACATGACTGTGCACCAGTGCACAAAGCAAGGTCCATAAAGACATGGATGACAGAGTCTGGTGTGGATGAACTTGACTGGCCTGCACAGAGTCCTGACCTCAACCCGATAGAACACCTTTGGGATGAATTAGAGCGGAGACTGAGAGCCAGGCCTTCTCGTCCAACATCAGTGTGCGACCTCACAAATGCGCTTCTGGAAGAATGGTCAAAAATTCCCATAAACACACTCCTAAACCTTGTGGACAGCCTTCCCAGAAGAGTTGAAGCTGTTCTAGCTGCAAAGGGTGGACCGACGTCATATTGAACCCTATGGATTAGGAACGGGATGTCACTTAAGCTCATATGTGAGTCAAGGCAGGTGAGCAAATACTTTTGGCAATATAGTGTATCTTCAGTGGACATTTGGGATCGCTGTGCAAGGGTGTCAGAAAAAGCAGTCACCTCCACAGCAGCTTCCATTCGTTTGTGAAGCTGCTGCAAAGACTCAGATGTTGGAGATCAAAACACTCTGTTAACACATTATCGACTGAAACTACATTGCCTTATAAAGAGGCGATTTTCCAACACCGGTTATCCATTGTGTGTCGCAATCATTTGTCTTTGGTCGTCAATCCTATAAAAAAGAATGAAAGCAAGAAAACAAAGCTGCAGCTGTGTGTTTGCTGGTTTTCTAAGAATCCTTTTAGCATCATGGCTTTAATTAAAGGTTGTGTTAATTCATCAGTTAAAATATTTTTGCTGCAGCATAACAAAACCATCCTATGCATAGAGTCTGCTGAAGGTTCACCTGTGTAATTTTACATTTACCGGTTTATTTATGTAATGAAATGATATAAAATAATACTATTTATATTTTGAATCATTTTGCATTATTAGAGAAAGGTAAATATCGGAAATATTGAACTTAATTTCAATTCTTGAAAAGATGAGGAGGGTGTCTTGAGTTCCTAATAGTATTAAAAATGTAAAACTTGCTTCATTTTTAGAAAGTACATTTCCAAGAACATGACTGGATTGGATTCTAAATGCTTAAAGACTGTTTTGACGATCCATTTTATTTATTTATTTATTTTTGTCCAGCATTTTTATTGTCATTACACTGTCATAAATACAGTGCAACGGAATTCACTCATTTAAGCCATCCCTTTGGGTAGCAGTCTGGCATTACGGAGCCTAAGTGGCATTCTGTGGGAGTAGGTTTCAAACTCACAACCTCAGGCCAACCAAGCTCCATGCCCCAACCACTCCCCCCTTGATTTGATAACTTAGTCTGATAAAGCCGAAAGCAATTGTAAGATCAAGCTATTATATTTGTATTTTTCAATTCTGTTTTCTTTCCATTGAATTTAACGTATAGACATTAATTAGTGTGGACCTCAGCTGCATTCATGGATTAAAAGAAACATACAGTCAACCATTAAATTAAAGAAAAGTGCAAAGGATTCCTTGACTATTAGACTTACTTTGAATCCAATTTAAAAAGGGATGCTACATGACAAATCCCATTTAAACATACATTTATTTTTTACTTGTTTATTAAAGGGTTAGACATTGGAACATTAGGAAGGTTTTAATTTAGTTTTGGCTGGGGAGGTCAAAAAATTTTTTTTTTTAGTTTTAGACCCATCAGTCACTGGTTCGAGCTAAGTATTACCTTTCATTATCACATTGCCGTCCTGTTTAAGCTCCATCAAATAAACTGTGTCACCCGAACCTCATTATGCTTTTTTTTTGTTAAAATATTTGTAGCTTTCTAGTCAGGAATTTGGTCAGATTCCTAAATATTTATTCTTTATGTCATCCCTTCATCCTCATCATTGATTTCTGTTATCCTCTCACAAATGTTGAAGCTACTGTATGTGTTTTATACTATGGCACTCTGACATAATCAAGAATTCGCTTTAGATGAATCGGGTGATTTAAATGGTTGGTGAGACGACTGTTGAAGTGTTTAGGAATCTTTATCTATGAACGATCTCTATCTGAGTGTGTTGTTTTTGTTTACAAAGAAAAACATGTATGTGGTTTGGGAATGAATCTGTTTTCCACATTACTGTTGATAATCCACGCATTGCAAAACAATAAAAAAAAAAGATGCATTACGACATTTTTAATTGTGGAACATTAAATGAATCTATACACCTTACTCTAGCTGTAAAATAGAAAATTATGATCAGATCTTATTTTCGGTGTTTTCATGTAATGTTAAGTGAGCTGTAAGGCCTGGGTTCAAATCTAGGCTAGATGATGCTTCTATTACCCCACTTGATGTTTGGCTTCATGTTGGGTAAAGCGCCCACTCTAAATTGCCCTCAAGAGGCGGCATCTGTCTGCTTTTATGCTCGTCCCGCATATTTTTATGTAACCATGTGATCGATCAGGAACCTCCCCAGCCTATTGATCGCTGTTGAAGGGAACCAGCATCCAAGGATTAATTAATGGATGGATGCATGTATTCACAAAGGCAATAACCTGTGACTCCACATTTTGAGATCAGACAATTAGCACAGCAGTGTTACACTAACTTCGTCAACTGACACAGGTATTTTAACAAAGATTAAATAAATGGGAACAACAGAAAATATACTAACCAAAGAGCAATAGTTTGTGCAAAAGAGCACAAAGATCAGCAACTTCCTGCTTTTTCACAGACAATGAAATTTTATGTGATTTTCAGATTACCTCTACAACACATGGAGTGGGTTTCCTCAGTTGAGCAGCTGCATCCAAGTCTCTTTATATTGGTCTGTCTTATTAGATTTGAATGACAAACATTGCAGTTTGTGGGTGTGGCACAGCTAAGAACATTTTTGAGGGGTGAGAATATCTTTGTGAAGCACCAAGTCAAGCAGTCAAAAGGCAAGAGGTTGTTTTATACCTTGGACAGGACTCCAGTTTATTACGCAGTAATGTAGAGTAACACAAAACAATCAGCCATTATCAATAAAGTACTACTTATTCAACTCAGATAATTACAACCATACCAAAAAACAAAACAAAACACCATATTCATCAATACACAGAAAATGAGCAATAGCAAAAAAAAAACCCAAAACAAATTAAGAATTAAGCTAAAGTCCATGTTTTCCAATGGAAGTAGCTGTGATGCGATGGTAAAACCAAAAATGTAGAATTTGTGAACTTTTTGGCCATTATCATTCTTATTAACTTATTTAATGAGCTAATATTTCACAATAACTGAAGACAGTTTTACAAACACCACACATATAGACAACACAGCTGCAATATGAACACAGAATGTTCTTGCTGCAGGGCACCAGTGTGAGAACAGGAGGTGGGTAGAAACTAGTTACAACCTCAGTTACCTCTGCATTTACTTCTAGATGTAGGTTTCCTGCTCTTCACTTTGTACTTTTACCTTACATAGTATTATTTTGAGGTGTCAATACTAATACCTCAGTACAATGTCTGGCTACTTTATGCACTAATATCAGTGATTAAAGAGCAAAGATGTTTTAATCCAAAAACACACCTGATACAGTAACATCCATTCATCCATCCATCCATTTTCCATCACGCTTATCCCAAGCAGAGTCGCGAGGGGTGCTGGTGCCTATCTCCAGGTGTCTAAAGGCGAGAGGCAGGGTACACCCTGGACAGTTCGCCAGTCCATCGCAGACAGTAACATCCCTACATTTTATATTAAAACATTTCTTCTACACATAATCTTCACAGGTCGCCAGACTGTCAGTCTGTCAGAGACAAAGAGAGACACCTACAACATAACATAACATATTTGGATTGTGGGAGGAAGCTAAAGTACCCTGAGAGAACCCACCCCCAACATGCAAACTCCATGCAGAAAGAATTGCTGAAAGGCAACAGTGCTCTCCACTGCACCACCTTGCTGCCCACCTAAAACATTCACTTTGCAATTAAACAAAATCACAAAATAAGCATTTATTAAATCATTATTATTAAGTCTTAAAATACCAGAATTTTAATGTAAACCTATCTGTCTAGGTACATTACTTTGTATCATGATTTAGTAGACCTTTTTAGCAATAATGTTTAATTCATGTTTTTATCATTTTGAATAACTTCTTGAATGACATTTCATTTCACTTAACCTTTAACATATTTTAATTTAATACAAATCTGCAACAGGAGTGATTTTCTTAATAGAGTTGGCTGGTTATTTGGTTATTGTGGTTATTTCGTAACTAAATAGTGTTTCCTATAATTGGAAATCAGCTATTAATTTAACAGATGGAAAAAAGTGACTCAATATTTCTTAATGTCTGCAGAGAATTTTCTAAAAAAAATAAGGACACAAATACTTTTTTATTCCTAATATTGTAAAATCCAACAAAGATCCACTTTATTTGAAAACATAAATGTTTTAGAACTTAATACACTTTGAATCAGTTTATCGTTAAGTTGATGCTTTCATGCTTACTTAGGAAATTATTATAATCTTTTTTTTTACTATTTTTCTGCTTTTACTGACTTGCGTTTATTTTTTTAAAAGCCTTTATAAAGTGAACTCCCGAACACGAAACGCAAGAGGGCGCTTCATTTACATCGGATTTTCAGTCGATACTGGGCGAACGTGTTCAATATTATTATTATAATCAAAATGACACGTTTCCTTAAGTATATGTATAATATTTTGCGACCAAACACAAAAGTGAAATCGTCCAAATCATTAAAGGAAGAATTTACACGGTAGCTAGGAACTGAGCAGCCAGCTGTTGTTTCTGTCCGGAGTAATAACACGGTGACAACCCCGGTAGAAGAGGGAAAAACCAAGGAGGATGGCAGGAGCAAAGGTAAGTTATTTTTATTTTAATACATTTTAATGCTCTCGAAACTGGTGTTGAATATGTAGTTACAGGGAACACGTTTTAAAATAACGTTTTTTAAATTACTTTTTGTTTGTTTTCGCTGTTTGTAAAGGTTAAAGCTGCTTGTTTGTGTGTTAGTCTGTTCATGTTGAGGCATGTCCCATTCAGTCTATGGTCACGCCTCTCGGCACAGATCCTGCTTATTGTAAAAATATAAGATTTCGATTTTTTTTTAACAAGTCTAAATATAGTTAAAAATATTGAGAGAAATAAAAAGTTTGGATATTGTTTGGAAAAAAAACCTGTTTGTGTTAGCTCTGGTTTATATCTAACTGATTGAGAGGAAGTACAGCATTTATTATTGTCACTCTAGTGACTTCATATTGAAACTTATTCTGCAAAAGTAGGTTTGTTAAAAAGATGAACACTTTTTAATGAGACATGCTTTGTTTGCTCTGCAGTCAGCCCTGGTGCTCTGCATGGATGTGGGCTTCTCCATGTCCAACTCATCCCCTGGGGAAGAACCTCCCTTTGCTATGGCTAAGAAAGTCATCCAGAAGTTTGTCCAGCGCCAGGTACAGAAGCACAGTCAGTTAACCTGAACCTGCTTATTCAGCATCCTTAAAACAAGCTTCCTATCTGTCTTTATTGGGCAGGTTTTTGCAGAGACTAAGGATGAACTGGCTTTGGTTCTGTTTGGCACCGATTCTACCAAAAACTCTCTGAGCCAGGATGGGCAGTACCAGAACATCAAGGTGCATCGGCATCTTATGGTGCCGGACTTTGAATTGCTGGAGGAGATTGAACATCAGATCCACCCTGAGAATCAACAGGCTGACTGTATCCTTTGTTTCGACGGTGCCTGACAGGAAAATATTGTAAAAGATTACATGTTCAAGATGGAGCTTAAAAGATTAAAATGTTTTTGATAATTTGTAAGCCCTATTGCTATTGGAAATCGCAATAGGGCTACTGGAACCTTCTGGGGTTTCTCAGAAGGTTACAGTGCTGAGAAAAAATAACTGCCCCATAGAAATTCAAAAACATCTTGAGGGTTTTAAAGACATTTGGCAACTATTCTGCAGTCAGACAAACACTATGGGGGTGTCATGTAAAGGTCTGGGGCTACCTCTCTGCTTTCATGTACGAGATAAGGGGCCATCATTGCTCGCCTAGGATTCTGCTCTTTGGCAGATTATAATGATGGTTAATCTGACCATCAGGTCACATCCAGCTAAACAATGCACATAATCAGGTTAACTTGGATCAGAATAGACAAAACTATTGTTTTTAAGTAGCCTGGTCAAAATCCAGACCCAACTTAGCTCAAGTTGTTATTTTGTGACCTTAAATCGACTTGTTATACCTGGAATAACTCTCTAGTATCACTGGATTAGATTCTCCACAGAGATGTAAAGACTCCTCAAAACATTTTATATCACTTGTTGCAGCCAGGATTAGCACAGCCAGTTATTATGTTTAGCAGGGAATAACCTCTCCTCCTCAGGGTGGGATAGCTTTTTTTTCTTTTTCTTTTTTTTTCTTAATACATTAAATCGTTTTAAATCAGAAAACAAAAATCATTGAGGAAAAAATATTTTTTCACTGATCAAATTAGAGAAAAAGTTTATACCTGAATTTCAGCCAGCTTCACAGACATAACAGCATCAATGCAGGTTGGCGCCGAGGTGTTAAACCTCTCTGTTTATACCGTTTGCATTCCTTAACTCGTGTTCAACAGGGCTGGATGCTCTGGTTGTCTGCATGGATGTTCTTCAGAATGAAACCCAGTAAGGAGCAATGTGCATCTCACTCTACAAAAAGAAAAACTTGAAAAAACTGACGTAACCATTTGTGTTCCTCATTAGGTTAAAAAAAAAAAGAATAACTGATTGTGCCTTTGTTTTAAAGAGGGAAGAAGTGCGACCGGCTCAACATTGTCCTCCTGACTGATCTGAACACAGAAGCCAGTTCAGACAAACTGGATGTTATTATTAACAACCTGAAACAGTCTGGAATCACCCTGCAGTTTTTGTAATACATCATTTTGTTAATTAAAGCGAGGCATTTTCTTTCTCTCATAAGATTGCTGCTTTTTATTTTGTTTTAATTTTTTTACTTGTTAAAGTATAATTTTTCTCCCGTAACCAACTTGGTTTGTTCCAGTTTGCCTTTCCAAGTGGAGGATGAGGAAGATGGTAAAGGAGATGAAGACGGACCGGGTTCTGGACACCCTGGGAGGGGCAAAGGTCTCTCCAAGGAACAGCGCAGCGGGCTGGAAATGGTTAAACACATCATGCTGAGTCTGGATGAGGAGGAGGGTCTGGATGAAATTTACACATTCAGGTTAAATAGTTTTTAAGTTTCTGGATCTTTTTTTTCCAAATGAAACACTCTGTCTCGAGTCTCGTGTTTTTTTTTTTTTTTCTGTAAATAGTCTCCTCCACTGAAACCCTCCCATTTCTGTTTGCATTTAGAAATAAATGATCCTTGAAGAAGATGATGTTTTATCAGTTTATTTCCATTTTCTTTGATCTCACTTTAGGAATGCTGTGGAGCAGCTGTGTATGTTTAAGCGCATAGAGAGGAGACCCATGGCCTGGCCCTGTCAGCTCACCATCGGCAGCTCTCTGTCTATCCGCATAGTTGGCTACAAAGCAGTAAGTTGAGCACAAAGAGATTTCCCTTTAATGTATGTGTTTATTAATGAGCTTTGCTTAAAATAAAAACCCTTATTCCCATCTATTTATTTCCATTTTCTTTTTGTCACAACACAACCACAAAATCCACTGGATATTATGGGATTTTGAATGATAGACCAACAGAAAGCATAGTAGAATAAAAAAAAAAAAAAGCATATTCCAATGATTTGTTTGCAGTTTGTCAAAGGCATAAAGGGGGAACAGCAAACATATGGCTCTGCACCCATGGCGAAAGATGGTGGTGGCAGCATCATGCTATGGGGAGGCTTTTCATGTTTTAAAGGTACACTATGCAACCGGTGTTGATTTTCCAGCGAGGCTCCCCCCAGAGGGCGAAAGTAAAAGTGCACTGTCGTAAATATGCACAGCTGTTCTCCTGGTTTCTCCGTCAAGCCAGGCGCGGTTGTTTTGAGCTTAGCAGCGAATGACTAATGCTGCGTTCACACTGGACGTAGCTGGCGCGACAGAAGCAGCGAGTTTACATGGAAAGTCAATGGTTGACGCGCATCAAGGCGCAGCAAAAGGTCCCGCGGCGCGTTTTGAGCAGCAGGCGCAGCACGTCTGAGCAGCTGAAGCAGCGCGTCGGGCTAAGCATCTGACGCAGGGAGAGAGACACAGCGCTGATGATCAGAGGCTATGATCACTCCTCTTAAACAGTTTATTGACGCCTAAATTAACTTAAAATGCAGAAATCTGCTGGCAGAATATGCAGTTTGGATTATTTAGATGAAAAACACCTACCAGCTGCCAGAGGAGGCAACCCGGCCAGAGGCTGCTGATGAAGGGATCCCTACTTTCGGCGCATCCCTGGTATGTGGGGGTCTGAGCGGCTCCGACAGAAAAAATATTGAAGGCAGGATAATAATCTGAATGAACTGACGGCACTGATTACGTTTTCAGGTGTATTTTCTCACTTAAACACATATTAAAACTACTTTATTCCCACTGATCACAGCAAATATAGCTGCAAGGCAGAGAAAGGATAGTGAAGCTCCGCCCAAAGCACGTCAGACACACTTTTGCACCGCGCAGCCAGAGCAGCAAAGCTGCTTCAGCCACGTGTCAGAACTAACTGGTACAAGCAGCAAAAATGAGGCAGCAGACGCGATTTTGCTGCTTTTGCTGCGTGAACGTAGCATAACTGCACAAAGATTGCCACTGTGCTAGCAACGAGAATGCTTTTAACTGGGGGCGTGTAGCAGTTCTCGCCGTAAAGCAAGACTGACTCTCACGAGACTTCTGAGCCTGTGGGTGCGGGTCGGTGCTCCTGCAGTTGCAAGTGCGGTATTTCCCCCACAGACCACCAGGGCGGCCGAGAATACCTTTGTTCAACCTGAAGTGAATCATTTAATCATCCATAACGTTATGGAACACATTAATTAACTGAAAAATGTTGCATAGTGTGCCTTTAAAGTACAGCCTTTAAAGCTGCAGAGAAGCAGTAGAACAGCCCTAAACATGCAGCCAAAGTTACGGCGACGCGATTTAGATCAAGGCTCATTCATGTGTCCGGATGGTTCAGTCAAAGTCATGATCTAACTACAAATTAAAATCGGAGTGAATATTAAAGATGAATATCCAAATGCAGCAAAACTGATCTTGAGCTGTTTGTTAAACAATAAATAAAAAATCTTTCCGTTGAAGTAAAGATCATTTAGATGGTTTATACATAGATAACTTTGCCAGATACCAGATTTTTATGGCTGAAAAAGCTTTTTAGGACATTTCCTTTGATTTCATTATAATCCATCGAGTTGTTTTGGTGTGTGATATAATAATAAATACAGGTAATAAATAAAGGTTTTACAAATTTTTAGGGCTGCAACTAACGATTATTTTTCAAATCAATGAATCTGTCGATAACTTTTTAAATTAATCGCGTAATAATCAGTTAGCCAAAGGATTCTTAAAGAAGACTTTTTACAAAAGTAAACCAGGTGAAACTAAAACTTTTCCACTTGAGGCATTCTGGATAGAGCATATTGACAGGTGAAAATGTTCTTTTTTTCTTAAATACAAAATGTTTATATATTTGTTTTAAAATCTTGGTAAAATTATTGCTCTTAGTGGTTTGCTGTGCAGCTAAAGGCATGTTTTAGAGTCTCTATACTCCAGTTAAGGATTAAATGATACCTAAATTAATTGACGATTATTTCAGTAATCGATTAATAATCTGATTAATTGTTTCAGCCTTATTAATTTCACCCAACCAGTTAACCTATTTTGTTTCAGCCTGAATACGTCAAGCAGTGTAACATTGTATGTATGTTTCCTCCTCATTAGTAGTCACATAAACCTCCCTGTTAAATCTCTTCTCCCACCAGGTGACAGAAGAGAAACTGAAGAAAATGTGGATTACGGTCGATGCTCAGACCAACGAGAAAGATGATGTGAAGCGAGAGACTGTTTACTGCCTGGATGACGACAATGAGACAGAGGTGCAGAAAGAAGACATTATTCAAGGTGAGAAGGCGCTAACATGTTGTTCTTTCTTAGCTCTAAATCTGACAGACCTGCACTCTTTAGTCAGAGCTCCTCTCTTTTTGTGTTTGAAGGTTTCCGTTACGGAAGTGACATCGTACCTTTCTCCAAAGTGGACCAGGATCAGATGAAGTATAAGCATGATGGGAAGTGCTTTGCTGTTCTTGGCTTCACCAGAAAGAACCTGGTAGTTTATCCTGTTTTTTTAATCAGGGTTTTGACTGATCTCAGCAGCTGAGGCGTAACGCTACGCTGTCTCCATCTGTAGGTTCTTCGGCATCAGTTCATGGGCACACAGATTGTCAAGATATTTCCTGCACGGGATGATGAGGTAGCGATGTGCAGAGCTGATGTTTGAGGAATACTTATATCTCCAAACTGATCTTTGGTTTTTATTTTTCTATTTATTTTTTTCCTCTCTGAGCAGCATGCAGGTGTGGCCTTATCAGCTCTGATCCGTGGTCTGGATGAGCTCAACATGGTTGCCATTGTTCGGTACGCTTATGACCGGCGCAGCAATCCTCAAGTGGGAGCTGCCTTCCCGTGTATCAAGCCAGACTATGAGGTCAGGTCATTAAGAACTGAGATTAACAAATCAGTTCCTATTTGCTCAATGTAGGATAACAAAGATATAAACTTGAAAAGTTTGCATATTTGTTAATCATTTGTTAGAAACAATTTTTAAACCGTATGACTCAAAAGTTTTGAGTATCTTTTCATAATCATCTCAGAATACTGTGCTGGGACCATTCCTCCTGTCCAAACCTTGTTCTTACCTGCCTTTTAAAATCCCAATCTGCCTGAGATCAGGGCTTTGTGATAACCAGTCCAAGATGGTGTCCACTTCTAATAACTGTCAGTGCTGAAGTTCTTCCTGTGTGATGTCTTTATTGCATCTATATTTCCACATAACACTCTATCCTCACATCATCTGTTGTTTTGAAATGCACCAGTTCCCCCTGCAGCTGAAAATCAACAAAACATGATGCCACCACCTCTGTACTTCATAGTTAGGTTAGCTTTTTCTCCATAGTAGGCTTCACCTACTTTCTTATACCTCTAACAGTTCCTGCTATGAACGAACACTTCACTTTTAGCTTAATCAAATATGATATGTCCATCAGATGAAAGCCTTTGTTTGCTGCAAACATCAATCTGTCTTCTCAAGGGCATTTCTTTTTGCTATTTAGGTTGGTTCATATATTTTGCAACAAAGCAAGTTCATTATAGGGAACAGCCTTTAGGAAATTCATGCAACAATAAACCAGAATGGTTGAGGTCATTAATAGTTCTTCTGTAATCTGAGCTGATTTCAACCAGAAGCTCATCTACTAAACTATCTGTCAGGTCTAAGCACCTAAAACATCATACATACATACAGGGAAAGAAAAAGGCACAGAGACAATTAGTTTAGTTTTACTCGTGAGGAGAGTAGGAAGGGACCACACAGTACAGCTCTCCACCCCACTCTGCTGGTCTTCAGCTTTCTCCTCGTTATTTATTGAAGTCAGGGGATGTCCCTAATTACACAAGCTGAGGTTGTACTAAGGGAAAGGGAAACAAATGATCTTACTTTAAACCTCAGCATGTATGTTAAACCAAAGCATGTGGTTGTTTTACAGTTAAATTCATTCCAAGAACACATGTTTAGAAGAAACATATGATAGAGGATGTTCAGGCCTCTTTCACAACCCGTCTGTTGCATGACCTTTATCTGGAACGATCTTTAGCAAGAGTTAATAAGCCATGAATCACACATTATACATCATAGTAACATAAACGGAGTAAGAGTATAAATAAAATATTTCTAACACTATCTTAGCATCCAAAATGAAACACTGTCACAGTGTCCTTATGTAGTGCATGTGTCTGATTTTAATTTCATTTATCCTCTACAGTGCCTGGTGTACGTCCAGCTGCCCTTCATGGAGGATCTTTATGGAAGACAGTTTACGTTTCCTTCTCTTGAGAACAACAAGAAGATCGCTCCATCAGGTGCAGTGCACACAGAAACATTAAAAAGCTGATTGTAAATTAGATGCATCAGTAGGATTTTTACAGTTATTTGCACCAAAAGAATATTTAATTGTAGAATGGTATCAGTCAGCAGAAGGATGCAAAGGAAATACCGCAGCATGTGTATATATATACCATTGTAAGGTCATGAATATGTGATGATTTAAAAAATGGGTATTTCTCCAAAATGGATTAAAAGACCAAATATTGTTGGACAGTTTTCTTTTTTCTCCTTTATGTCTGAAGCTGAAAACATTTAGGCCCAGCTCAGATCTCTAAAACTTTGTGGAAGATCATGTTGACAAACAGAAACCTGTTTTCTTTTAATGTCATAATTTCTAAGGTTTAGTCCCTGGAGGTAATTTGAAGCCTGATGACTATTGACAATTCTGCTATGTTAATACCAAGTTGTTACTCCTTTTTAAAAATTTTCCCTCAAACAGATTTTGTTTTTTAAATTAAAAAGTCATGAGATTAGTGGGACTGTTGTGTCCGTTGTTTCCAAATCACAAATATTTTCATTTATTAAAAGCACCTAAAATCTAAATGTATTAAGTTACACATTAAAAAGTGCCTTATTTTTCTTGTTCTTCTCTTCCTGTAGAGACGCAGCTGGCAGCTGTAGACTCTCTCATCGACTCCATGATGCTCGTAGCAGAAGATGAGAACCAGGAAGTGAGGGATCTGTTTAAGCCCCACCATCTTCCCAACCCTGCCTTCCAGAGACACTTCCAGGTACATTTATAAAAGACTGAAACTTTAAAAACAAAGGTGTTCACCACACATTTGGGAAAAGTGTGAATCTTGAAACTTAACTATACTTCACCTTATCAATGTCTCAGTTTTCCTGACATATTACACGTATTATGTTACATTACTTTCAAAAAGTTAGCTTTTGACAGCATTTTAATTTAAATGAAAACCATATCTGTAAATTAATTCAGCGATAAATGTCTGGTAATTATGTTGGTTAAGGGGAAATATTGTATTACACATTTTATTACGACCTAAAGAAGCATACATTTATTGATATCATCCTTATGGAAGGCGATTATGAAAGAAGAGAGTTTGCTGTAAATTTGCTTGAAATTAAATGTTAAATAAGAGGAAAAAGTGTTGGAAAAAGATGCACAAAAACAGGCTTAGCCAAAGTTTTTAAGGATTTCATGCATAAAAGGGTCCAGGGGAGACTAACAGGACATGGAGTCAGAGCTACAGCTAGCCTGAGGCTACAGCTGTCACCTTTCTTGTGTGCAGCTTGTTGAAAACCAGAAGCGACATTAGAAGGTTCTACCTGGACTAAGGAGAGGACAAACTGAGGGTCTTGCTAAAGACACTGCAGCCTTCCTCCAGTAAACCTAAGAGCAGCTTCACTCTGTCGATGATCTTTATGGTGATGCTCATTTATTTTCCAGAGCCTGCCAGCACTGCCAAAAGCAACAGTGCTGTCTACTTTTTCTTTTTCTATATTTTTAGTTTTTAAAATCTTCTAAGAAGCTGAATTTCTTTTTTTTTTTTTATCAGCTTTGAGAGGATCAGCATAACTGCTGATTTACTGCAGGGTTCTGTTCTGCAGAACATGAAAATACACAGATATGCAACACCACACCAGCATACTGAGAAAACAACACAAACATACCAGATGGTGTTTAGCAGTATCACTATTAACAGAAATAAACTTCAGATTCTTGGCTAATTGCAGATTTGTTGTGTTTGGATTAGGGATCGTTTACATTTGAGTATCAAATCTTACCCGGCTGACGTTATTCATCCTGTTCTGTTTTTGTTCTCATTGAGTTCTGGTTTCACCTTTTATAATTATTTTATTATTTTAGTGTCTGCACCACAGGGCTGTACACCCTGACTCTCCTCTTCCCCCCATGGAGTCATGGCTGGAGGCAGCTCTGGATCGCCCTGAGGTCATTAAGGCACGCTGCCAAGCTCCACTGGAGGAGATAAAGAAGTTGTTTCCACTCACAGAAGTAGAGAAGAAAAAGAAGCTGAAAACAAGTGCTCAGATTTTTGGCAAAGAGTGAGTTCTGTCGGGTCTTTGCAGACCTGCTGTGAAACCTTTACAGGGTAACAGGCATATTATTTTTCTCATCACAAGAAGTGTGAAGGATTGTAAATATACTCCTTTATAATTCATAGCTCTGAGGAGCCAGATGCCAAGAAGGCCAAAGAAGACGAAGCAGAGGAGGAGTATAACCTGGCAGACATCGCTGAAGGATCTGTTACTTCTGTACGTGTCAGAGGAACTGGTTGACATCAAAACAATCCCCACAGACCACACAGAGTTCCTACACAGTTTGGAGAAGTTTGGCATTTGATTACACGATCTCTCATTTCTGGATAATGAAAAAAATAGGAATGGAAAACTGTTTATATTCCACTTTGTGTCCTTCGTTCCTCTCAGTCTTTCTTGCGTCCTTCCTTCCTTCCTTGAGTCCTTCCTTCCTTGTATCCTTCATTGTGTCCTTCCTTGTATTCTTCCTTGCTTGTAGCCTTGTATCCTTCCTTCCTTCCTTCTATTCTATTCTACTCTATTCTATGCTATTGTGTTCCCTTAGGTTGAGATTTTTAATGTATTCCCGCTATAGAGATATCTGCTTTAAACCAATGGTTTACGTTATTATTTTGCATTTTGAAATTAAAGGATCAAAGTGGAAATTGTCTGAAACTTGAACAGCAAAAGCTGTTCCTAAGTGATTCAGTCCATAACATGTTTTTAACAGATGTGTCTTAATGAATGTCCTTCCTCTCCCACCAGGTGGGAAGCGTCGATCCAGCGCGGGACTTCCGTGCTCTGATCAAACAGAAAACTATTCCGTTTGGAGAGGGTGAGGCCCAGATTTACTGTCTTTTGTTTTTTCAGTAGAGCTGGTCAGATGGAGATAGGTGTATTATAAACCACAGTGACTCACGCTCGGCCTCTGTCATTATGTTGCTCTCTCTCTGGCTGTGGTGACCCCTGTGTCTTTCCAGTCTGTCAGCAGCTGACTCACAGGATAGAGCAGCTGCTTAGCAACAAGACCATGCAGTACTACATGAAAAGCATCACCTGTATCCAGGCTTTTAGAGAGCAGTCTGTTAAGGTAAATCTAAATTTTGGCAATGCATGGTGATGATGTGCTTTCCTCTGAGATTAAAATGAGTCTGTTTCTTTTCTTGTCATTTGAGCTGAGGCCAGTTATTCTAAGCGTGTAAGAATTTTACGAGAGCCATAAATGGAATTTGAATGTTTTATGTCTTCCATAATTCAGCAGGGGAATGCTGATCTGTTCAACAGTTACCTCCAATCCCTGAAAAGGAGTATTCCCAGCAGAGCCCTCGAGGTCTTCTGGGACCTGCTTGTTCAAGGTACGATAAGCCTCTTTTTAAGAAGCTGCAAGGTCTCTACTAAATTATTCTTCCCCTGGGACGAGATGAAGCCTTTACATGATTTGAGTGCAGAACGGCGCTTTAGTTGCAGCAAAAGTCTGGGAAGGAGTTCATTTTTTGTTGACTTCTTTGTTTGGGCAGATGCTGTGACTTTGATCAGCAAGGACGAGGTTGAAGGAAGCTCCGTGTCAAAAAACGAAGCCAATCAGGTGATCTTAATGTATATACACCACCATAGAGGTGCATATGATTTAAGTTGTTTTAGTAGTTGGATCTAAAAAAATGAAACTTCATAACACACACAGTGTATGGGAAGTATTTATTTTATTTTATTTTGGTGATTATGGTTTAAAGAAAATAAAAGAACAATGACACCATTTTGGCTGTAAATTCATAGCTAAGTTGTTAAATTGTCTGAATTAATATAGTCATAATGTCTACTCAAAGCGATTCATGCTGTGGCCACATCCACCCAGTCACTTTCTCAATGATGTACTAATTCAAATGCAAATAGGCTAGAAAACAGAACCTATCTGACTACATAAAGTAGGCTGCCTAGCAAAATTACTCCAGCACATCCTCATTTATCTAGGAAGTCACAATAGGCCGCATCAGTTAATGTTAGTATTCATAAATCAACAATATGAAAGAGCCTGGATAAAAATGGCCTCTATGGAAGATATCCAAGAGGAGAACCTCTGCAGACCAAATAAAAAACAAACAAAAAACTATTACGAATTATGACTTCTGCTCCAGAGTAGAAACTGGGACTAAGTAGCTGTATAGGGATCCACAGCACATAAGTAGGTCCATCTCAGCTAAAGTAAAAAAAAAAATCATAATTTTTAGAAGTCCAACCAAGGTACAAAGAGAGACCTGTCAGTGTGACTAAAATACATTTATTAGAACAGAGGCTAAAAGCTCAATAAAGGCATTCTGGACTTCCTTCCTAATAAATATTGAGGACAAAAACGTCCATATTCTTGCAAAGGAAGGAAGATTGTTTGAGCGAGGGGTTAAGGAAGCCATATTTGTTAACCTGGAAAAAACTATCTCTCAACAGAGGAGGTGGTCTTATAGATAACCTTTCACTTACTTATGAAGCACTTTTAGGAAAAATACCCAGAAGATTCACCTCTCACCTGCCCTCACCTGACACTTCAATTAGGCATTTGACCAAAACCACTCTGACGAGGGAGTTAACGACCCATCAGAACTCCCTAACCACCATTAACAGGAAGCTTCTTGGATGGGAGGAGAGACGTCTTCTAGAAAACTTCACGTCCAGTTGCCTAAACTGAACTTAATGCTATTAAAAGTCATGTTTCCATTTATTTTAAATACTATTCTACTTTATAAGAAACCGATTAGAGGATTTTTTTATGAGCTCTAAGCTGTAATCAACGTTTAAATAAATCGGAGAGACATAAATAACTCTATGGTGTAAACTTATATCTGTTTTTTTCTGAGTTAAATTAGGAAAATAATGACCTCTTTAAGGATTTGAAAGTTTTTTAAAGGCACATATAGTTAAGGCCTTCACTCTCTGCAGTTTCTCCTGGCTGAGGAAAAGAAAGAACAAGCAGCTCCTGAACCGGTGGAAGATGCAGGAGATGTTGATGACTTGGTGAGTGTGAAAGTGTACCTACCAACAGCAGATGGTGTTCTCCTTTAGTATAATACATATAAACAGGGAATTATGTTCACGTTAGAGGTGTTTTGTAATGTTCTTATGATGTTCTTTGCTGGTTGGAGCTTTTAGCTCCTCATTATAAAATTTTCAGACTCATATCCTGCTCTTTGTTCTCTCCCTGTGCAGCTTGACATGATGTAAGAAAGGAAGCAAGAAGAGTGTTGGCAGAAATCTAAGCAATCTGATCCATGAACCCACCCAGAGGAAATCGGTTAACCCGTACTTTGTCCTGCTTCCACCACTGGAAATCCCCATTAGAGGTTGCATTTTAATCAGTTGTAGACCACTTTATATAAACTTTTAATGGAACATGAGAAATGTTCAGACCAAAACCCCGCTGTTCAATTTCAAATGTAAAATTTCTGTAATTGTACGAATTATTGTCCATTGCACTGGAAATTGTATCATCCACTGTTTTACAGGTTTATTAAGTCACATCAGTAATTGAGAATATGCGTGTAGTTTTTCTTGTGATTAAAATCTATTAAAACAAAAGCTGAGTGAGAACAAACCCAAACTGTAGAATGCACTATAATTGTAATAAACAAGTTTTTTTGCCAAAATTTTGAGCCCAGTTCATTGCAAGCTTACCGGTATAATCCATTCATGGAAGTATTGTAATTGTCTTGTGCCTTTTCATATGTGGGATGTTTGACAACAAACATCAGAAAACTCAATCCCTACTTTTTTTTATCAAATACTATTAACGATATACTAACATACTAGCTTGTTTTATATTAACAATATAAAACAATATATTGTTTTAAAGCTCTAAAAATACTTTTAAGTTAATAAATGAAACAAGCAGAAGGGGTACAGTAAGTCTGCCAACTCCACAGCAACTTTAATGAAAACATTTTTTCACAGCCGTATTTAACATACATCTTAAGGAAAGGCTGCCTATACTTTGTTTAAGCTTGGAAAGGTAGAACCATAAACAGACCCTGGATTTATTGCAGAAAAGAAGATTAAAATCTTTATGACCCTGTTTGATTTGTCTAGGACAGGTGAGTCCAAAGTATTGTCCAGGGGCCATATGGTGCCATCAGAACATTTGGGCGACCATTTGTCACAATTCAAAAGTCTGAACTTGGATGTCGGCTCAGACTTTTAAAAATGTTAAAGTGCAATTCTCACTGATGAAAAGGCTCTTCCAAAGTTGTATGGGCAGAGTCATCCTAAAATGGACAATGTAGGGTGCAACACAATTGTTTTCCCATATTTTTGCTTTTAATGTGAATTAACAGTAAAAAGGACTTAAAACACTAAAAAGTAAAAAAGCAGACATGGTTGGTCTCTTTTTTTAAAAACTTGAAACAAAAAATAATAGTGTAGGATGTTTGGTGAAAACCGGGAACCCTGCAAGTCTCTTGATATAATCAAACATAACATGATACAGAAATTAGATTGCTTTGCTTATTTCATGGCAATGTGTGTTTAGTTCATTCTTGAACAGGTAAAGGGTTAAAACTTTTTTCTATTTTGATTTTAAAAAAAAAATCTTTAAACCTGACGTTTTTGGGACACCAATGGCTGAAGACATTAAAGTCCAGATCTAAAAAAATACACTATAACACACCCAGATATCAAAGTTGTTCATGTGACGTTCTTTTAAAAAGTTAAAGGCTGTTGAAATCTTAAATATATTTTATATGTCACAGCATCTTCAACTGGTATAAATCTAGATTTTTTGTTCCACAGAATGAACCTGTTAGCTATTCAGAAAGAAGTCTAGACACAGTTTTAAACAACTCTTAAAATATGTCATAGCAGTTTATATAAGGGTTGGCGTCACACCGGGGCTGGAGCCTATCTTCGGTTGTCAGTTGGCAAAAGGGTGGGCACACCTTGGATAGGCAATCACATTATTGCTATTAAATTAGGAAAAAATTTTGTTCTAAAGTCGCCTCTTTCTGAGCCCCTTCACTTCCAGCCTCTTGGACCAACTAGAATAGAATAGAAAATCCCTTTATTGTCCTACAATGTGGAAATTGTGGGACAATAAACTAACCAGGATTTATATTAAATGACGACTGCAGGTGTAACTGCATATAACTCATTAAAAGAACCTGTCTTTGGACATCTTCAACTATCTTTTTATCTGTTTCAGTTGCTTGAAGATAAAAAAACTCAGATTTGTAACTTAAAGGCAAAAATTTAAGGCTTATATTTTATAAATTTAAAGAATTTAGAAACATTTTAACAGAGTTCAAGCCTCTGTATAACTTACTACTCAAATAAATGAACTATTACTTTCCTCATCCTTGTTTTTGAAAAAGAAGGCAACCATATTGGATTTTAAGTTGTGGATTAGAGGGAGCACGATGCGGTCTACAACCGGTGTCTTTAATTTTAGGTGCTAACAGACAGAGTAGCCAAATCCAGTTTTCCTGTAATATGTGTTTGAGAGTTTGGTTTGTTTGCATGCGTTTAAAAGGGTTTAAAAAAATTAATATTGTATAATTTTTTTGTATTGAGGCTGAGTTTCTTTTAACTTTAAAAGTAAATTCAAACCTTTTGTATTTGTAGACCATTTTACATTGTAAGTTAACCTATTAAGAAAAAAAGTAATCAGAAAAAAAGTAACCAAAAATAATCTGGCTAGATGATATAGGCATTTGCCAGTTAGCTCTTACCATAAGCTTCTTTCATCTTAATAAACAACAAATATTTCAGTTTTTGCAAATTTTCTAATGATCTGACTGATGTGAAAGTAGTACAAAGTTGACCTGATCATGATTTTTGATACAAGGTTGCATTAAACTTAAATCATCTATTGAAAAATACCAAAGTAAGAGTAGCACCAGTATGATGTTCACAATGAGCACAGTCTTGCTAACAAACCCACCTGATAAATTGGTTAAACAAACTAGGTTGTAAGAGATCAGAAAATTTCGGTCCCTTAAAGATGGCGTTCCGGTCACCCATAGCCAACTTTATGAGGACGTCTTCATCCATATCACTTCCGGTTGCAATCACAGTTGAAACAATCTGTTCCCTGCGCATCGCTGAAGCGGCCTCATCTAGGTTGGTAATGTTAGTAAAGCCATCTGTGATGAAAACAAATGAAATCTCGGCACCACGTCTTGTCTTCCGTGCGGCTCCTTTGCCCATAATCTCATTGATGGTTTTAAAGACAGCAGGACCAACAGCTGATGAAACGTCAAGGTAACGTAAACTTGATAGACCCGAAGCAATACCCTTCTGGTCGTGTGTAAGGGGAAAGGCCACTTGGTTTTCACTCTCCTTGCCAAACTCTATTAGTGCCAGGCGAACCCCTTTTTGGTCACTTCTGGTCTTGGCTATTGTCAACGTGTTTGCCACCATCTGAACAAACTGAAGGGCGTGGTCAAAGTTTTCCATCCCAAGCCGCTCCGAGCCATCAAGCAGGAACACCAGATCCACAGGTCGTCCAACACAAGGAGCTACATCCAGATCTGGGATGATAGAGCAAAAAATTACTCACTTCTGTTAACTTTGTCAGGATTAAGCCAATAACCTTACCATCAACAAAACCCACCAGTTTCACAGGGAAGAGCTGGACACTTGATAATCGGATCTGGAAATTTAACAGGGAAGAACTGCAGTTCAGACAAATACCAAAAGGAGAAGGAAACACTGTAGAATTTGATAGACTTACCAGGACATAGAACCGTTTCCATCTTCTCAATGAAGTTATCAGCCACCAAGTCTGTGTATTGCTTCATCTCAGTAGTTCGGTTCTTATTATTGCAGGCTATTGACAACAGGGTCTCACTGTCGTGCTTCTTATCAAACATGTCACCAATCCCAATGGCATTCACTACCACATTAGGGTCATTGCAGAGGTACCTGAGCTGACTGTCATCATCCCGAGGGTCGAAACGACCATCTGTAACCACCACTATAGATACCTTAGCACGGGCTCTCTTGCTGTTTCTGATCAAGCTATCATAGGCAAACTTGAGTGCAGAGGGTGTAAAAGTGCCCCCTGCAATCCACTGAAGTTTCTTCACCGCCGTCTTAAATGAAGACATGGAGTTTATGGAAACATCATCGAGACCTATGGCTTCAAAGGTTCCTTCATGACTGAACTGCACAACTCCAACTCTTGTACCTGAAGACACAGACATTGTAGGTATTAATGTGGAAAGTTCAGAGCAGAGCAAAAAAAAAAAAGTAGATATGGTGCAAAATGCAGTAGAAACACTGAGTTGAGTTCTATTTTTAAGATTCAACATGTAGCGCCAGTAGGATATTTTCAGTGTGTCGATTTGTGACTTGATTAGAGTTTTCAACAGTTTAACAGTCTAATGGCAGCGGGGGAAAAACTGTTATAGAACCTGCTGGTCGCGCTTTTGGGAGCAGGTACAGCATTGTGCATGTGCATTTTTTTATTTATTTATTGTAGAGGGTCTTTTAAAAAAATTGTGAAAATCCTCGACTATACCTGTAATTATCAAGAAATCCTTTAAAATGTCTCTAGTTCAAATTATGTAGAAATATGTCACAACATTTTTACATTTAAAATTGGAAATTTAATCATATATGATGTCAGATCTATTTGACCGAGCTCTAGTTGGAAGATGCAAGTCCTTTCGGATCCACAAAGAGCTGTTTCTGTCCCTTCTGTGCACTAAAATAAATAGCTCACAAACAAATATTGACCTGCACTATCTCTGCCATTGGTTAATAAGATGGATAAGTGAAAACGACATTTTATTCCAGCAACGGTTTTTTACACATTGCATGTATGCGGCACGCATATGGAATGTGAATTTAGAGTAAGCACACAATGTCGAATTCAAATCCTAAATTTGCCACTTGACTTCATTTTACAGCTTAAAACCTGTGAATTACGGGTGACAGTATTGCAACCAACTTTTGTAATATGTGCATTTTTAGGGCGGATATATGGTATTTTTTAAAGTTAAATTCTTATGTCTAAAGATTACCTGTAACCCTAACCCAAAAATAACTCCTTCAGATAGGAGTTTATATTACCTTCTGTACAGCCTACAAGTGTCTATAGATGAAATCAGATGCAACAGGTACCATGAAAATACATTTTTAGGAAGAACACAGTAAATGGAAAGGAAATTAATCAAATAACATTTTTGCTAAATACAGTTGGAAATTACAATATATGCAGACAAACTGTTCTTACTAAACCAATAAAAATCCCACTTCAAGCCCAGTGCATTAGTAGGACAAGAAATGCTTGACAATATTTTCATCCTAAGCTAATTAGCTAGATGCAGCATATTTTGCCGTCAGCAAAATTTTGGATAATTTGACATTTCTATATATTTATATTTTGTTATATACATTTCTGCCATATATATATATATATATATATATATATATATATATATATATATATATATATATATATATATATATATATATATATATATATATATATATATATATATATATATATATATATATATATATATATATATATATATATATATATATATATATAAAATTAATATTTATCCATTATATATATTATATATATATATTGTATATTTCAGTAGCAATAGCTTGGAATTATATGATATATACATGTTAAACCAGTGTTAATATAGTTATAGGAAGACAAATAATGGAAATATAATTGTAAATATACAGTATGTTATATTGCACTGGGAAAACTTTGTGTTGTGATTTTTTTTTTTATCACCTGCTCTCTAACAAGTTTGAAATAATGTTTTTGTTGACTCTACCGGTTGGTGATTTGGGGTCGGAGGCCATGGATCCCAGCCTGCTGATGGTGTTGATAACAAAGTTCTTTTCCAGGGTGAAGTTGGACAGTCCGACACTCTCAGAGCTGTCGATTACAAAGACAATATCCAGAGCTCCACATTGCTTCACACAGTCTGAGTAAAATAAAAAAAAGCAGATGAATCAAATGGATCAGCATGTTTAAAGATTATTACTGCAACGCCGTGTTGAAATTATGGTCACGTCTGTCTGCCTACCACAACAACCGCATGTCTCTCTGATATATGTCATGACATCACAGTCCTGCAGCAACATAAACACAGACATTGCATTTTAACTGACATCAAGAGCTTGCTTTTATTCACTGTTATACTTTTTGAATTGACTTACAGTGAGCCCAGGATCCCCGTCTGGTCCTGGACCCCCCTGAACAAACACATTACAAGGAGACAGCAGAATTATTTGATCTGAAATCTTTATGCATGGTCTAGCATTTACTGATATGGTTTTGATGGTGCTTCGTACAGGTTTTCCTGCTTCTCCCTGGGGTCCTCTCTTTCCTGGCTCTCCTGGATGGCCTGGTTCCCCCTGAATACAACATAGTTCAGGTGAAGTGACTCATACCTCATACCAAACATGTTCTAAGTAATAGCGACTGATTCTCTGTATATGCATAAAGTATTAAGCTGAAGTACTTGGGTAGTTGTGCTCACTCATTTTGGTCTTTGTTTTAGTGTTATATTGTACTACCCAGAAATATGTCAATCACGGAAAACTCTCACAAATAAACATGTGTTATTAAACTATGATAAAAACTACAGTACAACACTGTGTAGTTACGTATTTTTATATGTTCTGGTAAAAATACAGTAATTAATTCGGATGCATTTAATAAAGTACAGCATCTTCTTTAAATTAGATCAATCAATCTTCTTGTTGGATTTCATACCCCATTCCCAGGTCTGATCATTTTAAGATCTTAAGAATTAAGAAACCCCTTAAATAGAACTTGTCTCAAAAGTGAGGTTAAAACATCTCAAAAGCATCACATCATGTCCCAGTTTAAATACATTCAAAATTTGCATTGTTCTATAGGCATATAAACAAAACAAAAAAAGTTGAACAAAAATATTCGTTGTTAATTAATTTTATTAAAATTACTTATCTGTATGGATGCCAAAAAAATCTATAGATAAACATGCAAAGGTTTCCTTCAATGGTATTCATGTGAAAGACAATTTTTTGATATTTCATAGTGATTTACCCATATGTTAAAGGGTAGAGAATGACACCATAGTCAGTAACTTTTAAAGTCTATACCAACACCATAAAACAATCTTTGCCTAACTGGCCTCTACACGAGCTACTCTTTGTGAAAGAGGTTTTAGGGTGACCCTTTATATTAAAATTAAGGAAAAATATTTATATATTTATAGAAATCTGAAGAAGTAATGCAGAATTTTTATTTAGGATGACCTAAATCATAAAAATACTCATGACCCTTAACCTGGATTGTTACACATATGATGCAGGAGTCCAAGTACTTGAAGCAGAACAGTCTGCATAGCATACCTTTTTAAGATAAGAGTTATTCCCTGTTTCAGCAGAATTATATAAACATTGTTCTAAGTTTATCTGCTCAGCATCTCTTTAAACTCCAAACTGCCCTTTCATTAAAAACATTCTGTTATTATTCTTACAGGCTCTCCTGGTTCTCCTTTATCTCCAGGATCGCCTTTGGCACCACATTCACCTCTGGCCCCTCGGGGCCCTCTTTTGCCTGGATCCCCCCTGTCTCCCTGCAAAGCAAAGAGTAGCCTTTGACTCAAGAGTCAGAAACCTGGAGGAGATTTTTTGATGTGAACAGAAAAACCATACATTAGGTCCTCTTGGTCCTGGGTAGCTGAATCCTGGTCTTCCTTGTTCTCCCTTTACAAACAAGAAAGTCGATCGATGCTGAATGTTAACTAAAACACAAAGACTGCTCAAGAGGAGTGTTGGATTGTGGTAGCTGGTAACTGTCATTGTTGGTCCCCTTGCAGGACCATTGACCTTTTTGTGTGCTCCACTGGTATTTCAGACTGGCGGCCCACTGCTCTCTAATGCATGGCTTTAACTATTAGACCACTGTGGGACTATAAAGGGACATTTCCTTCATTTCTAAATAAGACTTATTTAAAGTAAGTGATTTTAAAACAACAATTAAGATTCACTAACAATTCAAATAATGCTACTGAAATTTTATTTAAAATTGAGCTCGTACATAGAATTGGAGTTCACATTGGTCAAATGGCTTCAGAGATTAATTAGTAAAACCATATTGTTTTGTCCACAAAATAAGCTAGTTTGAAATGGGAATGCTACACTGGAAAAATGATCTAGAAATAAGTAAAAGTGTCTTAAATTAAGTGTATTTATCCTTAATTTGAATAGGTAAATGAGATAATTTGCCAATGGAATAAGTATTTTTACTCTTAAAGTAAGATAATTAGATGATATGCACTTGAAATAAGACAATGCAATTTTATCTCCTCAATTCAAGAACAAATGCACTTATTTTAAGAAAAATTGCTGATCTAGATTTTGATTTTTTCCAGTGTGAACAGATATGAACCTGTTTATTATAGGAACACAGAAAAGGATGGAGAGAAAACGTTTTTTTTAATCCAAGATTTTAGCTATGTGAGTTAGAAAAGTGAAGAGGCAAAATAAAAGTAAATTTAAACTTCTCAAGCATCCAAAGCTATATTTTTCTGCTCATAACACTTTTGAAGACAAGATTCAGACATTTTACAAAAAAATATTTGTTTCAAAGGAGGGAATAACTCAGGGTAAAAACATGCAAATATTTTCATTAATCTTCTAGACATAACAAAGAGCTTTAGCCATAAGTCGTCAGCTGGACTGTGAAAACGACCACGGGTGTACATGGAAAGAAAATATAATTCAGGCGGAAACGTTTTCAGTATTATTACTTCAGTACCTTTTTTTCTATTTTCCTGCTCTCTGTGCCAAATCAAATGTGCAGGTTGCATTGATTAATCCTTTATTTTTTCCCCCAAACTTTTATTTTGTATGGTTTTAATCATGATAATTAGTTACAGCATCAACTTTCCTCAGTGTTTGAGCCAAATGAATGAAAAGTGCATTTAACTGCAGCTGCATTCTGATTGCAAAAATGTCCTTTAATCACTAGAAAAGGGATCCAATTTTAGATTTAAAATTAATACTTGATTATCTTACTGTTTATGTTTGGATAAAGACCCAGATGAAATTCACATATACTTTGGAATATGTCTCTCTCATAGATTCTCTGTTTCTAACCATTCAAATAGAATGTAAATATATATTTTTTTATTGTCATAAAACTGTTTTCTTTATTTCCTGTGAATATCTCAACATTTTACTTCACATATAAAAAAACAACTTCTGAATTTTTGTGGCATTCAATGTTGCTTTAGAGGTTCTCTGTGTAATTTGTTATATCAAGCCTGTATGAGGGGATGCAAAAAACTTTTTAAATAGATGAAACTGTTATCACCATATGTATCACCATTCTTAAGAGTCAAAATTAATGCTAATCTTTTTCAGATCTTTCTTTTGACAAACAGTTCTATCAGTGTTACATCAGTCTCAGTATAGCTGAAAAAAAAATAAAAAATCCCTGGTAAATTTTATAGCCATAATGCCAGAAAAGGATTTTCCATCTACTGAATAAAACGTGACATTTATCGTTAAATATTTCAAAAATGGATTGAAAAATGCGTGAATCAAAAAAAGTATTCTGAAAATACATTTTTTTTGTGCATTTTTACTTTGAATTTATCATCAAATATTAGTCAGCCCTCAAAGCTTTTTATGAATCATTCTTGAATATTCAAAATGGAGGCAATAATGCTCAAAGTCTAAAGTTAAAATGTGTATTTTAGCCGTTATATATACATTATATTGGTCTATATCAGAAATACCTTTTTTTCAAAATGCATGTAGGGTGTGAGAAAATTTTTTTTCAGAAAATGTAAAACTGCTTTTACCTGTGAGTGCAGGTGAAACCTTAAGTAAAACACATGCCAATTATATCCAGGGAAGTGAGACTTTCGGGTGCCTTTCTCACCCATTGCTCAGTCTCAATAAACTGTGTACAGCCATGAAATACTTTCTAATGACAGTTTCAGGGAGAAAGTGTGAATAAATCAAATTATTTTAAATATGCATTTTTCATCCTAAGCAGCTCTAATCACTGCGGCAAAAAGACGAGGGTTTTAGATATCTGGGTAGCATACCATTCGCGAGGTCTCTAAATAAGTATGTTAATGAAAGTTATTTGAGTATTATTTTAGATGTATTTTAAAATGTACTGAAATTGTCAGACTGGGATAAAAGTTTATTAATGTTTCATCATTTGAGATCTGTGAATATTAAATTTACAGATGCTAAGAACAGCATCTCGATTTGTTGACTTTACATGAAGACCCTTCAAAAGATGGATGGACTGTTTAAAAGCATCTGACTCTCAGACCTACAGTAAACTTTGAAAAAGCAACAAGCCCTTTTCAAGCTGCTTCTCTGACATTTATCCAGATTTTCTCCCTCCTCCTCAGTGGAAATACAACAATATTAATCTTAATGAAATCAGCTTACATTTGAGCTGAAGACTCACGTTACTCTTCTTTGGGGGGGCCATTGTGATGGAGAGATTGGTTTAACTGCTGGTAGATGTCTGATACGTGTCTCTTATTATTTTTACATACAGGTATTCCTGATTTTTTATTTCAGACACCAAATGATATTACTGAAATGCCAGTAAATTGAAAAAGTGTAAAAAAAAAAAAAAAATCAATTTGGACTCCAAGTCTCTTCAGCTCACCTTTGGTCCTGGAGGTCCAGGTTCTCCTCTTGGTCCCGGGTCTCCAGGATTTCCTTCAGTGCCCTTCAGCCGCAGAGGATAACAGTAGCATCAGCTCATGTGCTTCAACAATAAAACGTAAATAATTATACTATGAACAGCTCACATTTCCTCCAGCGCTGCCTGGTTCTCCTGGCCGACCCCTTGGTCCTGGAAGTCCAAGACCTCCCTGGGAACAGTCATAGAAATGCTCTCTCTAGACACTGCATAGAATGACTAATTTTGATGGGAATTTTCCACCCCCGACTATAACATTTAACAAAAACAGTGTTTTCCCCAAGGAAAGACTTTTTTAACAGACTCAGTTGCATTTTTTTGGCAAAGTCATCAGTGCATCAAGGCATAGTTCCATTATCTGACATGTAACAAGCCTCTGAGTCATCCCTCCAGCCAAAACCCACCCACACTGTGAACCTCTCACCTTAGCACCCTTAAATCCATCCTCCCCAGGTCGACCTCGTTCCCCTGGTGCTCCTCGCTCTCCCTTTAAAAAGAAAACAACTTTGCAAGAGAATGTTATGTATTTAATACTTTCCTAATCTAAATAAATAAGTAGGAGAAACAAGTCTTCTTCAATCTTCCTTTCTGAAATAAATAGTCTGAAGCAGAGCATAACAAAATGACAGGAGGGCGTTCGGTTCTCTGGAGTGTGAAATTGTGTAGATAGTCTAAAAAAAGCATCTTTCTTTCTGCAAATATATGCTGCGAGCTCATGTCTAATGACAGTCATGCTGTTTGTCAGTGTTTAAAAAAACAAAAACAAAAAGAAAAGGGATATATTTTAATATTTTTTCACATGTTCCATAATAAGCTGAGTGAATCTGCAGCTTTGCTTTAGTTGTAGTTTCTTAACTTTACTTAGTCAACAGACCCGTTAAGCTGTAAAAGTGAATAACAGCCACATATTTTTCTTAAAGCAAACCTCACCTTTGCTCCTTTGATCCCACCAAGTCCTGGTTCCCCATTCACGCCAGGATCTCCTCTCCTGCCCTGTTAAAATGTTGCATAGTATGCATGTTAAAATTCAATTAACTAAACAACACTTTAATATTCTTTGAAATACCGGGTCGCCCTTGGGTCCCTCTCTGCCACTGAGCCCCTGAAAAAACAAAAACAAAACGGTTGTTTAGAAGACAATTATCTAACACACATTTTTTATTTCAATAAATCTACAAAACATACAGGAACACCGTTTTCTCCAGGTGGTCCCGGATTCCCAGTGGTTCCTTTTTCACCCTAAGAAATGGTAGTGCAGATAAGTCGCTCTGCTTTTTCAGTAAGAAAAAAAAATATTATGCTTCTGTGTTTCATTTTAAAACTTACCTTTGGTCCTGGGTTACCATTAGGACCACGAGGGCCTTGCTTTCCAGGAACTCCTGGGTTCCCCTAAACCAAATGAAACAGCGCAAAGATTAGCAGCTACATTAAAAACATGGAGTTTGTTATACAGAGACAATGAATATAAATTGCTTGTCCAGCATCCATCATGAAAATGATTCAATAACATTACATCAAGAGCAACTAGACTTAAAAATAACTTATTTCCCAGATCTGTGAAAACAGCCCCTTCCCCTCATTTCCAAAATGAACCTGTAGCTTGCAACTCCTCAGATATATTTTTCAGCAGGTATAAGTGATCCACCTTTCCTCCTTATATGCCTTGCCGATATAATTTTTATTATTTATTTATTTATTTAAATCTGTGTTCTATTTATGTGTATTTTGAGACCTGTCAAAATGTCCTTTTGGGTCCCTAATAAAATGAAAATTCTTGATTTGTTTCCACAGCTTTAAAAATACAACTACCATTGCATTCTGAAGCAAGACAATCTCAAGATTTATAAAGTAAATAAATCACAGTCTGCATTTTTATTGATTTTCATATGAAAAAAGACTTTCCATCGAATCCGACACAATTGAGCTTCAAAACAGGATAGATGGTTCAGCTCCATGGGAGTAAATACTGTACAAGTAAGGAGGATAGATTCCTTACCAAACATATTTGGGGCTTCTTGGTATAAGCATTATGTTTACAAGGTAAAAGAATATCAGTTGTTGCTGTACGTATTATTAGTAACAGAAAACTTTCTTTTTTCTGTGTTTGAGGCAAAGGAGTCAGATATGATGTCACAAAATTAGGTTCAGGGTTCTTCAGACTTGTTTTTTAGTACGATTCTACCTAAAAACAATGCTGGGCCATCTTTGTTCCACTATAAAAGCCATTTATTACTCTGATCTATATGCCAGAGTTAAGTGCCTAGAAAATGCCAAATATTCCTCTGTGAGTGTTGAGGATCAACTTGGAAGAAATACGAACACCCAAATAAAAAAAAGGAATCTTCTAATCTTTAGAAAACATAGAAAATATAGATTAAGATGGCATAAAATACATGTAGAATATTCATTAGCATACATATATGGGACCTTTTAGGTCACTATTATGTCGGGTAGTTCACTCATCCATCCATTTTCTGACACGATTTATCCCAAGTGGGGTCGTGAGGGGTGCTGTTGCCTATCTCTAAATTTCTAAGGGCAAGAGGCAGGGTTCACCCTGGACAGGTCGCCAGTCCATCGCAGGGCAGCACAGAGACAATAAGGACAAACAGCCATTCACACACACACTCACACCTAAGGAGAATTTAGAGAAGCCAATTAACCTAACAGTCATGTTTTTGGACTGTGGGAGGAAGCCGGAGTACCCGGAGAGAACCTGTGCATGCTCAGGGAGAAAAGGCCAACTCCAAGCAGAAAGACCCTGGGCTGGGAATCAAACGCTCAACTTTCTATCTGCAAGGCAGCAGTGCTGCACCCACTGCTCCACTGAGCAGCCCGTGGTAGTTAACTCAGTACAAAAAATGTCTAAATTATTTTAGATAATTTTTGTACACAAACAAAAAAAAAGCAGTTTAACACAAACAATAATGCTACAATTTCAATATTTAAGACTGAGAAGAACAAAAAGTTTCTCTTTAAGAATTTTTAGCACTAAGAATATTAACATTTTCAAGAACATTTAAGGCAAAAATCAGCTGTTACTTATTTGAGAACAGAGGTGTCAGAACAGAAATAGTGAAGTACAAATACTTTGTTACTGTACTTAGGTACACTTTTTAGGTATCTATACTTTACTCCATTACTTATTTTTCTTCCTAATTATGACTTCTATTCATTACATTTTCACACAAGTATCTGTACTTTCTATTCCTTACATTTTTAAAACAAAAGTTACTCGTTACTCTTGGCTTCAGTTTAATGTTTTAAATATTTATTGCAGATCAGTGGCACCATCCACATTTAGTGAAAACTAGTGTAATTGGATGAGTCATATAACGCAAACACTCATTGGTTAGCTAAAGGAAATCATCAGAAGCAAGCAGGTGTTCTTCAAACTGCAAACGTGAACTGTCTATGCCATGATACAATGTCGGATTCAGAAAAAGATGTTGAAATGTCCGAAAGGTCGCACACAGGCGAGAGCGTGTGATGGAGACGGAGACCAACAAGACCTCACTCATCCTTGGCCCTATCTCAAAGAATTTTTTGAAATACCGGTAGTTGAAAAATTGTGCTTTCAATTCATAAAGTGGCATCTGGCAGCTTTTTTTTTTTAAGGTTACTTTATACTTTTATACTTTAAGTAGTTTTTGGAGCACATACTTTTTCACTTTTACTTGAGTAAAGAGGTCAAGTTGATACTTCAACTTTTACCAGAGTGTTTTTAAACTGCAGTATCTATAAGTAACAAATGTGTGTACTTTTGACACCACTGTTTGAGATTATGCTTGTCTTAGTTTTAATGTAAATAATTCTCAAAACCTTTAACTGTGTTAGATATGTGACCATGGTAGCTAGAATTAACAAGTAGATCGACAAATATTGAGAAAATGGGGGACAAAAGAAGGAAATGTTTTTGCTGTGTCAGTAGTTTGATTAACTAAAACCTGCATAGCTGCATCATTATGGAAGATATTTCTGCCTGGCAAAGATCATCTTCATACATAATGCTTTTTTCTCAGCTGGGCTGCTTGGAGATGGCTGAGAACAACAGGGACACAGATCCCCCACAGAGAAGAAATGAAACACTGAATGAGTTGGAGATATGAAGTCAGGTTGTGTTAAAAAGGAAAATTTATGAAGGTTTACAAGAAATATTTAACATTTCAAATTGTTTATTCTGATACATTATCCTGCTTAAATAGACCTTTCTGCAGATTGTGCAGATGTGAATGTCATATTTTCAAATTTTCTCCTATTCTCTTTTTGCTTTAACGCAATGGTTGCAATTTATACTAAGCCTATTGGAGATGAAAAAGGTCCTAAGACCATTTGGTTATTACGTCACCCTGACTGTTTCATGGTGCATCCAACCAACTATGACCCTGGAGCTATATTTAATGTTAAATGCGTTTTTTTCACCATTGTTTTTGGTTTCCCTCTTTCATACAGATAAAAAATATGTACCGGTAAAAAATATACTTTTTCACACCTTTTCTCCTTTTTCTCCAGATGCTGCAGAGTCACCAGCATCTCCTGGGTATCCATCCAGTCCCTTAAAAACAGGTTAAAAAAAAATCAGTGAGACGACATCTGCTGCAATAAACTATCAAATGAGTCATTATTTGTTTTATCTAAGTGTCCCATATTGAACCGGTTCTGTTCTGTCTTACAGTGGCTGTGATAAGACTAAGATTTCAGGTAAAAAGCAACATCCTCACCTTCTCACCCGGATCCCCTTTGCAGCCAGGAGTTCCAATACGGCCAATTTTACCCTGAAATTCCCATAAAGGTTAGTGAAAAAAGTCATCATTATATCATGCTGTGAAAAAGTATTTTTCCAAAGCACACCACTTTCAAAATTCTAAGAAAAGGCTTTTGTACTGTATGAACTTTGTCTAATTTACTATAGAGGCAGCATAATCTTAAATGGAAGGTGGAAGCTTGAAAGCCCTTCTGAATTTAAACAATACCTCAAACTAAAATAGAGAAAAAAGTTGCTAAGCAGTGATGTAAAACACCTCTTGCTTGTCATAACATGCTTGTCATAACTGCAGTCATGGGCCACAGGGATAAAATAATATATTTTTTACCTATAGGAAACAATGTAACTTAAAGCTGAAGTCTGTAAGTTTTTAAAAATCACTTTTTTGTCATATTGGCTAAAACTGTCCCTATGCCCAGACAGCAGTACATGTGATATGTAACCTGTGAAAAAAACTGCTTCAATTGGTACCGCCTACTGCCTGTATTTCAATCTGGAAAGAATAATTCGGGACGAGTCAAAACAACCAATCACAGCCAGAGGAGCGTCTGATGGAGTGTCAATCACAGCTCACACACACTGAATACCGCCCCCCCCCCCCCCCCCCCCCCCCCCCCCCCCTCTGGTGGCATGCGGTAGCCGCAGATGCTGTGAGAGGGGTGGAGCTTGGAGGTGGGGCATGAGTGAAGCAGAGATGGTGGGGGAGTGGAGTGAAACCTGTTTTTCTTCAAATTTTCAGTCGAAGTCTGCTCTCTTCTCAATGTTACAGACTGCAGCTTTAACCTCACACCAGTTTTTTAAAGCTAACTTTTTTCCCTCTTTAAAAGTAGTTTCTCAAGATATCTTAAAATTGTTTGATGATCTAAAACATAAAAAATAACAACAACACAAACATGAATAAATCTGTAAGGGCCAAACAATATTCCATGGCCTGAAGTCACGTGTCAAACTTCTAGGTATCACCTTTTGTCCATCTGTTCCATTCCTTCCAGGAGAACCAGCTATTCCCTGCATAATGAAAAATTAAGAGATTATTAAACTATAAAATCCAGAAATATATGCTGTAGCCATTAAATTTCACTATACCTTTGCTCCAATTGATCCAACTTCACCCTGTTCAAATGGAAAATAAAACCCATTAATGTTGGAATCATCCTTTTCACTCTGAGATATAATAGGAAGGGCTCAGAAAATCTCACCTTTTCACCTTTAAATCCAATTTCTCCCTAAAGGCAAAAATTTTTTTTAGAATGATGAAACAACTCTTAAGTACAGGAAAATGTGAGGTTAGGCACAGCAAACCTTTGGACCTGGTCGTCCAATTGAACCTTCAATCCCAGGATCACCCTGAAATCAAAACATTAAATTCAGTAAGGTTGTCACTACAGCATTAGAAAATGGAAATTCCCATTTGTCTTTTGTTTTTTCTTTTCAATTTCTAAGGAGAAACACTCTTAGCCATACCTGATTGCCTATCTGACCTTTTGGTCCAGCTTTGCCTCTTTCACCTTTAGCACCCTAGAAAATCAACATAAATAACAAAACATTTTGGTAAAATAAAAAGGAAGGAAAACAATATAAAAACTAACAATAGTAATTAATCTTTGGGGACTCACTTTTGGACCTGAGGGCCCTTTTGGTCCTGGGCTCCCAGGAACAGCACGACATGTAGGTTTATAACACTGCAATTTGAAGAAAAAAATTTCTAAATTAAATAACACATAGGCAGTTTCCCAAGTAAAAAAAAATGCTCTGAACAAAATATAAAACTGTTCAAGTTGATTCTTTCAGGTTGTCAGGTGTCTATAGATGTGTTTTGTCGCATAGATCAAGTTGCCTGATATCTCTATTTTTGATTATACTAGAAGAAATTAAGTAAATCACCCAGGTTAATGTGTTCAAAGTTTATAAAAGTAATTTTGAAAATATTTTCTGCTTGAATTTACTTTTTCATTTGTCATTAGAAATTATGTTTCCTCTATTTTTAGAAAAAATTAAAAACGCATCTACAAACAGGTCCTCCATTTGGTGTTTTTTTTTGTTATGTTATTTTCCTCTATAGACTCATAACATCATAACATCTTCACATTGGTCACTTATTCACTGCAATGGCAGTCAGAAAAAAACAGAAAAGAAAACACGAAACAACTCAAGGGTAGAGCATTTGGTATAAGTACCTCCTTCATTTCTTTTGAAGGATATTTTGATAAACAATGTGGACTGATTCTTGTTTAAGATAAGTTGAAATTAACCAGATATGTTTTATGTGGATAGACTGCTACAAACTGTTGCATGCTCCAATAAGACAGCCCATTCACCAGCAGGCAAGGTGGGAGAAACAGGAGGCAGATTATGAGCTTCAGTTTAGCAAATCAATGTTACATGATGCTTGCTTCTGGCATTAGGCTTACAAATGAACACTGAATATTAACGGCACTACAAACATAAATAGCCAGTAAGAATATGCCTGAACAAAAAGTAAATGACAGTATGACATGAGATATCTCATACTTTAAAAGTCGTTAATGTATAAGCACTGTATAGCTCTATACCACTATTTCTGCTCTACAAAGCAGCACCGCTGACTTCTTCTTCATGAGTATGGTCACATTGAGTTCCATTTCCTCTCTCCACTTTGGCCATTTTTAAACCCAACCAGGTAATAGCTAATAACTAAAACAACAAAATGATGAAAACTAAAATTTAACAGCCTAACTAAAAACACAAATTAAAGGTATCATCGAGGTGGATCATCAAAATAAGTGGTCCTCCTAATTGTCAATCATACTGGTGATATCTTTACGTAAGACCATTCTACGTGCGCAACCCGATTTTCACTTACGGTGTTGAGTCTGACATGGTGCAAAAATTGTACATCTTTTTTTGGAAAGTAAGCTCTCAGGAGTGGGTACAGGGTTGTACATCTGCATTTTTTTCTTCTTAGTAGAGATGGCGAGGTCTTTACAAAATTTCACGGAAATCCTCCACCTTACCTTTAAGGCTACCCAAAACACAAAAACTAACTGAAACTGTAATAAGAGTTTGCAAAACTATTGAAAACTAAGTGAATTTTAAGAGAGAATGTCTTCATTTGTGTCCTTATCATAATGCATTCATATAAGGTCTAGTTTCCGGTTGCATTACACCAGCAGGTTGCAGATATGGCCGTCATGTCATTTGTGTTGCTGCAGTGGTCTATCTTTATCAGGGATTTTATTTCAATTGTTACTATTATTGGTTTATCTATTTTGTTTTTTTCCCTGGTATGTAAGTCATATTACATAAAAAAAATAAAACTATTACTGAAATTAATAACAACTAAACTGACACAAAGCATTAAAAAAACTAATAAAATAAACTAATAGATACCAAAAAACAACAAAAAGTCAAAACTAAATAAGAATAAAAGCTAACGTAAAAGTTGCATACAATTTTTTTGTCCTAGCCTACATCCAATTAACTGGATTTTTATCAGAGCATCAACAATAACTATTAATCATTAATTAAAGGGTAAACATGTTTCTGACCTGTTAGGAATAACAGACAAAGGACTGCTTACAGGAAGAGGTGGAAAATCTTGAAAAAGATGAAGGAAGTCTGTCTTACCTGTAGATAGGCTTGATATTTCTGCAAAACAAAAGCAACAGTCGGTGAGTGAAGATGAATTTACCTATACAAACTTTTGAAAGCTCTCTTAGGGAATGCAATCTCAAGTCACCATGACTTTGATGATACGATCGATGGTCTCCTCGCTCATCCTTGGTCTTCCATCAACAATCTCCATGACTATGTAATTGTCCCGGTATAACTCTACGGGTGAGCTGGCTATCTCTTTCATCCCTAGTTCATCGATGTTGCTGGATGCTGCCACTGAAAAAATGTGGATCCCTTGATCCCGCGCCTTTTCTGCTGCCATCTTGATACCTGAGCATGGACTACCCGTCACATGACCGTCTGTGACAACCACTGAGAAGAGGACAGGCTTTATCTCTGAGTAATGGTGTGTCATCTGTTGGGTCATATTCCTGAGGGCGCAGTCGATGTAGGTGCCTTTGCCCAGGTATTTTATTTGATTGAGACTCTTTATGAAGCTCACTCTGTTTGTAAACTGACTGAAGACCACATGCTTCTGAGAGAAATGCAAGCCCCCAAAAGCCCAAGTGATCTGGATCTGGCCCCTATATGCCTCGTCTTCAAGTTTCTGGGCAAACATCTTCATGAATTCCTTGATGCTTTCCACTAGACTGCCAGGCGGAGGCTCCTGCAAGGCGATGGTCTCGGATGTGTCTATGGTGAAAAACAACTTGACTGGACAGTAGATGATTGCTGTGAGACAGGAGGACATCAAAAATGTGAATATGTTGCAGCAGTTACATAAGAGAATAAGAATCAAAGGGTAACAGAAGGCTTTTTTTTCATTTGAAATTTCCACATTTTTGGGGAATCAACACATACAGAATTTTTAACCCTTTGAACATACGTTTTATATGATATATAAAGGACGTATGGATGGAATCAGAAGATACAACTTTACTGCTGTAGTATATTTTCTTTTTTAATACCTAACCAGAACAATGAAATTCCAAAATTTCCTTTCAGTATTTTTCCATTCTCCTCCAGCCCTGGTGGGAAACTTCCGGTACGGATTTCGCAATGTTTTATTAGGATTTTTGCATAGAAATAGAGGAAAATATTACACATGCAATAGTTTGAAAAGGTACATTTTTCATTCAAGGTCTGGGAACATTATTTTGTACAAAACAAGCATTATGTTTCTGAGTTAATGGTTTCTCTTTGTCTGAAATAAGCTGAAGTTCAAATTGAAAAAGCACTAAATGCTGCTCTTCTGCATTAATTTGAATTATCTAATAAATTATAGTGGAAATGAAGTCTTTCACATGCAAATAATTCTACAGCCTTTGTTTGGCTAAATTACAGTAATTTGACACTCCTGGAGCACAATTAAATTGTTTTGCACTCTATTTTAGAAGAAGACGAACACCTCCTTCAACCCTCTTTACTATTTCTATTTATTCTTCAGTCATGCTCAAACTTTATTGCACTTTTAACCCCTCTACCTTTTCGTCCACTAGATATTTCCAGCACTGAATATAACAATGGTAGATTAAATATGAATCAAAACAACCTCTAAATCTTTAAGGCAACTCCACAAAAGTAGATTTCCTGATCTAAATTGTAATAAAAATAACTCACTCTCACAACCTTGTGGTCTTGGTGGTGGCATAGTTGGGTCTGGGTCGTCACCACGCCCGGGTATGGGTCTGGGTCCTCGAGGATTTAAGACTTGAGGCGCTGCAGCTTTGAAAGTAGTTATAATGATAACCCATATAATCAGTGGGGCGAGTGGATGAATTCCAGTCATTTTTCCTGAAACACAGCAGTAGTTATGTGTCAGTGTTCTGCTCCATAGCTCTGCTTTAATACAGGAAGTCTCTGTCAGAGAACTGATGCTCCGCAGAAAGTGAATCACCAGAGTCCCAAATGTTTATTGCAGTTTCAAACAATGTGAACAAAGTGTCTCCCTTTATTTATATCTACATTTATCTGTTCCATTAAACCAAAATCAAGGACGAAAATTCCTAAACAATATGGCATTCTGTTTAAAAAAAAAAGGGGTCCACCCCCACAAAAAACCCCCAGAACAAAACAACAAAAACAAACCTAATAGCCTGCTAAGACTTCATAAAAACTGAGAGGAAGTGTTTTGTCCGGAATGAAGCACTGCAATGTGAGCCAAAATCAACAAACAATAAACAAAAAGCACAGTTTGATAGTTGGAAGGCTGTTTCATTTTTCTGTCTTAGGAAACGTTATAAAGCCAGATGATCAAACTAAAAGTTTTAAAAGCAATGACACATGTAAAGGTCCTTCCTGTTTAATCTCTCATTTATTCTTATTTAGTTAAGAGTTATTGAATGTTTAAGAGGATACAATCATCTTGTTCTCACCATATTTGTTTTTCTCCTTTTGGTTGCTTACATTTTCAGGTAGTTTTCCTCAGGAAGTTATAAGGAAGTTTTCATTCCTGAGGTAACTGGATTTAAAAACAAGATTCCCCACATTACAGACTTAAGCCACTTTAACAAAATGACTAACTATAATCTGGTGTATTGAATATTAACATTTATGCATGTATAAAAAAGCTTTTTCTTGAACGGAAAAAGTGCAGAAATACTGCAAATACAAAAACTGTAAAAACATCCTTTTATTTATATTTAGTGACATTTCATCTAACTAAAAGTGGAGGAATCTGAATGAATGTATCATTGAGGACTTTATTTAAAAAAACAAACACACAAATTATGACAATTATAGAATAAGGCCACACAAGAAAATACTCCCCCCCCATCTATCTAAATAAGTTATTTTTCTAATAAGTGCATTTTTTGTTGTATTGAGGAGGTAAGTGAGACACTTTACCAATGAAAAAAGACAATTTGCTTTTAATATAAGAATAAAACTATTGCATTGTGTTGGGTTTTTTTTTTACTTTTTTCTAGATCGTTTTTGCAGTGCACATTGTAGAAAAATGATAAACAATTGATGAACAACACAGCAGCTTTTTACTCAAACAATTTCAATGAGCTTGATGTTTCTGCAAAGCAAAATCAATCCCCTCTCTACCCCCTCCATGTGTTTTTGTTGCCCACCAAGAAATGGTGCCCCGCATCCTGAGCCATAAAACTCATAACAGCGCCACCACTGCCAACATGCACAAACAAAAACTATGTAATCTAACTAATTTGGCTACAAATAAGTAACCAGATAAGGTTTGCTCCACTTTTACCAGATTTCTTTAACTTTATGCTGGGTTAATTCTATAATAGTTTCAGATTTCTTCTCTGCCTTACCACAGGCACAGTCTTTAGCTGGTACCTTTGCATAAAGACTTTCAAATAAACCAACATTAAAGACAAAAAAGTTAATCATTAAAAGAGTTTCATTATATATACCAGAGGCCTATCTAACACTATGGTCCCTGACTAAAATGTGGGACCTTTGAACTTTGAAGCAGAATTTTGTGAGTTGAGAATTTGTGTGATAATCTCTTACAGTTGATTAGGATAACATCAAGCTGCTCTCTAAGAACATCTGTATTACTGTCCTTTTAACACTGTAGTTTGCTCAAAACTAAAGAAAAGTAAAAAAAATAATAAAGCAACACAAAACAGAGCACAGGCTTCTTACCTTGGCAATTGCACACAGAGAATGTAAACTCCAGGACCGTGTCAGGAAATTCAAGCAATCTTCACAGGCTACAAATTCCACATAATTATCTCAATCGGAAAGTTCCCATATCAGCAGATTCATTCGGGGTCAGCCTCTGGTTGGGTAGAACTTCACTGGAGAGAGATGTTTAGATGAAAGCTTATTACTGGACGGTAACAGCAGCAAAGGCACAAAATTCTGCAGAGTTGAAATAGATTTGGTTAAATATGGCATGCTTCAACGAGCCATTTATCTACCCAATCTGACACAACACACGTCGGATCGCAGACTGATGTTCTTGAAAGATCATCGTTTTTACAAACACATCAACTCCCACTGCTGTGTAGCCTTACATGGAAAGAACAGCTTACAGTCACTCCCTGTTTATACATCTGGATTACACAGCCTGGGAGATGTCAGGCTGGAATTCAGGCAGTGCTGCTTTTAAAGTAAATGAATAATTTACAGATTAGGAAACTATTTATTGTATTAGTTTATCTGCAGGAATGCAAAAAAAAAAGTGCAATCACTTTGAATTTTTAAAATAATTTTAGATAATAAATAAGATTTCCCTGTTAAAGAAAGTGAATGATTTGATGTTTCGTTTCATTCAAGTTAACTCTTTAAAAACCAGGATACGCTGACTTTTTTTCAAAATGTTTTGGATCATGTAGACTTACACAAACCAGGCATTTCATGCCTTTTTCTCATATCATCATGTCTAACATTGTGTTTTGTTCAAGTTGTTATTTCATCACCCTATTTCGAATATCACTACTTAATCACCATAGTTCAATTGATCCATGTAAAAAAAAAACACACACATTTTATTCAAAATTGTCTTAAATTTGGTTTTAAATAAAATGGCTGTTTTGAGAATTTTCCTCTTGTTTATGCTGCAAAATCCATCTAGAAATACATCAACATTTCTTAAATTAAGTGCATTTACCCTTAATTACAGAAGGTAAATAAGATGATTTGCCCGTGAAATTAGTGTTTCTACTCTTAAAATAAAATAATTAGATAATATGCACTTAAAATAAGACATTGGTAAAGTGTCTCAAATGCCTGCTCAGTTCAAGAAAAACTGCACTTATTTTAAGAAACGTATTATTTATGTACTTATGATCTATCTTTATTGTCTAACATTACTTCACTTTTATTTTCTCTATATATCTCATGTTAGGCATAAAAATCTCATCATATAAATCCCCTTTCACACTAATATTAAGGCTCAGGAAATGTGTGTTAATTTTTTACAAACTTTCATGATTTAACATTTAAGAGATAAAACATGTTAGCTTTTCTTAGCTTGAAAGTTAGCTAATAAATTATTAAAATTTTGTCTTCCTCTGATATTTCTGCTGTAATATCATAGGAAACGACTTTAGCTGCTGCAGCCTTTCTCTCCACACTATAAGATATGACATCAATTTTTCATTGTCTCTTGAAGGACATCTTTTTTGTTCGCAGTCATACCCTGTGGAGAGATTAATACAGATGACCTGCATGTATTTTCATGCCCCTATGATTTTATTCATAATTTAATGAATCAAGGGCAGGGACACGTCCTCTCTCTGCAGAAACTACCACAGTCAGTTGTCCTGCTGATTGAAACTCTACACTTCATTTAACCACAGCATTTTAAAGCAATTATAGATGTGCACTTGTGAGCGAAGTTATAGGAGGCACTCAGACTCTGAAGTGGGTAAGTAGGCAGTGGGTTTTCTGAAGTTGGATCCCTACCTTTAATGTTATAAACCCTATTCAGTTGCAGAGCAAATGATAAGGAAATCAGAGGCACAACATAAAAAACAAATAACACACACTCTCTACAAAAATATTCTTATTATCCAGCTATTTACTTTATTTAGGTTAAACTTATCTCTATAAGGAAAATTAGTCCCATTGGAGTTTATCAGTACTTTAATTTGTAGATTATGTTTGGCCTTTTGTGTAAGTTCTTCCTTTTCCATCAGCAGAATAATCAAAGCTATGGCCAGATATGCTGATTGTAGTGGAATAAATCAAAGGGGAAGAAGCTTAAAGGAAGGGAACAAAGGCATGTCCTTGATAGCGGATCAGTGGCTCTAAGCCTCATTGATTTTTTTATTTTCTTTTTTGCTTAATTCTTTCCAAATTTCTCCAAGTAGGAATAGGGATAACCTTGGATGATATAAGCAAGATTATAAACTGCTTGTGATGGAAGCGAACCTGCATGAGCAGCTGCTGAATGGGCAGCCAGCTGACCAAGATGGGAGGCATTGTTTTTTTTATTTTATTTTTTTTAAGATTAGCTGTGAAGATTTTCATTCTTAATTTTAGTCATTGTTTCGTTGGATTGCAGATTCCTGTCTAAATTCAGTGTATGAAAATGAACACATTTTACATCAGGTTAGATTTATTTAACAGAATCCTAATCTGAAAGCAGAAAAAAAAATCCTCTGTGTTGTTTATCATAAGCCATATATGGCATGTGAGAAGGAGTTTGTTCTGATTCATTTCTGATGAGACAAAAATGTTAGTTTGGATTCTAGGTTTACATACTGACTCCCATATGGCTGGAAAGTAGGAATGCCTCTCTTCAACAAGGGCAGGGAGGCTGGATATAGTTGAAGATAAATGCAACATAACAGATGTTTAAAATCCTCCCTCTATCAAACACTGCACTTTGGTCAAGTAGCACAAGCCTACAATAATAACGCTACCAATTTCTGTCAAAAAATAATTAGAAATCTCTAGTAGTGCTGTCTATGTAGACCTAACTGCTTTCCTGATGAAGTATCTGTGTTTTCTGTTCTCTCATGGTCTGTCCCATGTTTACATTCCTTCAGTGTTACCCTCCTTCCCTCCGTGTTAGTTTATCCTTCTTATTAGATATATATTCTCTCCTCTTGCACCTGCTGATGTCTTGTATGGTGTTAAGATTCTAATTTTTTCTTACTTTTGCCAATAATGGGCAGTTTTAGAACAGGATGGAACTAATCTAGCATCCAAAAGTATTTTTTTTTATGTGCAGGAATGATCCTGCTAAAGTTGAAGTAAAATGGGTCACAACCTTCAATTTAGGAAGCATTCACAGTATTAGATAAAATTGGTACCATTGATTGCAGAAGAATCAAACGTAGTGGGGACTTGTGTGCTTCATTCTAGCTATGACTGACAATAGATCATTAAGGGCGATTAAAGAAAATGAGCTGAACGGCTCACTGCACTGAGGGGAGTTCAGATTAGAAATAAATGGAGGAAGTTTGACCTCAAATCGGATGGGCACTTATGTCCCATAATTGTTTAAAAATGTATCAGTCGTCATTGGATGCACTGGTGTTTTATGGGCAGTTATGAGGTGAAACTGTTTAAATAAACCCAGGGATTATTCCTGCTTTGGGAAACACAAATCATAAAACACTAAAACCTGGAGCTTTTCACAGATTTATTGTGGAAAAGAATCAATACAATGAAATGTTTACAGTGGTCGTCTCTGCAAATAACCTAATTATTTTGGTCCTATTAATCCATGAAAACCAAAACATTTTTCACTTGCCAGTAATTTGACAATTTTAACCTACTCTGTAAAACATGTAGGTCGTATGAAAAGATGAAAACATAGAAAAAAGTTTCCATCCTGAAATCGAACTCACTTTAAGTGAGCTATAGATACAAGTTCTTCACAGTCATAGTTTAATTCTATTTTTATATAAATTAAAGTAAGAATACATAAATTTAAGCTATCAAATAGAGCAGAAAATATACAGTAGTTAAATTGTCTCTTTTATCCATAATCATAGAGTGATGTATAGTACATATATTCCTAAATATTGAAACAGGTAAGGATTCATCCAGTATACCTTTTCTTGATGGTGTTAGGTTAATATCATGCCCAGGATCTAAAACTTCACAATTTCTAACTGCAAGCTGATTTACAATTGGCATTACAGAAGCTATATTTTAATGATTTGGATGGGTAACTGCACATTTTATGCATGAAGCAGTGAGAACACCTGAATTTACTTCACCTGCAGCTGTAATTAATAAGTTAGATGGAACTGCAAACTTAATACGACAGCTTATTCGATAAAACACATATGGGAACATGTTTCCTGCACATTTTTGGATCTGGTCAGGGGTGCAGATATGGAGACTATAGACTGCTTCTGGGGGTGTTAGTACAGCTTTTTTTTCTTCCTTTACTATTCTACGTCGGGGCACCTTTTTATGGAGATACTTTTAATGAACTATAGCTGGACAATTTGCATAGAGGAGATGGAGTCCAATTACCGAGTTTTAGGAACACAGAAACAAGTCAGAGTACAATCCGGTGTTCTGAACGGATGAACATTAAATATGACATTCCACTTGAAGGGGGATCCCCTTCTTCAACGCTTTGATTCTTTCTGCCTCTGTGTTATGATGCTGATGACACAGGTAAAGATTTATCCTTCAGGGGGTGTGGGACACCTGGGCCCCAAGACTTATGGTTCAAAGTTGCTGTGGTAACAGTGGGTAAACTGATGGAAACTGAACTATTTTGCATGTTTGAGAGGATCAATCAAGAGACACATTCTCTTCCAAGACCAGTCGTAGGATGGGTCCTGACCCGTTTCTCACATATAGACCCACTAACACAGATTCACACACACACAAATACATTCACATACAATGAAAAAAACATGGTTTCAGACACGTAGGACTCGCAAGGGTCCACATGGGAATTATGTTCTTTCATACACTGACATTCAAAGTTACTACGTCTGACGAGGGAATTTTCAGGGGGGAATCAGCGCCAGGCTGGTTATTCTTAGAGATTGAAGTACTTCTATCAATTTTAACGGGTAAACTAAATGAGAGAGAAGTAAATAAGAGTAAACTAAAAATGCTGTCATAACTTTAGAAGAAACTAAACTTAGTATGCTGTGATGAGCTGTAGGTTTTAGATGAAAATATTCAATATTTTTCTTTTGATTATCTATGATTTGAATGTTTAAATGTATAAAACAGGGTTAAATGCTTTCTAAATATCTATAGCTTTCTTTACAGGTTCTTAAATGAGACTAATTCATTCTAGTTGCTGTGATTTGTGGTTATATGAACAAAATAATGGGCTGAAACATCCATAGGATGTGTAGGTTGTGTACATTCTGTTACAGATAACTTTCAGCTGCCAGGCATTGAAAGGTAAGACATGTTTGATGTTTACTGATTTACACCTGAAACGATCTGCTGAATAATTATTCGGACGACAGATCATTTAAATGCAATGATTTTAATGAAGACTTTAGAGATAAAGTTAAAGTAATTGTGGATAAGAATATCTAGTTGTGACTGCAGTGAAGTTTTGAATAAATTATGAATTACTCATTAAAGACACTGCTTATCTTGATAAGAACAGTAATTGGACTCTCTTGTGTGTTGGAGGATCCTGGTCGAACGGACTGCTGGAATGTGATGTGAGCACACCATGAGGAACACCGCGTGGATTCAGCATCTAACTGCCGTCGGACCACATGTAGACCAGAGGGACTGTGGAGGAGACCATACCAGACTCTGATTGATGAGCTCTATACTCAGTGATGTTCATCATTCGCCTTTAACTCAGACCAGGATAATTCTTGATTTTAACTCATTGTGATTTATGTGTTTGATTCATTTTAATTTGTTTTATTGAAGAACATGGTAACATTTTGCTCTCAATCCACCAAGATCAGGTTTTATGCCACTTTCGCTTTAAAGTAGAAAGACTCAGAACCTGATTGCCTTAAAAGGTTCTTTATTTGGTTGGTAATGATAATCGTCAGATTCAAAACAGGGTTTGCTTGCTCAGATTGGCCGAGAGTGGGATTTGCCTGGGGTCTACCTTTTAGATAAGGTAGGATTTTCTGGTGGAGAACGGCCCGATCTGTCCTGTGACGTCCCCTGCTGTGACTGAATGATTGGTAAATGTGGATGGATGGTTTATTCATGATGAGCGGTCACATTTAGGAGGCTTCCAGGTGGGAGTGATAGTAAATGAATTTGACCTTATCACAGTTATAGGCTTAGGTTACCAAGTCAAGAGTAAATTAAAAATAATGTGCGCATAGGAAACTAAAACAGCCTTCATTTAATTAGATTAAATTAATGGTTAAATGTAGTTAAACGCTGAAACTGTGGTCTTGAGTGACAACATTTGGACTGTGAAGTTTTGATTGTGATTACTTTTGATCCCTGATTAATGCTACATCATCAGTGGGACTGTTGATTGTTTATTCCATGATTCTATGATGAAAGAAACAGCACTTAAAGGTTTCCTTCTATTTCAATATCCTGGTCATGAACAGACATCAATGGGTATGCGAATACACAAGTTTTTGTGTGACTTTAAAAATGTCACCTTTTCAGGGGGAATTGTTAGGATAATTATCATTGATGATGTGTGAGTTCTTACACCCTAATATTACCTGCCTGTTTAGCGTCAGAACTCATTCTGTATGTGGCAAAGATTTGCTAATGAAATGGAGCCATGTGCTTGATCTAAAAACAAAGTGTAATATTTTGATAAGCTGGAGCCATGGATGTCTTCGCATCTGCAAATGTGTATGATGTAATGATGTGAGGATGTGGCAGACTGAAGATGTATAAAATGCTTCTCTTACTGTTTATCGTAGCCGCGTCACGAGAAATGAGCCCGGTTGGCAAGCAGCTGCCTTCTGTGACCCTAAACAACTTCTCTGATCTGAGTAAGATTACAATTTCTATCAAAACCTGTTGTCATGTCTCCTGGTTATTTAATACATATAAGTTATGAAGTGTTATTTAAAGAGTTTGTGGCGAGTGGTCTCTTTTCAGGGAAAAGAACCAGAGAGAGAGAAAGCTTCAAGGTGTAAACACAGAGCTTTCAGTTCACAATGGATAAACTGATAAGAACAAGTAATTTATATTTTTAAAGTCTGTTCAGGCTATTATAAAAGCTCTGCCTTTAGCATAACAAGGTAAACATTTATTAGTTATAAAGCCTTATCATACTATTGGCTTATTTTCACAGCGTCATATTTTGCTTCATTACATTAAACACAGAAATATATAAAAATTATTGCATTTAATGCTGACTGATTGTTTTGATTTTATTTGTTGCTGAGTATTTATTTTTGAATATTTATTCCCATTTCTAAGTTTCCCAAGAGGAACTCTGTGTTATCTATTCTCAGTCTTTTTGCTTGGGGGCCACGTCTACATTGAAGATCTTCATCATGACTTGCAGCCACAGTTTATTACCCTGGTTACTGTGGCTCTCCATCGTTACGAGGGAAAGCAAATTATAGCTGACAAGTTACGAGAGGAGGGAGATGGTAATATTGTCGCATGGTGCAGGACATTTAGAAGGCTGTGGCCTACATTGTCTAAAAAAAAGGGGTCACTCAGTGCAGTCTGATGTTGACTGCCTTCAGGAATGCATTGGTCCGTATCGATGTTTAGAGACAGAGAGCTCAGGAAGTCTCTCATCAGGGGCTCAATTAGAGATACACAGCAATACTGACCTGCTAACTGAGCTCTGCGGCTGTTAATAGATAATAGACTATGGATGTATGTGTATGTTGGGGAGTGCGGGGGTTATTTCCAATGGGATGCTGAGTGAGCTCTGGAGCGATTAGGAAAGAAAGCAGACAATCTAAGAGCCTTTTACCTGGGAGACACTATAAACATGAACACTCACAGCATAAAGACTCTACTTCATCAGACAAACAGCCAATATCATTTTAAAAGCCTCTGATGATATGAAAAAGAAAAAAAAACAACTAACAATAGTATATTAAGGGATCAATAAAACAGGAAAAGCACCATAACTATGTAGATTTTCAGCATCCATTAAAGCTCCCATCCTCTTTTGAAGGTTATATTTCCTGAGGTTTAAATGTTTACATCATCTGAAGCTGGGAATCTATATTTTTTTCATTACAGGTCAAAAACCTGTTAACATTGAATGGCTATGTTCAATTATTTAGGATTTAGACACTGGAAAGTGTCATTATAAAAAAAGTAAAAGAATAAAATGTAACATGTGAGGAGCCATTGAGGGAGATGATGAGAACAGAATGTGCTTTTATTTTTGAAGGACCAGACAGTACTGGCACAGCTAGTTTAGCAGCGAGGGAACGAAATGTTAATTATTTAGCTCTGAAGTGACCCAGAGTAATTTAATACAATGTTCATTTGGACAGACACCTATTTGGTTTTAGCCATTAACAGTGCACAATCTGCAAACAGCTATTAAATCTGTTATAATAATAAATACATAATTTACAGTAAATAATGGACAGCATTGGATCTCCTGACAGGAATCCACCTGTAGTTAATACACACTCATTCTTATAAGATAAATATTGTATGTATGATTATAAAAAAGATCCCTAGTCCAAAAAGAAGGAATATAAATACAAATCACCCTGATAGTGCTTTAGAATAGCTCATTTGCTTTCAGTAGAAGCAACAACTTTGTATCCAGACTCTATAAACGAGCGAAAAAAGCATCTCTATTTAAAAATAATCTCAACAATTTGCTCCTCTATTCTCCTGTGCATTCATCATCTCCGTTAATGTGTGAAAATAGGGCATAGCGATGCGAATAGCATCTGTTTTTCTTTCCTCGGCAGTCACCACTTCTGACGCTAAGAGTGGCTCAGCAAGCAGCAGCAGCTACACTTATCTGTTTACTTCCACTCATGCATTATTTATAGGCCGCATCTACTAATAGCAATCATGATGACCTTATCGAATGCTGGTCATTAGTATGCGCAGAAATATTTAAAAAAGGGTTGGGGTGGAAATCATACATGTAACATTGGTTGTTTTCTCTAAAGAAAAGGAACAAGCTGGAGGCATAATGGACAAGCTCCCTCTGCACAGTGCTGTGTGTCTGACATGATGATGGTCTACAGTGTCAGGATCTCAGACAATTCTGCAATAGTTGGCCTTATCACAGATGAGAATAAATCAGAGTACAGACACTGCACAAAGGACAGAGCCATTTCCTGAAGAATGCAGGGAAAACTGAGGAGCCAGTGATGGGCGTCCAAAGGAGCAGAGCCACCATACTGACTCTGGTGAATATCCATGGACATGACACCGGGATATTTGACTCCCATAATAATCTGGTGTTCACCCTGACATTACACAGAACTATAGTCACACAACTGATGGAGACTGAAGAGCTGCATCCGAGAGGAACAAAAGAGCATTTTTGCAGATTCCGCCTCATAGTAAACTTTCTCCACTAACAACAAAATTGAAAACCCATCCCTGCAGTTTTTTTTGCAGTGTTTTTATTTCTTGTTTTGTTTGCACAGACATACATGCACATATTTGATATTTTTTAAATTAATCTACTCCCTTACACACTTTTCTTATACAGTAAATATTTTGTAAAACTTCACAATACTCCAACTTTAAAAATACAATGTTAAAATTGCTCTTACTGTACAGTCTATTATAAGTACTACACTTGTGAATCTGCATGCTTCAATTTCCCATTGTTTTGCACTGATATTCCTGAATTTCCACATTTGGAGAAGGATGTTTATATTCTATTCTATTCTATTCTATTCTATTCTATTCTATTCTATTCTATTCTATTCTATTCTATTCTGTTCTATTTGAATAGAAATGTGGTAATTGTTTGCAGGTTAGCAAGATCTTTAATAGAGGCAAATGCAAAGTTTAAAAAGTTATAATTATACAAAGATCCTTAAATATTCCTTTTTCAGCTTCTGCTTCTGGTCCTTTTGAGTTGTCTCTTTAAAAATACATGGGCCTCAGCACTTCTAAAGGTCTACTACAGCTCAAGATGAATGTGAATTGTAAAGCACTGAAGCTGTATGTGCATTAATATGGTCATGTGAATGTGTTAAGAAGGGTTTTAATAAACATAGCAGAAAAGCTGAAAAGATGAGAATTATGTTACAGGATCCACACTAAGAGATGATTTGTTAAATTTACTTCCTCCACGAATACAAGTGATTATTATTTTTGGCATTAAGTTAAAAGAGGATTTGGTATTTTAGATGCTCCTTTTTTGCATGTTGTCGTAGGCAGTATATAAAGTAGCCACCAGGGGGGAACAAATGCAGCATAAAAACATGTCACATATAATCAATTCACTGACAGATGAAAAGTCCTGATAGGTTATGAAAATTTTTGCCTTCCTATTTATTCCTCTCCTGTAAACATCTCTTTTAGAGAAAAAGAAATCATAAAGAATCAGTTCTTCTTTCTTTTAATGACATAAAGGTACTAAATGCTTGGATGATGCAGTCTCTGTTGTTTGCTTTGTCATCCTCACAATCTGTCCTGGGCGTGATTCTCAGCTCCAGATTTCCTGTTTGTGCGTGCTGAGCATTCCTCAGGGTCCTTCGATTTCCTCCCACAGTCAAACTGTAAACTCCAAATTGCCCATATGTGTGTTTTTTAGAAAAAAAAAAAAACATCTGATGAAAGCTTGATCAACCTTGAGCTGCCTTTGACCCTGAATAGGGAAAAAGACAGACAGAAAGCATATCTTTGCTTCCAGCCGCTGAAACCAATCAATTCATCTCACCTGAACGAAAAAAAAGTATCCTGAAATGCTCCTTTTCATCTTCAGAATCAAGAGGTCCAGAGAGAGAAAATACTGTAGGCTTTGTGCTGCTCAAATCGCACGTTAGTCACATGCAATTTATTCACTTTTCAAAACCAGCTCTCATTCTACCCAGAAAAAATCATTTTATGTTCAATTTTCTGAAATGATTACAGGGTTTTACCTCAATGAATGCCATGGAATTGCTTGATGCTGAAGAATATATTACATGCATGATAACATTGTTTTTGATCTGAATAAAGCAGAATTACTTCTGAGTAGGACTAAAAGATAATAGAACAAATATCAGGTGCTGCGGTATATGAATAGGATATATATGTAGAAAATTGTAAATAGTGAAACAATGTTTTCTTATGTGTGGAAATCATGGAAAGTCATAGTGATAACCTGAATATCTAATCAATCTATATATATATATATATATATATATATATATATATATATATATATATATATATATATATATATATATATATATATATATATATATATATATATATATATATATATATATATATATATATATATATATATATATATATATATATATATATATATATATATATATTTATATAGATATATATAGATATATATGTGGAATTAGCTGGAGGATGTCTGCTAATTGCTGAATAATACCACCTAGTTTGGTCACACAGTTGTTTGATATAGCTTGTTGATTCATGGCTGTGCATGTACTGTAACTGCAACAATGCAGACATTTTGCAAATTGTTTTAATGCTGCCAGAATGTTTAGCATTTTGATTTACATTGTTTGGATAAATTGTCTTTCTTCTATGTGATGAACATAAGATAAAGTGAATTTGTGACAGAATATCTGTCTATATTGGGCTTGTTTTTCAGATGCCAAAGCTAATTCTGTCAGACAACACGTCTTTCCACCCGTCCGATCAATTGATAAAACCCCATTTGATGCTTGACTTATAAACTCAAATCCAAACTGCTCTTCTGGGGTTTTTTTATTACCCAACTCCACTAGTTGTATATTCTGCTATACATGACTGGAGTTCAGCATCAAAAATGTAACATCTTTGGCAACGTTTGTGTTTTTAGTGTTCTAAGCTCTTCTGGTTCTTTTTTTTTTCTTTATCAGTATTTTGACATATTTTCAATTTTAGTCAGTCTGATTATTGCTTTCCTGAGCTTCAAACTTTACTAACTTTAAAAACTAATGTGTGCAACTATAAGGTGTACTTTATTCTCAAACTGAAAGCCATGGTGATAAGCGCTACCACAGAGTCTGAATTTCTTTATCAAGAGGATTATCTTCTGAACTTAGCATGAGGACAGGATGTTATTTTGCTGAATAATGATGTGACGCTGTTCATTTAACCGTCGTTTTTATGAGCTGTATCTCATCATATTCTGTCTATGCGTGAATTCAAAGAGACCTTGTGCGAAGAAAAGCAGACCCAAACAGATTCATGGTGAACTCTCTGCAACCTGCCAGCTCCTTGCAAGATTTTTCTGTGTAGCAGCTCCCTCCTATTGATATGAGCGCTTCAGGGCTTAAATTATTCAGCAGGAAATAAAGGTGCAACCTGAGTGTTTGCAGATAATTCACCCCTGGAATTTGATTACAATTGGAACTGGCAGGTTTGAAAAATAGTATAGAACCTCATACATTTTGAGAATAATTAACACTACAAGCTAAATTAAAGACAACAATACATGTTGTGAACATTTTGTATACATCCAGTTATGTGTAAATATTGTTTAGCTTTTATAACATTGTAGCTGTTAATTAAAAATATATTTCTGACCCTCTTATTTTGATAAGATTATCTTCCCCTCTTAAAAGAATCTCACATAGATGGAAAACACAGATAAAACATCAGTTATCTTAATTAATCCTTATCATCGTTTTTAAGATAATGATGTGCTTTTATGTAATGCAGGTTCTTAAAGACCTGAAGGCTTCTGAAGTGAAGCTCATAAAAAAGCTTATATCTGGGACCAGCTTAAAGTTTATTTTCCTGTAATTTAAAGCATTAAGAGGGATGTGGAAAAACAGGAGTTAAGTATTTCTTCGTTAGTCATATAGTTTTCGTGCATTTCTTTGCATTTCTTATTCAAAATAAATATTAACTCTCTTTAAGAAGATGTTGAACAAAAAGATAAATATAATTTTATAGAAATTTGAATTAGGGTTTACCTACAGCAAAAATAAACACAAGAGCATTTACATTCCCCTGAACACTTCCTTGTTATTTTAAAATGCCTTGATTTGCTTATTATATCCCTATAATAATATTTATTATGTGGAAGATAAATGTTTGTTTGATCCATTATATACTGTCATTGTTCATAGCTTGACATGATTTTTTATACCGTATGTTAAGGTATTAAGAGTCCTTTTATAACGTACACATAGGACATTCTTCAAGCATTTTTAAAAGTATGTAGTATAACTGTATTCGTTTCCTGCTCCATATAAAGTGTATTTTCATACATAGGCCATCTTTAAATGTGTAAGATCAATAAAATCCAAAGTGTGCTTTGAGAATGATGCACATACGATAGTAAGGACACTGCAAAGCGTTTCTTTTGCACTTTGCATCAAGGCAAAACATGGGTGATATCAATTTCTCCTTATCACCATCACTGTATTCTGCTTTGGGGATGTTTCCAGCAGCATTTCTCCTCCTGCAACATGCTTCAGAGATCTAGTGCCCCCTGAGATAAAAACCAATCTCTGACATGAAACTGGAGCCGTGAGGAAATATCAAAGAGCATAACTGAATCTGAGAGTCAAGAGAGGAGAGTGGAAAAAAAACAAAAACCCTTTGGCTTTGTGAGCCAAATTCGAGCCTGAATATCAGTCTAATGGACTGTAAGTAACACCACTGCTGTGGAGCAGCTATATGAGTCAGGACACAGGCTGAAATAAAATTAAACAAACCAATTATTACTTCCTTTCATGAGGTTTTCCGCAATTTATTACATATTGTTTAGATTACTGGAAATGCTCTTTTTTGTGTTTTTCTCAGGCTAGGTGGTATAAATTGAGACTTCATGCTTGCTTTGTTCATTTGCAAAATGAAAAAAAAATAATAATAATAAATAATGATTACAAACAAAGTATAAGAAAGAAAGTCCTGTATAAAACAGTGAATTTGTCTGATTTTAACCTCTTCTATCAAATTCATCTTAAAACATGGTTTGTAGCCGTCTGAATAATTCCCTGCCATACACTTTACTCTGCTGTGCCTGCCTCTGATTAAACACTAAGGATACAGAGTTTTGGAAATTATTCATGCAGGTATAACAAATCTAAAAGAAATTGTTTAAAGATCTTGGTCTGGAGACGGGTAATTGTGTACATATTTAATTTTGTTTTTAGGATTACCTGTATAATGTTTGTTGGACGTTTAAAATGTTTCAAAGAAGTAATAGCTGCCTGATTTCTTTCTCTGTTTGTCATGATCTGTGTCCTTCTGGACCTTTTGGTTTTGTGTAAGTTTTAATTTTGGGTCCTCAGTTATGCTTTATTATCTTATTCAGTATTGTCAAGATTTATATAATTTTTGAACCATTAGTGTTAGTCTTCCTTGTTATATCTTTTCAGCATTTTTTTCTATTATTTATTCTTTAGTCTAGTTTTAGTTGGCTATTCTTTCTTTTATCCTTTTTTTTTCATGGCTTCAGTTATTTACAGTTCCTTTGCTTATCTTCTAGTTTTCCCCTTGGTTATTCCTTATTTTTTAGTCATTTTTTATTTTATAGTTACAGTTACACCATGTTTCACCTGGTTACTCTTTGTTGCCCCCTAGTGCCCCTTTCGTTTCCCCTTAGCTCCTTTCTAGCTGCTTCTGTACACACCTGCTCCCAATTACTTGATTACTCCACTCCTTGTTCTGTCTCCCACATATAATCCTCCTATGAAGTTGCTCAGTGCTGCGTTCTTTTCATTTCTTCTTGTATGTTTCTCCTGAGTGTCTCTAGTTCTTGGTTCTGGAGTTCCTGGCCTGTTTATTTCTGGATTTATGCCAACATTAAATGCAAAATCTATATCTCTGCCTCCTCAACTCTGCATTTGGGTCCACAACAAAGTCCAACAACCTTGACAATGTTGTGATGTTTCTGTAACTTTTAAGTATTTAAGATAATCCAACTGGATTCAGTTCTGATTACTCTAAGTAATAAAAAAGGGAAATTATTAAAACAAAAAACATCCAAACCTATGAGGCAGTTTAATGCTTAAACCTCTTAAACGTAATAAATGGTTATGCTACCTTTGACCATGAAAAATACTTTTAAATGTTTATGATAGCTTGAGAAAAAGTTTAAAAATATCTTCTGATCACTTTTTGCCTACTCTTTTTTTATTTTATTTTGCAATATTTGGTGGTTCACAAGCTTTAGGGGCACATTTAAGGTAAAATTTTAGCTCAGGCTATTCTGTGACCTTCATTTTGTTTCCTTTAAGCATGTCAGAGGGTGACTTGCTAGGTTATGCATCATCCTGCTGCATAACCCAGATAAACACATTGTCACACACTGATTAAGGGACATTCTGTGTTTCTATTGTCTACTAGAGAGCAGAATTTATGGTTCTATTAATGTCTGCAGGTTGCCCAGGTCTTGAAGAGGTACCATCACATTGCCATCACCATGTTACACTACAATATTTGTTTATTTGAAAAGCTGTCAGTATTGCCCTATACTCTATAATTTAAAGAACTCTTCCCTCTTCACAAGTTCAACTTTTGCCTCATCTGTTCCTTAATTAGTATCCTTAAGTTTTGAAGACCATGGTAATGTTTATTTGGGGAATATGAGATGATCCTTTGCTTCTGTTTTGATCAGCATTGGTTTTGGTGTTTAAACTCCATCATGGATGCTGTTTTCCTCCGCCTTTGTTTGCTGAATTTCACATGTTGTTCTTCACTCTTTTGTAACTTCCTAGACATGTTAAGATTGCACTCATATATTAATTTGGTTAGGCTGGTCACTCCTGGGAAGGTTACCTACTTTACCATGGTTTCATAGTTATTGACTCTCATTGTGGTCTATTGGAGTTTCCAGCATAACTTTGTAATCATCTCCAGACTGATGGATGTAAACAGCTTTGTTTCTCATCAGGGCATAAAATGTCAACTTTGAAATCTTTTAGGCCACTTTGTGTTGGGCATTGGTTTTATTTAAGTGATTTTGTATTTAATTGGTTTCACCAAAAATGTGTTTATCCACAAGGGTATAAGCTAATATTACACATTGGGCCTTCCTCTGAATTTTGCCTTAACAGATAAAGTCATGCGCTGGAAACTTTTTTCTTTATCTAGAAACTTTTTTTTAGCTATCTAGAAACAATCATGCTCGACAGGAAAGGATCTTTGAAGGGAAATTGTTTATAGACTGTATCTGTATACAGTATGACCATCAGAAGTTCTGTCATCCTAGTATGATTTGTGTTAAAATCCTAATTTAGTCTTCTTCAGCTTTTGCTAAGATCCCAAACCCTTAAAAGCTGATTATATTTTCTTTGCTGAAAGTTAAATAAAAAACATGGGGTTATGCTCTTCTCTCATTTTTCTTTCTTTGTTGCCTTGCAGACAGAGTCAAGGCAAAAATGTTAGCAAAAGAGGATGAATGAACTGCTGGATCTTTGCTATAGCTGCACTTTAAAAAGTGATGTAACAACTTTTAATACTGAATAAACTGTTTTAATATACTTGAATGTTTTATTTCGACTGTTCAAAAGATCATTTTCTTTCAGCAACAATTTTACAAACAAACTCATATATCAAAATGGAGCAATCTACAAACCAATTACTCAAGAATACTCCTGTTATTTTGAAAATTCACTCCCTAATGATGAAAAAAGCTTTTTCCCAAGCAGTTTGCAAATCAGACCACTTTGACTTTTATTCAATCAATGTCAGGACATTAAAGATGCATTTCAAAATAAACAAGAACATGATGTCAGTCCAGTGCAGTTAAGACAGCACTTCTTCAGGTCTTTTTCACTGCCAGCTGGTTCAGAAATCTCTCAGCTCCGTGTTGAATAAGGCCTCAACTGACTGCTCAGACTGTGGTTACCCTCATGACCAGCTCTCTTGTGCTATTGCTGGGTTGGCTGCGAGCCTCCGGCTGCCTCAGGTGGCTGAGTAGGTGGAGGATGTTGTAGGGACAGTGTTGGTCGGGTACCGTGGTGCCGCTCTCAGGATCTATGTGTGCTCCGAATTCCCCTGGGGCGGTCACAACGGCTGTGGAAGTGGAGCCATCAGCTGTGGAGGCCACCACCATCAGGGAGGAGTTGGAGGCAGACGCTCCAATCCCATTCTGGTAGCCCTGACCGGGCTGAGACAGAGTCCTGTCCACGACAGCTTCCTTCAGGTCGTCACTGTCCAGCGATTTGTCATAGTTCAAAACCTTCCACTGCTGGTTGACGGCCTGCCAGCGGTGAAAGATGCGAAACACAGAGGGTCCTTCGTGGACAATTAATGCTGTGGAAAAGAGAGTTGCAGGGGGACAAAGTCAGTGTCTGGCTCTAGTCTTAATGACACCACAGAGTGATACCTCTGCGGTGTTAAATCCAGCAGAAACTTTAAGCCGACACAGTGGCAGAACAAAACAAACTCATTCTTCAAGCACCTCCCCATAAAGCCGAGATAAAATCTTTATTTGTACCATCAAGTAAAGCCACAGAGTGAACTTACGACACTGCAACAATCACTGGTGTTTCGGATTTAGGTCGACAAAAAACGATGCATCTGCTCTCTGCAGTTGTTCGATAACATTGTATCTTTGCCCAAAATTACTTATTGATTCATGTTCATTGAAGTCAGTATCTGGAAAATTAGAGTGAGCTTTGCCAGCAGTTGCCTGGAACCAGTGGAGCGGGGGGTGGGGGGGGGGGGGGGGGGGGGGGGGGTTGGGGGGGGGGGGGGGGTGATTTTGGGGCTTAAATCTGGAATGGTTTTCAAAAGCCCTGGATCTATTTTTTTTTAATGTTTTTTACATTTTTATTACAGCCGAAAACCCTTTTGACCCTTCTGGGTATTTCTGTAAAATACATGAAACTTCTAAGTTGGACATTGTGTACATTATATGCTGAATTTGTTTACTATCTTGCATCCATAACTGTGCTCCATCAACAGTTTTGGTGAGTGCACAGTAAGGGGGCTTGCACAGTGCCTCCTACTGCAGCCATAAGTGTTACTGTCTAACCAATGGGAAAGCTTCTTACATGAGAAGAGCAGCTGTGATTGGTTTAATTGTGTTTTCAGTGTACTCAAGGGCCTGAAAAGTCACAGAAAAGGTAGATACAAAAAGGGAAACCTTTAGGACAATGTTCAGGCCCAGAAGGGCCATGTTAAATGTAAATTGAGATGGTATTGCAAAATGAAAATACAATTTTAAAAAGAATTTGAAAATTCAGTATAAAAAGAAAATGGAAATGTAATAAAGTTTAAAAATTTTAAATGTGTGATTAGGAAAGGTATTTATAATCAGATTTGTTATTTAAATCGGATATTCGAATAGGATTTGAAGAAAAATGTTCAAATTCCAGTATTTAATAAAATTCACTGTAATATTCACTGTAATAATTTAATTTTAAATTTACAATTAGAAAATGCTTTTCAAATTGAAATATTAAATTTGAAATGGCTGTTTTTCTTTTACAGGGACTCTCTCTGTGTCCTCCATCATAAATATCTTACACAATCAAACCCCAAAGGGGGACATTTTATCCCCTTTGGTTTTGAAATGCTTGTAACTCTGTTACAATTAAACCCTGGTTTTCACGCTCACTTCACAACTTTTCCTAAAATGGATCCGACTTTTTTGTTTTGTTTTAGCTTTTAGTTCAAAAGCAGATCAGGTGAGAGAACAACTAGAGAGTTTAACTTGATCATGTGCCATATAATATTGATAGCAGTAATTCGCTCCGGTTTATGTATGAATGCAGCACAAAAAAGGACAGATGAAGCAGCCAGAATGAGGAGACAGAGGCAGAAAAAGAAGCTGGTAAGAAATTGTGAAGACAAGACCTGCTGCATGTGGCTTTTTTAGAAGCTTGACTTAAAATACTGTTTGGTTGCTCACAATATACAGTACAGTTTAAAGTTACTTTAGCTTGAATTTTGATCAATAACTGTGGATAAAATAGGTCCAATTGTCTAAAGGGGTGATGGACTGGTGACCTGTCCAGTGTGTACCTGCCTTTGCCTGATGAATGCTGGGTTAGGTTCTAGCCCTCCTGCAACCTAATAAAAGGACCAGGGGTTCAGAAAATAAATGAATGAATAAATGAATGAATGAATGAATGAATTAATTAATGATTGAATGCATCAAAGAGCAGTTTAACAATTTCTCTAAATTTTAAGAATGTTATTTTCGTAATCGAGTAGTAGTTTGAAGCTCAAATATCTGATCATTAAATGGTGTCTGAAGTCTGAATCAGCAGGTTTTGTTCTCCAGCGAGCACCAGCCTAGGATTAGTTCATTATTATTGCATTGGGGTTAGCAATCTGTGGGGCAGGGTTCAAATCCATGTCTCATAATGGACACATTTACCTTAGTTTGTTTTCTGCTTTTTAAGTTATGATATTTGAGGTAAATTAAGGTGAGGCCATACTAAAAAAATACTAATTAATATTAGTACTATTAGTGATGGTAAATAGCTTGGCAGGTGGTATTGTGGCCCCATCACTCCCTAATATGCTCAGATTTACATGTTTCTCTAATTACCCCTATAGGGTAAAACATGTAAAATTGAGAACAAAGAGGCATGTACAGTAACTATATCATTGTTTACAATATATGAGTATGTAAGATCAAGTTTCCACTTTTAAACAATCATATTTTTCATGCTGTACTGATCGATCTTCACACAGTAGCACAGAGAGGGAAACAAGAATGAGAACAACGCCTTCATTATAATGAAACATTTTTTTGTGCTATGCCCCTTATGATGAAAATATCTAGCTCTGCCCCTGCTTAGAGCCACAGGATGCTCAGGATCAAGTGGTTTAAAGGCAAACCGAAAAGGCACCGTTTTATTCCTTAAGTTAAAGACAGTTATTTCTATGTGTTTGTTCTCTCACAGGATGTTGCTGGGTGTTTAAAAACATTTTGCCTTATTGATAATTTATAGATCAGACCATAAGAAAATTTACTTAAGATTTCCTTTTTTGCAACTAAAAATCTGAACTGTGTTGCATTCATTTGTATATAGCCCCCTTTACTTTGATACTCTTAATTAAAATGCAGTGCAACAGATCACCTTTCAAATTGACATCACCTAAGCGCATTACAACCTTTTCTTTTGATAAAATGAACGTAAACATTTATTATTTTCTTTTCCTTCACAGTTAGGTAATACTTTCTTGGTTTTAGCTTCCCAATAAATTGCAATGATAAAAGAGTCATATAACACCAAGACAATATAAATTTGAATGTGTGTAGTAAAGTGTTACCGCTCTATAATGATAATAGATCTTAGTTATGATGTATCATTACTCCTTAAACCCTAGATTGGAGTCGTTACTTAACTGTGCCTCTCTACTGCTCTCTCTTCTCTGGCTAATCAGGTCTCTGCTCTTTTACGTCTACCAGGTGACAAGTTAATCTCTGTAAAGTGCCAAGTTAATGACTGCGCAGTCAATCCTCACCACCAAACCGGAGACAATCAATCTCCTCTCCCCCCCGCCTCACCCTCAAGCTGTCTTCTGCAGCACAAGTTGGAGTTTTTTTTAAATGTGGCATTCATCCAAAGCACATGGACCCTCGAGCAGCAGAGACGGAGAGCCAGCTTACAGTACAGATGGGATAAGTTTCATTTTGGACACCCACTCAAATTCTGAAAGAAACGATAAAGATGCCTCATTGCACCTTATTACCTCTGATGTTATGACAGAGCACAGCAAGCCTCAAAAGTTTCCCCAGACTTTCAGGCTGCAGCGTTTTATTAGAGATTGAAATGGGGTTCAGTTGCTGCAGGGTAGGAGTTTTTTCAACATCTAGCATTCATGTTTTATTAATTAGATGGAGTTTGATGCAGTGTCTTTGAAGAGATTAACATTGTATTTGCAAAAGTCCTTAACTAGCCAATGCAAATGGATATAAAGCAATTGACTGTGGTGTATAGATTAATTGCATTGATTCTCAAAAGTTTAAATGGTTTGCTGCATTTACAAATATTGGCTGGAGTCTGAAGCGTTTCTGACATTTAACTCTGCCTCTTAAGCACACCTGGATTAATGTGAGCAGACTGGAAGCGCTCAATATCACTCTGAATCCATGTCTGACACTTTAGAACAACAAACATCGATGATTCCTGTCTGGTTCCTCACCGATGCAGACGACATCCATGAAGCCGTACATGCCGTAGCATATCTGGAAAAGCAGGTCTTGGCGCTGCCAGCGAGCCGACGGGCTGAAAGAGGACCAGACCAACCAGGAGATGCTAGCCATCAAGAACAGGGAACCCAGTATGGCTGCTGCTATCTGCACTTTCTCTATCACAGTCAGGGAGATGGCCTGCCACTGCAAGAGGACACAACACACTTTAAGGCTTTATTTTTCTTTACAGGCCTCTGACTTCCCTGAAAAAACAAACAAACAAATGAAATAACAAAATAATAATAAATAATGAAATGAATAACCACTAGTTCAAAAGGAAATTAACTTATTTGGGACGTAAAACACTAAGAGAAAACATCAGATTTATCTGTTAAAGGTTTGGTCATGAGTCATACTTCCATAAAGGAAGTGGAAGTAGCAACAGAGAACTTTATAACTGATTAAATATGACAAATTATTTAGTTAAATCCAGGTTATTAACTGACCTGATTCTTAATGCAGTTTGCAAAACAATCAGATCATATTTATATCCAGGATTATATAATTACTATAAGGAAAATGTATGTAAGTAAATCACATACAATCAAATTCAATAAAATTTCCAAATGGAGTTAAAGTCTACTTTCATACACCAAAAAAGATTGACTACTGTACCTAAGGTAAACCAGCTAACGATGTTATGTCCACGACTTTACAGCAGGTACGTCCTTCTGAACCAGTTCATTTTTCTAATTCACTTAAGGTGAGAATTATAAACATAGACCTCACTATATAGACACAGTCCTGCATAGACATGTATATAGAATTGAATATAGAATTTTACTTTTATTGTCATTACACTGTCAAGTACAAACCAATGAAATTAATCCTCTGCATTTAACCAACCAGAGCTATGCCAGAAACTTGCTGGATGTGGTTTCTCTGCAGCTTGCAGTAGTGCATGTATCCAAATACTGTTATCATTTTTACACTCTGTAAAAAGAACAGTTTAAATGCATTCTGGAGGACCAAAAATAAAACATTTTTGCACATCATGATTATATGCCAACTTCCTATTTCACCAGATCTATTAACAAGTCCCAAACTGTCTTTCTGAAGTAACTTTTACAACAAAGTCACTCAATAACGCTCCCTAACACTACCAGAAGCTAAATCCAAGAGGAAACTGTTCTCTCTGTTTTAGGGATCAAAGAAGGAAAGACTTGTTCAATTCAAAAAGCCATTTTTTTTCCCTTTTCAGTTTATGATCAAAGCAAAACTAGAGCTGAAGCTTTTTTTTTTTTTTTTTTTTTTTACAGTGCCTGAAAACTGAGTTTTTAACGATTAACACCGACAAGCACTTTGATACGAAGGCAAAATCTGCTCCAAATTGAGACAAGGAAGAACAAATATTTTAACACCAAACATGCACTGTATTTGTTGGGGTGGTGATAGCATTATGTTTTTCTAATAATGCCTGATCTGTAAGCATTTGTGGAGAATGTGATCAAATCTGATAGGTGCTTTTGTGGAGGTGCTTTTTGCTTAGACAGCTTACCTGTAGTGGGTTCTTGGTGCTGATAGCAATGACCTGATATTTGTAGTAGCAGAGCTCACAGGCCCAGGAACCCCTCTCACTGATCCATTTGATGAGGCATGGCTGGTGGGTGCAGCGGACCGATCCGCTGCAGCGACACGGACTCAGGAGCTCTCCCTGCAGAGGAAACAAACATTTAGTCAGGAAGGGTTCCCAACAGATACATATATCTAGATGTTTGTTTCTTTAACACTCTGAACATCGGAATACAAATACCATCTTTCTGGATTTTATTATCTTTAAGTTCCAGAAATCTGATAGATACATTTGGTTCCTGTATTGAAAGTGTGCATGAATCTCACTGTTTGCATTTGGGGATTTTACGGCCAACATAATCAGCACTATTTCAAAATCCCTAACACTTTAACATGTAAAAGCTGTAAAAGTTTTCCTCAAAAATAATTATGCACTCCTCAAAGCTGAGTTTCTGATACGCTGGTGATGATTCTCAGTCATCTAGGTCATAGTCATTCCAAGAAGTTTAAAAACAAACCACTGGACTTTGTTTTCCAAGTTTGAAGACGTTTCGCTTCTCATCCAGAAGCTTTCTCAATTCAAAATGTCTGGATTAGCATTGAGTTCGAGATTTATAAAGTAGCCCAACGAAAGCCTTGTTATGGTTTAGAACAGGAGTCTTTAACGCTTTCCAGGCCAAGGACCCCCAAACTGATGGCAAGATGGAGCGGGGACCCCCTAATTATATATATTGTATGAAATTCTGTTAAATCAAACTGGTCCTATAGTCACTCTATTACAGATGGAGTCATTTAACGAAAGTATTTTAGCCCTGGGATTATTAGTTTATTTATTGTTTCTGATTTTGATTCCTGGTTGATGGGACAGGTGTTGTGAATGAAATGGTGCCCAGCTTGAAACAGCTCCTGTGTGTCGCTGAATGTGTGGATTGATGACTGAAAGACATCTTCTGCCTCCATTTATGTGATTACTAACAGATTTACTGTGTTGAATGCATGTTAATGTGTATCTAAAGACATTTCAATTAGTGGAAAAAATTTCAGGGGGCAATATAGAAAAAAATTCTCATGTCATTGAGCTACACCCAGTCATTCTATTACTGTGTGTTAAAGATAAATTATTGTATCCTAAATGTATTTATGAAATTCAGCCTGTTTTCATCCATACTTGTAGAACTGGATTTCGCTGTTCTAGATGTAAGTCCTTTAAAGTGGTATCAGTATTGTGATTTTTTCTCTCATTATCATAGGAGTACTGAAGATAAAATTTGAAGTCCAAAAATGAGACGTGTTTTTGGAATTGTTATTTTTTCCTATTTATTCTTACTGCTGTTTTTATAGGAAGCGTAATATACACAAATCATTTAGACAATGTGTTTACATGTAGTTATTGTGCCAACTATAGCTTCATGCTCATCCAGGAAGAGTACATACTGCGTCATCTTAAATAGAAAATATTTTACTAATTATAAACAGACTGCACTGATAACTGGAATCAATTTTAACTATATGTAGCTCTGAATCTGTATTGATGGGTGAAATTAACGTTTTATTTCTTAAGACGACATACAGAATGTTATGAATTAGCTCTATAAAGATAAATTAAAGTGAATAAATTTAAAACTGAGCAACTTAATGTAATTGGTGCCTGGGGTTTGCCATTACTTGGTAAAGTGTCCTTTGAAGACTTGGATTGTTTTTATGGGACTCTGATGTGCAGACTGCGACAAACTATTGCTCAAAAAGCCTGCAATGGATTTTTAAATGCTTTTATAATTGCTTTTATTGTTATCACCATAAATAACATAAAATATTGTGATAAGCTTTTAGGTCCATGTTGTGGAACCCTATATTAGGGTGCGTATTTCTATCAGCTTTTCAGATGTAAAAACCTTCCTTTACACAGCGGTCTACGTCTACTTATACCCAGCTCACCTATCCTTCATAGTGAGTCACACTCTTTCAACCCCACCCTCCCTTATCCCAAGCCTCACCTCACCTCATCTATCTTCCTCCTCTTCATCCTATCAACCTCATCCCTACTTTCAATTCTCATCATTCTCCTCTTCAAAACAAACATTTTCTTCTCTTTTCATTGCACGTTTATCCAGACTTTAGGTTTATTTTCAGGCTTGTGTATGGGAGTGTATGGGAACCCCAATGGATTCAGCAATTTTTTTTTTAGAATCACCTGGAGAAGAAAATGTGTTGTGGATAAATTTAAAACATGCTGTACTTCCTGGTTATGTAAAGCTTGACTGAAGCCTGTGATTCAGAGCAAGACGCTGCCTACAGTAATCACTGACAGGCAAACAACAACAAGTTTTCTCATCTTATTTACTCAGCCCATTATTACCCACCTACATGTAATATCCTGAATCGCTAGATTACAGATATATATCTTAACTCCGGCTTATTGATTTCACGAGGGCTTTCACTGCGCTTTAGATACAGGAAGACACATACTCCCATATATAGAGCAAGCTGCCGCCTGCAGCACAATTCAGGTGTGAAATGAAAGATTTGCCTTACACCTACTTGACAGGCAAGATACTTGATTACTGCTACAGTTGAATATGCAGGATTAGCCACATAAAGCTTTATAAAGCTCAACTAAGCTTAACTAATCTGTAAAATACTGTGCTAAACTTGCACTGATTCAGCAGCTTGTTAAATGAATGAAGTGTTTGACGAAGCATTAAAACCAGTGACAGATAAAGAACAAAGGACTGGTTAGGAGTTGCACAATGTGACTGAATATATGGTCTCCAGTAGGACATTTTACATCATGACTGCAAATGCTGTTTTGAAACATGACAGTTGGCAGATCCAAGAGTCATTAAGCATCAGACAGGGGAGCGGAGATTTGATTAGTCCAAATAGGTTACGGTCATGTAAAAATTAGACCATGAAAAATCCTTTTTGGAATACAATGTGCTACAACTCCTCTAATTTAACTGAGAAACAAACAAAACTATTAGGGGGCAAATATTTCAGCTACAACAACCTGTTCGTATCCAGGCTTCATTGATCCCTTATCTTGAAAGTATTTTCCTGCTGCAACTTGGAAAAGTTACCCAAATCTATCAGATTGTGAGGACATCTCTTGCCTAAAGCACCCTTCAGGGTATCCCCACAGATATCTTTCAGATGTAGTTCCCCTGCAAAGCAGAAAAACCTATGTTCCTCCCATGAAGTCATTCCCTTTTGGATTTTGAGATATGCTTAGACTTAATGTTATGCTAAAAAATACAAATCCTCTTTATCTCTGCTATGCATAACTTCATTTGCCTTTTGCGAAAGAAAAAGGTCCCATCTGAAGGATGTACTGTATTGGGATCATTTTGTCCCTTTATTTCTGTTTTTTGTGGACTTAAAGAATTAATATTGTAAAAGGGTTCATCAAGGAAAACAAAATACAACAAGTGAACTTAATATGGGTTAATCAGATTTACTATAACTGACAACATTAAGTTAGTTATTCTTTTTTAAGCCTTTCAAAATCAAGTATATCATAAAATTATGCATTTAGCACCATGGTGTACACGTTTGTTAAAGAATATGGTTGTTTACTGGCTAAGTGCTGGCTAAATATCTGTTTCATTAGTTTTTTTCTGGTAACATATGTTCACTCATTTTAACAGGACAGATAGAGGGCGCTCAGACAGCAGAAACCATGAGGATAAAGTTTATTATATACTCCATGAGGGGTAAGATGTTTTTTCTTCTTGCTCTAACAGCAGTAAGAACAAAATGGCGTTACTTTGTTTTGCAGCATTGTCTTGGGGGTCTTTTTGCTAGTTCTCCACTGACTTGTCTGGACAAAGCTTTTTTGTGGTTGTGTGCCTGAGAACAGTTGCACAATTGTTTAGGATTTGGATTGTCATTGTTAGTGAGGAACACCAAAACAGATTTTTTTCAGGTAATAAATAAAAGTGGGTAATAAAACAGTGGAGTTTTCCTCTCCACTGTCGCTACAAGCATGCTTGGTGTGAGGGATTGCTTTTGAGTCAATGGGAGATGCAATCAGCTGGTTTTCCTTAGTTGGAAAACTGAACCAATCTGACTGTATGATCTGGTTGACTTGTCTCTGTAAAGTGCATTGAGATGGCATGTGTTGTGAATTGGTGCTATATAAACTGAATTCAATGAAATTGAAATTGAATTAAATGATAGGTGAGCATATTTTAATATTCATATTTCACTTTTTCATTCATCTTTAGCCAGGACTTTTTGGTCTGGCTGCAACCACTGAAAAACAAAACACTGGTACTGGTAGATTATTTTACTAACTCTAACCCTGAGACGTCACTCTTACATTTCACTAAAAAAAAGAAAAAAAACTGGTTCTATTGTGTTTAATTTATAGTGCTTTCAGGTGATGGTTAAAGTTGTCAAAACATGTCATTGCTTCCATCCTTTGGGTCGGTGAGTTGAGAAAAATTTGGGTATATTTTTTCCATAACATCAAGGCCTCAGAAAACCTTCAAAATATATTTTTTATATTATATTCACTTCTAACCAAACTGCTCCAAGGCTTATTATCTTCAGACAGATAAAAGTCTTTCAGCAAATTTACATCACCGTAAAGTTTTAAACTCTCAAATTAAAACCCCAGGCTTCAATGTATTCCAATAAGTTGAGGGAGAGATCACCATAGTTATGTGGTGGAGTGTTAATTGTAAAGCAGAAGGAACACTTTCCCTCTGATCTGATCTGATTTTTTTATGCTCTTTGCTATGATACCCTTAAATGCAACCCTGTGAAGTGAACTGAAGTAACTTTGGAGGAGCAGCAGAAATCAGTAGCTCAAATATGAGAATTTATTCATAGAACCAAGAGATTTCTGAGAGCAACTTTCCTAACTTTCAAGGTACATGAAGAGGGTCAGCAAACTGGTGAGGAGAAAATTTCAGCAACACTTGAAGTACTTGGTGTTAGAGTTCTGGTTCAATTATGTTTTTCTTTGGATGTTAAGTTTTGCTTTGCTCCTTGTTTTCTAGTTTTTATGGTTTAATTCTTATTTAATTGTTTTCTTTGGTTTTTCTCACTTACTGTCTTGGTTCTGTTGTTTTCTTTTGAGTTTTCAGTTTTGCTTTACTCCTTGTTTTCTAGTTTTTGTGTTTTAAATCTTATTTTGTTGTGTTTTCTAGTTATTTTAAAAAATGTTTAGGTTTTTTATTTGCTGCCCTCTGCTTCCCTCTTGTGTTCTCCTTTTTCACTTGCTCTTTTTCCTCTCCTGCTCTGTGCACACCTGTTCCCAGTCTGCTCATTAGTCCTCTCTTTGTTTCTGTCTCCTTTAAATACTCTTTCTGTTCTGTTCTTGTTTGCTGGGTCCTCGCCAAACTTCCTCCAACTCCGCGTCTCCGAGCCTTCCACCTTGTGATAGTTATCCCCTGATGTCTCCATGGTTTCCTGTTAGTTTGGACTTTGTTTTCTTTTTGGATTACCTGCCTCTGTTTTCAGTAAACCTTCATTAAATCACCAAGAAATTCCCCTCTGCCTTCCTGTCTCTGCTTTTGGGTCAACAATCCATAACCTAATCCTGACACTTGGAATAAAATGTATTGATAAACTAAAGCATTTTGGCTTGTGGCCCTCTTCAGGGTCTTTACAAATCCCCACATAAGTTCTATGTAAATAAAAAGTACCATACAGAAAAAACAAATATATTAACTATTCATATGTTTGCACAATGTCCTTTGGAATGTTTCGTCCCATCTTTAATTGGCCAGATTGGACAGAAACACGGTGGTGGCAGCATTATGCTGCAGATATGTGGAAGCTGGTCACAGTTTACAGTAAGATGATTGGAGTTAAATAAAAAACAATCGAGATAGTGAACCTCTTAGTGGCTGCAAAAGACTGAGGACTGGTGAGAAATATGACACTTAATCTAAAGTAAGACTTTGAAATTGTTGTTTACCATTTAGACTGATTAATTTAAGCTACTTTGCAAGATAGAATGGGCAAATCTTAAAATGTGCATCATTAATAGAAATGTACATTCATGCTGATTTTTGCACAGTTTCTATCTTAGTCAGCTAAATAACATGCTGCAGTCATTTTGCACATCTCTGATGTTGCTGCTATTTTCAAATGTCCATTACTGTAAAAATGTCCACAGCTGTATATTGGTTATTAATTCTCCAGGTGCACAGTTTTTATATTGTTAAAACACTTTGCAGTACAGTATATTTTTATACACTCTTCTAAGGTCCACATTTGTGTGACCATTTTTTCTATAATTTTTTTGCTGCTATAAACACCAGAATTTCCACATTGTTGAACAATAAGGATTTTCTACTCAATTCTATTTTTTTATTGTATTGTATTGTATTCTATTCTATTCTATCTTAGACTTAAGGGGCTTAAGGGGATGCAGTAAAATCATGGTTCCATATATGCAGAATATTTAAAACAACACCTCTAACAAACCTCAAAGGGCTTTATAAAACAGCTGTTTCATTACTGAGAAAAACAGTGAGGTTCTCGTTACTAATTAGGTAACATGTAAATGCAGTCACTTTCATTGGAATACATTTAGCAGACAGCAGGTGAAATAGGCTGGATGAAAAGACATAATTTTTATACTTGCATTTGTAGAAAAAAATCTTACTTTTTAAGCTAATGCTTTGTAGTACCATGAAAAAATGTGAAAAGATCTAAGAGGTATGACTAATTTTGCAAGATAAACTGATCTTTACATCGATGGTGCTCCACCTTAAGTTTACCCATCAAAGCAATGACCTACCCTGACAATAGTAATAAAACAAAAAACAATCATAAGTTTCCTCTGTTTTCTTTTCTTAAGGTGGCGGCAAAAAAAGCTTGTAGTAAATATCTTTTCTCTTCTTTTAACCTTATCAGTGTTAAACTCAGAGGTTAAATCAGCGTTTGAAAAAAAAGATGCAAGTTTCAAATATATTTCCCCATTATTGTGCTGACATCTCCAACAGATGGAGCAGCACCCCGGTTTGAAGGGAAGAGAGGAAAATCGAGTGAGTTGCAGGAGAAAAGGCTCATCTACAGATGGCCAGGGTGGGAGTGTATTGGCAGGAGCAGCAGAACACTTCTGTCGAGTCCAGTGGGACTCAGGCCGCTCGCTGCGACTGGCCCGATCGCAGCCAAGACCTGAAACCTGGATCACTCCTATATAACAGTGGCTGGAGAAAGCAGGGGAGTCTGATAACAAACGATAGCCCACGCATGCAGAAAGTGGTAACCTACTGTTTTTTTTTTTTATCAAAGAGAAATAGGGGGAAATATGCAGACAGAAACTGAGCATCTAACTATCTCCTTATAAAATTAGCTCCTTATGCTATGTATGTATAATGGAATGAAAAAAAAAAAATTAGGTTAGCTTTTCACATAAGAGCCTAGAATCAATACAAGTGAACTCTATTAACTCTAAGGGAACCTGTAGTATAATCATCTAGCTCACACTGAAACTAAATGGAAGGATTTTCATAATGGCCAATAACATCCAGGCTGCAACCATCTGTTCTATAAAAACATGAAAAATAGATTCTTCTATAGATTGTATTGGTCTACCAAAAGGAAAGGAAAGGTGTAAATTCCAGTGAAGATCACATCATTTCAGCTTTATGTAGCTATATTGATGCTGTTATGAAAACCATTTCGACAACGATAATAGGAATTGGAAAAAGAAAAGAGAGAGCTGCTTCTCATCTAGCTTCATATCTTCACAGCCTCTTTCCATTTACTTCTGCAAATGCAAACATCAATAGAAAAAAAGGTGCTGTGTTTATGTAACTTGTTTATATCCTATTCCCAACAAATGGCTGAGCATCCATTCCTGCCAACAGACAGCATTAAGAGTGCCTCCATGCCAGAAGGCCATGTAGAAATAATGATGCCAACTTGACCCTTTAGGCCTCTCTTTGTGCTCTGACAAAACATATTATTCAAGTGCATTATCCCTGTTAGGATTTAGGGATGAAAGCCTGCTTTTTTCCTAGTAATTCAAAAAATATCACAGTTATACCATAAACTTGTAGTCATTTGCAAAAGGACATGGAAAGTAGGATCTTTCAAGCATGTAAATATTCCTCAGTAATTAAATATATGTTCATTGCAGGAAAAAATCCAGATAAATGTTCTGGATCTGTTCCACAAAAGCAGTAAAAGTGATATTTCCGTATATGATCCACATTGAGGTTAAGGTTAAGGTCTTAAAACGCAGACTGTGATAAAGCAAACGATGTAAGCAAAAAAGGAAGAGCCAGTACAACCAAATTATCTTAAAAAGAATCCTAATTTATCAAGTAAGCTCATGTCTGTAATTTCATCTCGGTTTAGATCCAGCTGTTTTTTTAAGGAACAAACAGCATCAAAAGGATCATATAATAAAGGAAAAGGTAGAAGATGAAGATATATCCCAATGCTCCTCAGTGCCCTGTTCAATTCATCATATGAAAATAGTAAATATATAGAACATGGAGGATCTATGAGATCCACAGCTGAGACAGGAGAATCTACTGGCAGAACAACTATCAGTCCAAATCACAGTTTCCCACATTTGTTCTGAAAAACCTCAGTCTATATATGTGCAAAGCTGGTATAGACACTGACAGCTGACATTTGAAAATATGAAGAATTTCACACAAGTGCATACCACACTTTAAATATTGGATTTGTTAAAAGAAAATGATTAACCCTTGAATCAGTTTCCTGCTATGCACCATTTTACATTAGTTTATCACATACACAATTTTTAAACTTTGTGGTTATAAGGTTATAAAAAGGTTTATAGAGTTCAAAACCTTTTCAAGGCAACATATTTTTTTATTTTTTATTATTTCAGATCAAGTGAAGCAGCTCATACACTGTATTTGTATCAAAAGGGTTGTTGGTGAGGTTTTCTGCATAGTTTGTCATAGAAGGTTATGTAAAACACCCAGTTTTTGAATTTGGAAGATTTTTATTTCCTGAACATTCCTAATGATCCTTTCTAAATGAATGCATGCATTTACACAATTATCTTTCAATTGTGCTAAAAAAAAAAACTCCTTATGACAAAAAATCTTCCCTTTAACAAAGCAAAATCCAAACTGTAAAGCTCAACTTACAAAAAAAATGGCATTCAAAAACACTGAGAGTGGTTCTATTACATGGGTTTATTTCATTCTGTGGTGTCATATTAAATCAGAATGCAATCATCTTTCAATGGCTTCCTTCCTCAGACGTTCAAGGCCCTTTCTTAGTGGGATGCTGGAATAAAATAGCCTCGTGCCTCCTTAAATCTTTGTCAACTGTCTCAACCATGAGGATGGACGGGTTTAGAGGTGGACTGTCAGATCAGATGCTGCCTGACGTAGTCTGGGTGATATTCCAGAGGCTTAAAAAAAACTGGATAATAATGTGTGCGCTATTTGTAACATACAGGGGTATGAAGAGAGTTCACTCATCTCTCTTTCCAAACACAACCTCGTTCTCCTTTACACCTCAGCAGATCCATATCTGGATTCCACCCATAGAAACGGCTCACAGACGGCAGAGAAAAGGAAGATATAACCATGCATATTGATAGGACGCAATGAAATCAAGTGCTATCGATGTGGTGCAGTGATTCAGGGAAGCTTTAATGAGACTTGTTGGAGGAGACCATGGGAAATACTGTGGTTTTTTTTTTCTTGCAAGGCAGTACTTTGTATGCAGTGCAGTGTGTAGCCAACTATCTGTGGAGTTTCTGAGAAAACAATGAGGACGCCTTGTCTCCAGGTCTCATAATGGACCCCATGCCAGTAATGATTACAAAGGCTAAGCCCAGAGGTGGACTGATATGCAAAATTAGTGTTGTAGTAATTAGCAGATGACACATAGAGAGATTATACCCAGTGGAGGGGGCATGAAGTGATACAGTAAATCTGTTGCTGAGTTATAGGAGAAAGAACAAAGAGCTTGTTCAGATAAGAAGTTCTCTTCTTCACCTTAGTTGTCTCATTCTTGAGAAGCTTCAGGAAATGATGAGGAAGGACATTTTCATCAGTGCTCTTAAAAGCTCTGACAAAAAGCTTGGGTGATTTGTATGAGACTCTTTCTAGATTATTGTGAAAAAAAATAAAGAAATGTTTCCCTTAACTGCTTCCTTTCTTTTCTGCCACCCTTAAAGGTTGTAGATTATGGGTGGGCAATTCCAGTTCCTTAGGGCCGGTATCCTGCAAATTTTCATAAGTGCCTTTGGTTCAATACACCCGAATCAAGTAATTAGATGATTTTGAGAAGACTCAGGACGAACTGACTGTATTCTGAGCAGGTAACTCAGCCGTTTGATTCAGGTGTGCTGGACGAAGGATGGATCTAAAATTTGCAGGACACCGGCCCTCAGGAACTGGAATTGCCCACCCCTGTTTTAGATGATTAGGAGAGTGGATAGTGAAAGCGAAGAATAACAATGTTTATTAACTAGAGACCATATTAAAATAGAGAAGAAAGCCCTGCTGATGACTTTTTTTTCTAAAAAAAGGGGGGATCTTTGTCAATTTCTGCTTGACCTTATAACTGGGTATGTGAACCTGCTATCAAGGATTTGTAATAAGTGTCACTGAGTATTTTTAGATTGTTATGGAGGCGTTGTGGCTGACTCCTAATTGTAGAGCTGTTTCAATTCAGCAACTGAATGGGCGATCCATATAAGCTCATGTTGCAACATCTAAGTTAAATTTAAGCCCAGACACTAAACCTTAGTTTTTTGGAGCATTCATTTATCTTATCAGCTCATGTAATGTGATTAGAAAAGTCTTGGGGATGATCCGGATGACGTTTTGCAAAAGTCAAACTCACAGTTTTTGATATATTTCTCATGATATCTAATTCTTCCCTAACCTCTTTATCATCACTGAATCATAAACACTGACCTTAACTGAGGAAAGTGAAGCCTGAGGTGCATTCACTGTGGTTCTGAGTTGTTTTGTGATGTCCTGCCTGAGTGTTGATGTTCTCTAGGAGTATTTTTAATGGCCCTCCACATCTGGGATTTCCAAAGCCATAAAACTGGTTTATAAGAGTTTCCAGTCGGAAATATGTCAATAAATAAATGTTCATTTTACAGGCCTGGGTATGTTTAGAGTAGCTTTCTACAAAGAGATGTCTATATTTTCACAATTGATTTATGACTTACCAAATACCAACACTACATTTTAATAAAGATTTCGGTATTAATACGGCTAGTTTGTTTTTTCTGAAGTTGGCATTTACTGAAGTTTACTTTATCTGATATTAAAATCCTATTGATGTAAAAAAAATTACATAGCTACAGTACTATACTTTGGGTCATTTCAACCATTTATTCATGGTCTCTACTTTGTATGATTTTGTCATCTACAAATATTCGATATCTTTAAAGAAATGTTTCCATATGTATAGAAATCATGCACAGTTGTCAATCATTATTTGACTTCTGTGTTATGATTTCATTTAAGCCAGAAGCACAAACTAATATTTGAAGAGATGACAGAGTAATTGAATGCTAACAAATCCTTAAGTTCTTTTATATGTAGTTATTGATGTTATAAAATCACAGTTATGCGTTTCATGTCACAGATTTTTGTGACATTTTGATCAAATGCTGCTTGTTCCACCAGAAAGCTGAATTAAACTACTTCATTTAAAAGCCAGACTTTTTTTTTTTTTTTTTTTGAAATTCTTTTTACTGGCCCATAATGAATCTCTAGTAATTTATTCACCAAAACACAGGAAAATTTGTCTACTTTTACACAGTGTGACTTACAAATAACAGCGCCTTGAGGAATTTGAATCGCATGCCTCTAAAGCAAGAGGCAAGAAAATCACAACCAATTTCCAGAAGAAGCCATGTAAGAATCAGTTATGGTTTCAAGGGAAATAAAATAAGGATCTTTTCCTTTTAGTTTGTTGCTTTGCCTGGATTTCTGACATTGGTTTGAATGGATTTCTACCATTTTCTAATATTTCAGCTATTTCGTACTCTTTAAAATATATTTCTTCAGCAGGTCATTTAACCCATCCAACATTTTTTATCTTTTTTTTAATCTCCTTTCACATATTTTCCTGCACTGTTTGATGTTAGCACAACATCATCATCAGCATGGTTCCAAACGTGAAGATGTGCAAGGTAATTAACCTGGAGGCTCTTTCCTCCTGCTTTCAAACATCATGTTACATCATTATTATCAATATTTGTCTGTTGCAGGATGGCGGACACTAGAAGCAGAGCAGAGGTATTATTTGATTTTGTCATGCAGGTAACGCTTTGATGTGTCTGACTGTAATGAGTTGTTTCTGCATCTCTGTGTATCCTCCACACTTGTCAGCCGAAAGGACAAGGTCTTTCATTATCCCTCCAGCAGCAGTAGCTATCTTTACAAGCCATGCAGTGGGATAAGAAGAGTAACAGGTCCAGCCTGTCAGCTGTGTGGCCGTTTTAATAACATGCTGAAAGTCAATTTGATCCTTTTTAATTTGGAAAAGAAGTTGGAGCCTTAAACCCAAGAAATTCATATTAATTGAATACTCTGATTATTCTAACCCTTATGATGAAGAAAAGGTTTAGGGGGCTTTCTAGCTACTGCATATTTTTTTTCCTTACGTTTTTTGTAATAACTAGCTTTCTTTTTAAACAAATCTGTGATAAATCTGAGTATTAGTGACATCTTTTTAGGGTTATACTAGTGTCTTTTAGCCAGTGGTGCCAAATGAGGCGATTTCCATGTAAGTACAAAGGCTAGAAAAGAATAAATAACCTTGAAATGTAAAAATAAAATAAAAATTAAGCTGTCTCTGCATGGACCTGTATTTATTGTATTAGTTGTGCTTTGCTTTGCTCGTAATTAGGTCCCAGTAATGTGATCCAGTGATGCAGCCTCTTTAGAGTTAAATCATAATACACCCAGAATAGCTGTGCAAAAACTTGAAACACTGACAACCACTGGCAGAAGTTCATTGCCATGTGAAAGTATTCAGTCCCCTTGAAATTTTCAACCTTGTCATTCCACTTTATGATTGTTTCCCACTTGTTGATTTTTCACAAAAAAATTTAATTTTATATCTTTATGTTTGAAGCCTGAAATGTGGTGAATATATATTTATATATCTATCTATACAGTAGCAGCCATTCAAAATGGCCCTTACCAGTCAAACACCAGGCGAATGGCAGTCCACCTCCCTGCAACTAGAAATCCCCTCCAAATTCCAGCCACTGGAGTGACCCCCTCTTGCATATTTTTGTACTCTGACTCCAGTCTTTCACTGAATTACAGGGTCTGACCAGGAGATGATGCTTCTCTTTAGATCTTAATGTCCACAAATCATGACGGAAAGAATATGTTAGTGTTTTCTGGGACCGTGGCGCTCGCCTCATGTCTTTCCGAAGCTTGGCCGCTCATGGGGGTCAGAGGAGGCAGCGATGTCCGTGGTGCTTGTGGCTCAAGAAGGAATACCCTCAAGTCACCACTACTACTGTCTGTCTGTCTGTCTGTCTGTCTGTCTGTCTGTCTGTCTGTCTGTCTGTCTGTCTGTGTATGTATGTATACCTGTTGTAAAGCAAGCAAAGTATGGAAAAAATAGATTTAAGCAACTCTAAACGTGGCTTGATTGTTTTAAATGATCCTGTTGATAATGTATCAAAAGGTATTGAGCAAACTAACCTCAGATGACAGGCAGCAGCAGTACAAAAGATTACTTGTTATAACTGAAGTATCTGGAATACATTCTCTGAAGGAACAAGACGTCAAACCTCGACCATGGCCTACCGCAGAAGAAGACCACATAGGGTCCCCCCACCTGTCAGCTAAGAGCAGCAAGCTGGGGCAATAGTCACACAGGATCAACAAAGCTAGACAATGACAGATTGGAACAGTGTTTAATAATTCTTCAGCTGCAGCATCAAATACATGAAAGCTTGTATTCAACAGTTTTTGTATGCACACTTTAGTTCCCTTATATCACCTGAGAATCTTTTAAACACAACAGCCCACCCTTTAATAGTTAAATTGACTATTTTTTTGCAGCAGTTTTGTTTTGTATGTGAAAAATACCAAATACCAGTTCCTGGAATACAACAAACTAGACATCACATTGAATGATTATTGAGGAAAATGTCTATATTTTAGTAGGGTACAGCTTCTATCGTAGCTCCTACCCCCTTTTTTATTGTGCCACTGAATAACAGACATTTTAAGGGTTAGAAAGCTATCTTCTTGTGTTCCAGCAAACTGACACAAGTTACTAAAAACATGTTACTATTTAATACTGAGTTCAAGAGCTAAAAACGAAAGCTAAAGGGTGAAATGGCATTTAGACTTTGGCTGTCCCATTTTAGGGTTCTGTTGAGTCATTAATTCCATGTTTGTCTCAGAACCTAATTTAGATCAAAGTTACAACATTGTGTTAAAAGATTTGACTCATATTCATGAAGTTGAACATCTATGTAGAGTCTTCGATTGCATGAACATTTGTAACTTCATATGTATGTGTATGTCTTTTTTGTGTGTGTCATCAAAAAACATCATAAGCATGTGTGGCTACTACAGAAGTAATCAGGAGCCTTGAAAACAAGGGGCTGAGGATGAAAGAGAGCTGTGGCAGGAAAACATTATGCTAATTGTTTTTCTTTGCTTTAAATATATATATATATATATATATTCCTCCCCAAACAGATTTCTTTAGCTTTTTTTTCCGTTTTTACACTCTTATTCTTGTCAACAGTGTTATCACTTTATACAAAATTAACCCTTTTCTAATTTTACTTTATCAAGGAATATTAAAGCTATCCATTCAGCCCAATATGTGAAAGCAATTTGCGTCTTTGTAAATGTAAACTTACTGTGATTAAAAGTTAAGTTCAGATTAATTGGATGCACACAGACATCATGGAGTAGGCTATAAGATAAAAAGAAAACAGCTAAAGTAATTGCCCCACACTCAAAAAGGAAAACAAAACAAAGAAAAAAAAAAAAAACTGAATTTGCAATAACCTGCAATCCTTTGCTGCTAATGTTATTTAAATATTTTTTTTACAAATTCTCTGGAATGGTTTGTTGCCTGCTTCATGGTGTCAGAGATGTTCTAGGAAAGTGGTTGCTTGATCTGGAAGTAACCACAAACAATGGTTTATAACATCATGCCATAAAACATCATTCTATAACTGCATTCTCTATTTGAGGATCTCTTTGTCTATATTAAACATTTTTATGTTTGAAACATTTACGTGACTAGGAGGAGGAAAACTGAAGAAATCTGTAAAATATTTTAAAGCTCTGCATGATATAATTCAGACAGTTTGTCATGGTATTTGCATGTAATTAAACATTATCCCTTGGTATTAGCGCCTATAGGCGTCCTATGAGTGTGTTAATCCAGCTTTGATCTGTAGAGGAACATTTTTTCCAGGACTTACATGTTCTGGTCCCTGGAAGCAGATCCTACAGACAGGCGTCCTGAAGCCGCTCTCTGTGTAGCTGGTAAGAGAGAACCTCTCCTCCAGCTTCCCCTTTGAGCAGTCATCAGATGAGCTGCTACACCCTCGGAGAGCCGCGGACAGCTCCGCTGCGTCCACCCAGCCCCCAACCGGCCGCTCTCCACCTGGGGCCCCGGCAGCAGACGGCACAGTTCGGTCCCCTCCTTGCTGTTGCTGCTGGTGGCTCCGCGTTAAGGTGTTGTTGTTGTCGGGGACCGTGGCGCTCGCCTCATGGCTTTCCGAAGCTTGGCCGCTCATGGGGGTCAGAGGAGGCAGCGGTGTCCGCGGTGCTCGTGGCCCGAGAAGGAGCACCCTCAGGTCACCAAGCAGGACGCAGCAGCGGCTCTTCAGCATGCCCCGGCCGCGCTGCATCGGGCTGTGTCCGGCCAGAAGATCACAGCACCGAGCCCAGGTGCTGGAAGACGTGTGCTGTTTGTGTCCCCGGCATAAGCAAACACTTCTGCATACGTGGATGGATGAAGCACGACTCTAGGGTTTAAATGGCTCCCTTTTTTTAATTTTTATTTTATGTTGAATTGGATCACTATCCCAGATGTTTGACTTTTATTGCTTCCCAATGAAGACGTAAGCAGAAAATAGAAATAAATCCCATCGATGCAAACAAGTGTCTGAAGCCATTAGGTCCATAAAAAAGCTAGAATAGGAAAACCAAACATTAGACATACAGAAATATCACATTATTTTATTACGCTATATTTTCACTCCTCTAATGGCCTTATAATTAAAACTATCTGCTACAATATTTACTATCTCGATTGACAATATGCCTTTACAAAAAGACTAGAAAACAAAAATATGTATTACTTCATGTTTACATAAAATTCAAAAGAGAAAGCCACCGATTTAAACTAGTGCAGCTCTAATTGATTTCGATGTCTTGTTAGGCTTCCTAAACAAATTAAATTAACCGATGGTTTACCATAAAAGAAGTAGATTCACTCTTACCTGAAGAAATATAAACCGATTTCAAGCAACGCGATCTGCAGTTGCTTTATTTCCCTCTCAGATTCTCATCCAGACTGCAGGTCTGAGCTGCACGTCTCTCCAGGAAGCCTCTACATTCCCGAATCATTAAATCGACCAATATCTGAGGACCCAGCAAATTAGGAATCGAATCCATCCGTCATAAAGGAAAACAAAATCCAACAGGACCGGACCGTCCTGCTCCGGGTGAAAAGCGCACCGCACAGAGCCCCCGGATCCTCCTGTGATCATTGGCTGCTGGACGGGTGCTGCAGCTTCAGCACCATTATTCCTGGGACAGCTCCCAGACGCCGCACGTCACCGCCGCACAGTGATGCAAGCGGCCAACTCATTACTACAAGTGTGGCAAAAACACAGGGACATGCATAATAAGCATGGACTTGTTTCTAATAAGGCAGCTTTTTTGACATAAAGGAGCTGCTATATATCCTAGAGCTGAATTAGACTGCTTTGAAATGCATGAGTGTAGTTTAATGGTGGCATTTGATCTGGCAGAGAAATGCGGTTTTAAAAAAAAAGCTTAAAGTGCAATATATAGAACTGTGTTATGGCTTGATTATATTGGGAATCTGATTACACTAAGAGGATTACATGAAATCCATCTACAACCTTTAACAACAAATTAAATTGACTATTAACTCCCAATATAGACTGGATTAATCAGAAAATATAGCTGCGTTATATTGCATTGCTATACATATGAATAATGTACAATAATCAGCTCTGTTGATCTAATTACCTTCACCATCTAAGCTTTTAAAAATGATGCATTGCCTGTTTCCTTCACTTTGTGGATTTGGGATGTTTGCAGACAATGGATGGGAGCTGACACCTGAGCTCAGGTCTGATGGGCTCATGGATGACAGATGAAGAGTGTAAACAGCGGGTGGCAACCAGGCAGGAGAAGAAGAAAACAAACAAGGATATTTCAGCAACACAAAACTCTGCAACGATGCAACAACCTGACAGAAAGGGGCTAGAATCCTTTTTTTTTTAGGGCCTGGATACATAATAATATACATTTTGCTATCAGTCTCCATAAGATGTTGGTTTTTCATATTTATTGGCTTAAGAAAATATTTTCATTCATACAGTTTTTGTCACATTATGGCCACCCCATTAAACCTGCTTTCTTAGGTTTTATTTGAGAGAAAAAAGTGCAGAGTTGTGAAGTAAAAGGTAAGGATTGCTTGTTGATGGTTTTACCTTAGTCCCAGATTATTTTGAACCTCTAACTGGTTTTCTTTCTGGTTTGAATTATATTTAGCTGCATCTGTCTCCTCTCCAATTCAAGCTGCCATTTAGCCCCTGATAAAAACACATCAGAATAAGATGCTGCTGCCACCACACATTTCACATTGATGATGACATTTAAAGTGACGTACAGAGTTTATCCCCCCATCCCCAGATTTGTTTAGGCTGTGACCAATATCGGCCCCATTAAAAGGTTTTCTCACATGAGCTATGGATCTTGAAGCTCCTCCTGAGTTATTATAGATCTCTTGGCCGCTTCTCAGATTAATGCTCCCTTTGCCCAGCATGCCATTTTAGCTGGGCAGCCGAGTTTTGGCCTTGCAGTTGTGCCATACTCTTTATTTTCAAGGTAAAGATTGAACAGTGCTCAGTGAGATGTTTTTAATTTATGATCAGGGGGACTATCACAAAGAGGGCAGATGCAGGTCATGCAATGTTAAAGGGTATTTAATAAAAACTAAAACCAAAATTTACCTGAGGCCATAGACTGAAAAAAACAACAACAAAAAAACAAAATAAGGAACAACCTGCAGGATGCAGAGAAGATAAAAGTTACTGTATTGGGATGATATAACAAGGAATGGCTCAGGAGACAGGCCTAAATGAAAGACTTATTACAGCAGGGAGCTACTATCAGGGAAAGCAGGGGACTAGGGAAGAGGTCACAAATTCTAGTCCTCAAGGAATGGTTGCCTTCTACGTTTAAAGGAGCTTTTTCTTGCAGACATAGGAAACATAGGTGATTAGTTTGACTCTGAACTGGACTGCCTGCGTAGGAGGTAATACGGTCATTTGATTCAGGTGGACTGGGGATGGATCTAAAGGTTGCTGGGCATTGGCCCCTGAACAATAGAATGTGAAGGGAAGAAGAGTGGGGAAGAATGCTAAGCTGATACAAAGTGAAAAAAAAAAAGAATCTAACAGAAACACAAAAGATTATTTATTAAATGTAATGTTTCAAATAAACAAAGTTCCAAACAAAACATAACTAAAACACGTGTCCTTTTTGTTGGCCTATCCACCAAAAACCCTCAAAAATAAATTTTTGTTTGTGGTTGTAAAGTGACACACTCACAAATTTAAATATTCTCTGTCAAAATTCGGTTTATGATTTGGTCATTGTGTAAATGATGTTCAATGACCCCACATATCTCAGATACTATGATTCAGTCCATCATATTAGCACTTGGCTCATAGCTTCGTGTCTTAACTTAATTTTTAGTTTCTTTCAAAGACAGCAAGGCACAGCCAATAATGTTTTCTTATGTTAAAAGAATGATTTTTTTTGAATATCTTTTGATCTAAGTCATAATTGCAACAAAGCCACTGAAACTGACCATAAATACGTTTACTCAAAGGTACTTAAAAAAACCTTTAAAAAAAAAGAAAAAAAAAAAAAGAAAATGTCATGACTCTGAGAGCTGGCCTAATTGATCATTTCATTCAACTGCCTGACTCTGCCCAGTTTCCAATTACCACTGTTCTAATCCACCTACTCCTGATCCTTTATATATGGCTCAGTCCCGGTAATCTGGGCCAGACCATTGAGATTATTGATGTTGTTACTGATGCCACAGTTTATGTTCTCGTACTCGGGGGGCAGTGGTGAGAGAGGGTTTTAGTGTTTCATAGTGTTCCTGATTTCCTGATCATGTTCTGCCTCTTATCCACTGAGCATGCCCTGTTCCTGTCTTGGTTCAGTGGAAAGAGTGGTTTTAGTTTTTCTTAGTGCTCCTGCTAACCTGACCTTTTCTGCCTCTCAACTACTGAGCCTGCCTGTTCCCACCTGAATGTTCTGCCTGAACTCTCTGTGGACTCCTGGAACTCTGGACCATCCTGTTATTATTCTGATTGGTATCCCTGACCTGGCTCGGACTCCTGCTTGCCCCAAAGACTGCAGCACCTGGTTCACTCTGGGCGGCACCCGTGGCTTCTAATTGGCAGCCCTCCGGCTGGATCATATGCCGTTCTTTGGAGGTGGACTGAACAGTCAAACCAGAGTTTCCAGTGATGGGAGGTGCACAGCCGCAGCCACTACAGATCCACAGTCCGCTTCTGTTATTTGTTTAAAAAAACAAGTGCTTTGAGTTATCCCATTGTCTGTCTTGCCTGAATTCTGGGTCCTACATTCTGAGTTATTACAACAGAAACTTCTACTAGTACAGTAGAACTATTCATAATCCAACACCTTCCAATTCCTTAAGATCAGTAAAAGGAATCACATTTCTGGATATCTCAATAAGAAGTTTCGACAGTTTGTATTTAGAAAAAATAACCTAAAACAGAAAGTGTTCAGATCTATTCTCAGTTAAATGTTATCCATATTGAATCTATAGAGTTTTACATTTCCTGTATATTTTTGAGGCGAATGCCATTTAAAAAGAATCATGTTGAGCAAAACATCCCCAAAGTAGTTTAAAGATTTAGAGAAAAACTTGTCTGAGGAAAGTAAAATGACCCAATGGACCATCTGGTTTGGAAAAAATCCTTTATCCAATATCCATAAAACAGTCAACAGAAACTCTGAGATCCTGGTAAAAATTCAAAGTATGAGTAAGGTCTTAAATGTCAGCAATTTCTGAGCCAAAAGCTTGGCATGAAGATACACAAACTGGCTCTGCAAGACGTTTGTTAGATGATACAACATCTCCCTGCAGGGGGATCTGTTATCTTTGGATATTATAGAATGCAATTTTAGGTTTAAATATTTACAACAAAGAAAGTTAAAGTTTCAGAATATCTGCACCCTAAGAGCTGCTACAAATAACATAGATTTTTTTTTTCTTCTGATGTGTTAAAAAAGTATAGGTTGCAGGCAGTGAAAAAGTATAGGAGTTGAGAGTTGACCAAAGTTCTGGACAGGACATGAGCATCTAACAGGCAACAAACCCATAGAAGAACCAGTCAGTTCAAAGATTCAGAACCTGATATCTTTTTACCTAAAATTAACACATGTTACTGTTAAAAGTTAATTATTTAAACAACCAAACCACTGGGCCACCATTTTTTTTTTAAAGAAAGGATAAATAATATTTAAGATTTATGTGTGGAGCTATCTCTATTATGCCAACTATTAACTGTTCTAAACTGGGTTTTGGTGTAACTTGCAATCTTTACTTTTTTCTAAAAAGAAAAAAAAATGTTAATAAAAAGAATTAACATTTTAAGGAGTGTTGAATAGCACGGTGAGACTAAGAAGGGTAGCAATTAACACCTGTAGCTGTACTGTACCAGTCGGCTAAACTCTGTGGGTGAACTCAAATATAACAGCCGTCAGGCTGTGAACATTAATGAAGGACCAACAGCAAACTGCCACACTGAGAGCTTACTCATGCTGCTTTTCTGCACTGGTGGAAAAGTGCAACTGATTACTCTTACATAACACGTTAAGTCTAAAGTGGTCCCTGATTAAAAACAAGCTGAAAATAACATTGAAACCGCTCATTATTTTAAACTTTTAGAGACAAATCACACAGCATCTCTACGAATGTTCAGTTTTTTTTTGCCCACCTGTTAAGTTTTTTAATGTTTTGTTTTGTAATCACCAATATAAAATGCAGCACTGTGCAAAAGTGTAGATTTATCCCTTGTTTTATTTCGATTTCACTAACAGACAGTGAAGTAGTGAAGTGTATAAACCTGATTTAGTTACACCAGCTGTGTCGGGAGAAAAGAGCTGGTGTTTCAGAAGCTTATGGAAGGTGTGCTATTTGAAATGCAGTGCTGCTATATAGTAAGAAAATGTGTGCATATCTGAATTTCAAGATTCAGCTAGTTTAAAAACAAATAGAATGAGTCTACTTTTTAGCAAACAGAAATTATTTTTAGTCCAAAGCACATTTTAGCCTATTTTTAATTTGAAACAGCAAAAAAGTTTGTTAGTTTAATCTATGTTGTATTTATACATCTTGGTTTAACTGTGTTCATAAAGTTGCAATGCAACAATTATAGGTAATATAGTTACCCCAAACAGTCAAGTTTTAGCCATCTTGAATAAAAAACAAAAAAAAACAAAAAAAAAACAATCAGTCTTGGTGTTTTTGGGCACTAAAAATCTCAGTTTTTTTATTCATAAATATTTTTAATAATGTTCACAAATTAGTTATTATTAATAGTTATTCTAGCATGTCTGAAATTTTTTTGGCATATCCTATATTTTAGTTGGAAATTATTGCTAATGTTGGCTGTTTTTAGACTGTAGTGTGCATAAAAAAATTGAATAACTGTGTTAAACAAAAAAAAAAAAAATCATATATGTTTTGTTATAGTAATTGCATATAGTGTGCTGTTTACTGCTGACATACTTAAGAAGGCCAACATGATTAAACCCAGAGCATTTTTTGTAGCTGACCTTTTCATAGTGAAACAAAAAGAGTAGGTACCAATAGCAACAACCAAATATTCAGCTGTGAATTTATTTTGATAGGCACACCATGTAGCCAATAATATGATTATATATGAGCAGTATGGCAGGTAGAAAGGGCCTCCAGTCATCTCACCTATTCACCGCTTGATACCATTAAAATGAAGCCTAATAAATCACACATCAATTTGTAGCTACAATGAGGATGTTTTGTTCCCCACTCTGACTACAGACAATTTAAAGCAAATTTCTAGGTTCTAAATATAACTAGGGCACTGAAATGCATTTTTTATGCAACATTTGCTCTCAGAAGATTACTCAGAGTTAGTCATTTAATTGGGGGTCTTAATCATATATATATATATATATATATATATATATATATATATATATATATATATATATATATATATATATATATATATATATATATATATATATATATATATATATATATATATATATGAGCAGATTAGAAGGCTACCTATTTTTCTTTTTGTCTATTTTATCTAAGAATACAAGGAGTCATATGACTGCAAACACAAATATGTTGGGTATAATGGGCAAAAATGGTAAGCAAATGACAAAAAAACAAAACAAAAAACAATTTATTTGTTTGGATTTTTATAAATCCAAACAAATAATCAATTATTCCCAAATTATAATGTAACAGATTTCAATTGATCAATACCAAAAACAAAGAGTTATTGGAAACCTTATTATCCGTTTAAAAACGAATCGAGCCAAAAGGGTCCAAATGGAACGTCCCCATACACTTCCCGTCGCCCTTAGCAACCGCTGTGTGTGCACGTGACTAGTTTGTTTTCATGCGTCACTTCCTGCGTGGCAGAGCCTGAAACAGCTAAAAAGTTAGCAGCTAGTGACAGATAGCTCAGCTTGTTTGATATTGTGACCATGCTGTTAGCTATATAAGCTGGGAAAACAACCGAAGTGTTTTAGTATCACATATTTAATGCTGTTTTCTTCGATGGCTGTTTAGCCCCGGTAGCTGGTAGCAACAGTTTGTTTAGCAAAGCTAAACGCTTGGTCCTGCCTTTTTTTTCTTCCTTTTTTCAATGGATCACTTATTTACAGGTAACCGCATGCTAAGGTGAGGTAAAATACTGTAGAAATCCTTCACTATGTCCAAGCAGCTGACTGCAGAGCAGCAGCGGAAGATTGAGGAGAACCGACGGAAGGCTTTAGAGCGAAGAGCCCAAAGACAGCAGCCTCCAGCGGGGGTTAGTGGGGCTCCACTGCAGGCAGATTTATCAAATCAGAGAGAAAATTACAGAAACCCAAATTTCTCTCTACCAACAAGGGTTGGTCCATCCTCTAAAATAGAATCTCAGATAAGCAGTAACCAGACCCATCTACCTATCAGCTGTCAAATTAACCAAAACACTCTGAATAATCCACCCAGACAGGTGAGCAGCTTGCTTAAAGATCTAATCTACAATATGATTTTTTTTTCGTTCATCTAATTAATAACTTGCATATTTAGATCAATGGCCCCGCTTCTTGGACAAGTCAGCAATTGAACAGCCCTGGATCAACTGCTGGAGGAATTGTTGGTATCAAGCCAGTTCAGGGCATCTCTGTCACATCTGGGAGCACATCTGCCTCCTTCTACAAGTCATCCAGCAAACCTGGAGTCCAGGTCTCTACAGCACAGCCTCCTTCAAGCTCCACCTTATCGGCTCCTTTACCTGCCAAAAAGGCTGCCATCTCTGTGAGGGGGAAATGTGTGCCTCATGCAGAGAATCGTTTCAAGGTTGAAGTAGGATACAATGCAGAGCTTATTGCTGTTTTTAAGTCCATCCCATCAAAGACCTATGGTATGTATCTGGCATTGCACCCACCCTTATACTTATCACCTTAGATAGAGACTATGAAACGTTTTTTCTTGTTATGTCATTGGTTAATAATATTCACCAAGTCTGGATTAGTGTGGGAAAAAAATTAAAATAAAGGGGGAAAACAATCTATCTCTCTCTCTCTCTCTCTCTACACACACACACATATATATATATATATATATATATATATATATATGTGTGTGTGTGTGTGTGTAGAGAGAGAGAGAGAGAGAGATAGATTGTTTTCCCCCTTTATTTTAATATTAATGTTTAACAGATGGATAATCAGTCTATTTCAGGACTTGGATCTAAATAGTTTTGTACTGATGGAGTATTTTTCCTTTTTCTTAGACCCTGCCACAAAAACATGGAGCTTCAGTCTGGATGACTATACACAGCTAAGTAAGAGCACAAGTACAAAAATAATATAATTTCCTTCAAGTAAACTTAAAGGTTAAAAGAACAGTTTGTGCCTTTTTGACGTCCTGTTGCAGTGGAGGAGGTAGCTGGCATTCCCTCCGTGTCTCTCAGACCTCTGGAGGGAATCGCAGCTTTGGACTCTACGTCCAGCCGACCCTATGATGGTGCAGCATTGGCAGCGCTACTAAAGCTCTGTAATGGCTGGCAGAAACCTGGCGCACCGACTCGAGGGCAGTGCATCCTGGTGTCTCGGAAGAAGTTTGAGGTGGACATCTCTTACGATCCTGATGTGATCGCGGCTTTTAAGCAGATTCCAACAAAAAACTATGGTAAAAACTGCTTTTTTTTTAAAGTTTATGCTTTGTTAACGTTTTTGTGTTGTTCTAAATGTTTTCCCTTAATTTGCAACCATTGCAGACATGACCACACGAACGTGGAGCTTTTCACTCGAGGATTACAAAAGACTGAGTAACTACATTTTTCTTGTTCTCTTTTCTTTCTCTGTGGCATCCTCCATCTTGTTTCTAACCATGCTGTGTTTCCTGCTCAGTGGACCTGCTCAGTGGGATGGCAGGAGTGGAGGTGGAGCCTCTTCCCAGGGCAGTAATACAGGCCTTCGCTGCCAGCTTTGATGGGACTAAAGCCAAATCTTTAGACGTCCCTGAGGCGGACCTCTCAAGCATCGACCCCACCCTAACCTCCAGCCTCATGCCCTTCCAGAAGGAGGGAGTCAAGTAGGTGTCTCTGGGAAGCTGCTAATGCTTTCTCAGCATATTATCCCCAATAAGTCAATACTGCCTAACACCACGAGTCATTTCTCAAAGTGTTAGTTTTATGGAGATTATTTGTTGGTGTTGGTTAAATTTTGAATCTAAAAATCTGTATAGAAGTGTAGGCATTAAGCTTTAGCTGTAATTTTGAATATTCTTAACATGCCTGCAGCTTTGCGGTGTCTAAGCAAGGCCGCCTGCTCCTGGCTGACGACATGGGCTTGGGAAAGACTGTGCAGGCCATCTGTATAGCAGCATACTACAGGAATGAATGGCCTTTATTAGTGGTGACACCTTCATCTGTTCGCTTCACCTGGGCTGAGGTACAAACCAGACATTTACTGTTCATATATAAAATGTATTTGTTTTCATTACCTTCTGCTCCTTTATTTAATTTTCCATAAGCATCACAATAGCAAAGCTGGACACTGAAACTCTTTAGCTGAAATATTAGGCAAATCTTTTACTAACTATGTTTGCTGAGGAATTCATTAGTTAGATTTTCTTTGGGGTTCATTTAAATTTCTACCTGCGTGTTTCCTGTAGCATTTATTTCGTTAATTTAGCAGCGGCGAAACTGTTTTTTTATGCAATTTCAATTTCCTGACTCCTGTGTTTACATTTTTCAGTTTTTATTATTTGTCATCTGGAATGATAAGCATATTTTATATATTTATAGCAAGTTACTGTAATCATGGATTTATACTCTACATACATTATTTAAAACTAGCAGATGATAAAAAGTATAATTTTAGGCACTTGCACATCAGTAAGGATAATCAAACACTTTTCATTGTCATCACCTTATTTAGGTTTTTTGCCGGGGAATTTAAAAACACGAATCTGTATCAGAACTTAAATAAAATCTTGTTTGGACTTTTGTTTGGATAAAATGTCTTTGGGATGAGACTTTGGAACTTTCTAGGCTGTTAACTCAGTTAATTGAATCAGCTTCCTGGTAAGAGAACAAAAATAAGCTTCCTTTTTAAAGAAAACATTTTTTTTTTTCTGTAAGTCTAACAGGTTACTGACATGATAAAATGAAAATGATGAGTGATTTGTCAGAGCCAGAGACGGTGGTCTATAAAGGGTAGGTTGACTAACACTGAGCCTGAGCGGCTAGGGATTTTTAACTCTGTATCGCTTGTAGGCTATGAAGGTATGATGACTAACGGCCTTATTCCAGTTCAAAAAGACCATCCGATTGTCCGTTGTCTATAAATACCCGCTAGTAGAACAGAGGGGTTGGGGCCGGCTATCTCCTGTGGTCATTGGGTGTAAAGTGGAGTCTGATTTTTGGGACCTAACTTTTTGTTTTTTGTTCAGATGACAGAGAACCAAAAGATAAATGCACTTTCTACCCTCTAAGATCAGGGTTTCAGCTTGACCTGTCCGGTTTAAATTAAAAAATTGAAGAACTGGAAGTTTTTTTTAATGCCACAGATCACAATCCCTGCCTTTAAGGATCTCTATTTACTGTACAGTGAATTCCAGATTTGACTAAAATGCATGAAAAAGATCATCTTGTTGGACTAGCCCTTTAAACTGCTGAGAAATCAAACCCTGTTTTATAAAAGTTGCAACTAAAGCTGAAACAGTTATTTGGATTAATCATGATCGATTGATTATGGAAATAATCTTCAATTTAGTAATCGATTAATTGTTAACACGAATGTAGAGACTCTAAAACATGCCTTTAACTGACAGAGCAACCCACCTTGAGCAACAATTATACCAAAATTGTAAAACAAATGTAAATATTTTTCATTTAATATAAATATATTTTTCCTCTGTCATTATGCTGTATCCAGAGGTCCTCAAGTAGAAAAGTTTTATTTTCACCGGATTTGTTTTGCAAAATTCTTGTTTAAGGACCTTTTTGCCACCAGATTACTAATCTATTATTCAAAAAAAGAATCGAAAGATTAATTGATTTGCAAAATAATGTGTAAGTTGCAGCCCTAGTTTCAACTCTTAAATACCCAGAATGTTGTTAGTCTGGAAATAGAAATGCATTTGAAAATGAATTGGTAGTTACACTGCTTAGAGCGGTTCATTGCCAGAGATGAAAGTGAATTAAGTCTTATAATGTTGGTCCATTTATTTTATTAATGATTGATGCCTTTAGGCCTTTAGACGCTGGCTCCCCTCACTGAGTCCCGCCAGCATCAATGTTGTGGTGAAGGCCAAGGAAAACATACGGTCTGGTTTGGTCAACATCGTCAGCTACGACCTACTGAGCAGGATGGACAAACAGCACCCGGGACAACCCTTCAATGTCCTCATTATGGTGGGCTGCTATTGAACTGGCTCCAGTTTAACCAGTTCCTGAAACCCTCATGATGTCTAAAGATCTGGTTTCTGTCTTTAAACAACAAATCTCCCTCTCTCTGTGCAGGATGAGTCTCACTTTCTGAAGAACATGAAGACTGCTCGTTGCAAAGCAGCCTTACCTCTGCTGAAGGTAACGATAGAGAACAATTAATTTATTGCTGGCAGAAGGTGGAGTCTGTGTGTTTAGTGTCATAATTGCACTTATAATGAATCTACATTCTGAAAACATCACATAAACACAGCGAAACATGGTGGTGGGAGTATCATGCTGTGGGAATACTTTCCAGCAATAAGAAGAAAATAACTGATTAAAGCTGATGGGAATATGTTAGTGGCCTGCTCAAAGTCCATTCTATGGAAAGACTTTACAGTTGATGTTTTCTCTCCATCTTGGGCCCCTTTGCTTAAATTTTAGATATTTTGCAAAGATTTTTGCTTTTTCCTCCACAAGATGGAAAAGGAAAAATCTTTTTAGTTCTGTTTTTATTGATTTTAATGCTGTTCTGTTCTTATTCTCTTCTTGTTTCATCTTGAAGATGTTTATTCGTTTTACATGTTCAGGTCTTTATCAGAATTATGGTTCTATGAGCTGGATTATCTGTATGTATAAAGCTGATAAAGCTATGCCTCAAAAAACCTTTTTTGTTCTTCCAGGCAGCGAAGAGGGTGATTCTTCTTTCAGGGACCCCTGCGATGTCCAGACCCTCTGAGCTCTACACCCAGATCCTGGCAGTCAGACCTACACTTTTTCCTCGCTTCCATGAGTTTGGGGTGCGCTACTGTGATGCTCAAAAGGTAATTTCAGTCTAATGAATCAACACTTGAAGGCAGTTAGTTTATTTAAATGCACTTTTTCAGATTGGGTTGTTTATTTACATCTAAATCCATAACAGTTTTCTTTAGTAGAACCAAGTAAGGGGCTCATGATGAAAAATAGATTGTTGGATCATCACCAACCTTAATTAATACGATTTACTTACTAAACTGATTTTCTTCAAACACCCAGTTTGTTCACTGACTTTGACCTTTCTTGATCTTTCCCGCCATCTTGTTTGTTCACCTGCAGCAAAACTGGGGCTGGGACTACTCCGGCTCCTCTAATCTCGGAGAGCTTAAGCTTTTGTTGGAGGAGTGTCTGATGCTGCGCCGCCTGAAGTCTGATGTCCTCTCCCAGCTTCCCTCCAAGCAGCGAAAGGTTGTCACCGTGACGATAGATGGGGTCAGTACCAGCACCAAAGCTGCTCTCTCAGCTGCAGCCAAGCTTCTAGTCAAAGATCATCGCAGTGTAAGTCTTCTTTGTTTTACCTTTAAGGTTTCTTTCTCATTAAACCTATGTATTTCCTTGCAATGTTCTGCAACAAATATTTTCTGAACATTATTATTTATTCCGTGTAATCCTTGTTTTGTTAAGCAATTGTTTTTAATTTGCTTCCCAGATCTTCCATATTTCTCACCAAAAATCCGTTTTTAATTACATATCCTGTTGGAAGCATGTCATAAAGACTTAAATATAAAAAGTTATTTTCATCTAATGCCTTAATATTTTTACTATTTTAAATTTGTTAAAAGGAGAGCTACTGATTCTGATTAATAGAAAATTAATGATTACTAAAAATAAAATCATTTTTTTTTAGATATTCTTGATGACTTAGAAATGTAACTGATTATTATTATTTTTTTTCTTCTTGTTTTTTTTTTCTTCTTCTTTTGTTTGAATGTAATGTAACTGATTAAAGTAAATATATTTACTAACAGTATCAACTTTTGGCACAAAGTTACAGAGCTTTTCTCTCTGTGCTGCCAAGAAGACGTGTTAGTGCTGTAAATACAGTCTAAAAGCCAGCATGGTGGCCGAAGAGGTACTACAGGGTGGTCTAAAACTGAATTAAACTATTGAAGTTTTTGGTTGAGATGTGATAAAATGTGCAAAGTTTTCAAAAGAATGATTACTGTTTTTATAGATTAGCTTTTTTAACCACTTTTAATCGCCAACTGAATATTTCTAATAATTGCGTGCAGCAATGCAATCCAGTTTCTTTAAAAAACAACAGAAGCAGCCTGTTTGTTGTTATCAAAAAACAACCCTATTTTTTTTTATAAAAAGCAAATTTTTTTTCCTTAAGATTTTTTTCAGATGATTCCACCCCTATGTTTTTATTTATTTTATCCATAAAACTGTTAAAAATTACATTCAACACAAGCTGAACAAAAAACAGTTTGACTATTGTTGAATATTTCTGGATCTAACCGTCTCATGAGTATAGCTCATTGTTATGACAGTGTTTAAAATGAAAGGCTGTGTGAATAAAAGAAAACGTGAAGCTCATAGTTTTCTTTCGGCAAAGGAAAACAGATGTTTCGGTTTTATCTCTCTCAGTTCACGAGGGAATCGGTTCAAGCTTCAAACACAGAAGTGGCTTTAAACGCCGAGGAGTGCTTCAGTCAAGCTTTATTTCCCTCTAATGGGGGCGAGTTACAGAGCATGATTGTGCATAATCACAGTGCTCATCACAGTAATGGCAGTCCTATCAAATCATCAAGCAGAATCCTGTCACTTCTTATCTTTTGCACTTTTCTTGTCTTTTCTTTCAGAAAAAAGAGGAGAAGGAGGCCCTTCTTATCTTTTACAACCACACAGCTGAAGCCAAGCTGCAGGCCATTATGTGAGTACACTCCCCCCTGATAAAGGAGATCAGGGAGTCAGAAATAAAAATGTTGAAATGAAACTGGATAATTTGTATGATGAATCTGATCAAAGTGATTCAGAAATAAGAAATGACGTCCAACACAAATATTGCTATGAATCCGTCTTATTAAATGTCTCTGTGTGTTTTTGTCATTGTCAGGGAGTATATAACAGACATGCTGGAGTGTGGCAGGGAGAAGTTTCTTGTCTTTGCTCATCATAAATTAGTCCTGGATCACATCTCTGCCGAACTGCTGAAAAAGGTAAATTATTTATTGGAAATTATGTTTTCTTGGACAGTTTTTTTTTTTTCTTCAGCATTTTGTCTTTTTACATTCATAACCTTTATTTATTAGGATTTCTGCCAACACGCTACTACAGCCAATACAAAGTAGTGCTTGATTGTGCTTGGGATCATAATGATTTAACTGGATTCATTTTTTTTCCTCCTAAAACATAAATCTGAAAAGTGTAGCTTGTATTTATCTCCAGTTCCTCTGTGTTCATACATTTTCCCTACCAGCTCACGTCTGGGGACAGATTATGTTGCTTCTAATAACTCAACAGGAATGAGCAACATTAAGCTCAATCAGGTGGAAGCCGAGCATCTGTGACCATCAGGTTTCAAGTCTTGTTTCAGAACTGGGATTTGACTAGGATATGAGTTTGCTTTGATTTGATCCTTTCATTATCATTATTGCAGCTTTGGCTCCAGTGCAAGCCCCTTCATGGCTTCTAGCTAACAGCAAAGGGACTTTTTCTGACTATCTGTCTGCAGTGCCTTTCTTCGTGCCGCTCTTCTATCAGTGATGACTGGTGGATCTCTCCAGAGTTACCGCAGGGTTCATGGTTGCTTCTCTGAGAGATGCTTTATTTGTCTGAGTTGTCAGTTTAGATAGAAAGTCATGTTGCGGTACATTTCCAGCTCTATCCTTTTCTTTACATTTTCAGATGGTTACATGAACAGTGTTTCAAAACTTTGCATATTGTTCTAGAAGTTAAACCTGTTTTAAACAGCTCCACAAGCTGATCCCTGTTCATAATGCTAATCATAATGCTAATCCTCATTTTCCTTAACAAACTTCCTATATCTTCACAGAACATTTTAATTTGTAATGGGAATAAACTACTCACAGGGTTTTTTAATGTGTTTTAAAGCATGTGTAATGTTTATTACATCTAAATATTAGTTATATAAATATTAGTTATAAAGAGTTCTGCCAGACGCTGTTTTGTTTCTTTATCGTTCATATTAATGATGGTTGAGTGGTATTTATTTTTCTTGATCCTTTTTTTTTTGTCAAAAGAATATGATTAAGCTTTTTACCTTCAACAGAACGTCAGCTTCATCCGCATCGACGGAGGGACTCCGTCCGCAGAGCGGCAGCATCTGTGTGAAAAGTTCCAGTATTCCTCCAAGTCCTGTGTGGCTGTGTTGTCAATCACTGCAGCTAATATGGGTCTTACCCTGCACTCTGCAGACCTGGTGATCTTTGCTGAGCTCTTCTGGAACCCAGGGGTAAGCCATACCCGTCAAACACGTCTAAGAATTACATATTTCTGTTTAGGACTGTTGTTTAGTAACAGCTGTTTGGTTCATCTTACCTTGGGCTCATAGACTCACAATGTAATAGGAAAATCTGTGTTTCAAACTCCTGACAGTGTTACTTTTTACGTATCACTCTGTGGGGCACCAGGCAAAGCTTTGTTGTCTTGTGGCCATAAAATATATAAATGCTTCCCAAAGGATCAATAATCCATTATTATGTGATAAATTAAGGAGAAACGGTGGATCCAAGCTTTCAGGCAGTAGATTGAGGAGACTAAGGATGTCCATGTATCAAAAACCATCCTACAAACTGTCCTTATTAATAAATTAGGTTTTGTTTTAGACATTATCAGAAAAGAAATCTGATTACCAGTAATTATTATGTACAAAAGAAAAGAAAAGAAAGATCCAAGAATCTCTAGAGGAAGAAGTGAAGGGGCTATTGTCCAAGAGGTTTGCATCCATCACCTATGGAGAAAGAGTTTTCTGACCTATGTTTCTTTCCATGTTTTGCATAGCAGAGGCATTTTGTTATGAGGGTTAAAACCATTTTCTGTATTTTTATTAACAAATTAATTCTTTAAACTCCAGTTTCAAGACTTGCCATTACCTACAAGCCTTTGAAAGGTTTTAGACTTTATTGAGAATTCTTTTCAAAATCAAAGTCTGCTTCTGGTTTGCGTTTCAATTAGTGAGTCCTGGAAGAAGTGAAGGCAGAAAAACTGTCTCCATTTTTGTTCTTCTAGGTGACATCTTTTCTTCAGTGCAAGTTATTCCTGTAGCTTGTTCAACCACCAACTTTTTCCTCCCACTTAATTTTCATTGAAATTGCTTGGATGTAGCTCTCTATAAACTGTTTCTTCAGCCATAGTAAAATAACATTAGGTCCTTCTGTCATTAACCAAACCAACTAGGGGTTGGAGTTATGATGGTATCAGCTGATGGTGGAGTAAAACATAGCATGGATCTAAACCAGGAAGATTAGGGGATTTATAAAGAAAATTCTGTTGGCTTGTTTTTGTTTTGTGCTTTTCTGTACCTCTAATTTCAGCTTCATAACCTAATGTTTCTGTAGCTGGCTTCCACTTTGCTTACATTTTTTTATGAAAATACAGATTTTATCTTTGCGTCAAAGGTCTGAGACTGAATATTCTTTTACTATTTAGAGTTGAAATATAATTGTGAGGAACACAAGTTAGCTAAACTACACGAGGGGAAAAAATAATGTTTTCTAAAAAGAATGTTTTCTAGAGGGTGTTTGTAGGGATGAACTATATATCAGTATTAATGTTGGTAACAGCTAATGTTTGTAATTTTTAAGCATATTGGAATCAGTTGGATAAGTAAAACCTGGGTTATATTTTAAGAACTGATGTTAATTTCCATTAAGTTTCTGCTTTAGTTTTGCAGGTGTTTAACTGAAGCTGAGGTCAGTTCATGGTCTCCAGAGGGTTGAAAATCTGTCGGTCATTTTTTAATTTATCAAATAATAATCAGATAGCCAAATTTTCCTTAAAGAAGATTTTTATAGAAATTAAACCAGGTGAAACTCAAGCTTTCTACTTGAGGAGTTTTAAATAAAACATATTGACAGATAAAATTGTATTTTAATCTTAAATACAAACTGTTTTTTGTTTTTGTACGATTTTGATATAAGTGCTGCTCTAAGTGGGTTTGTTTGTCAGCTAAAGACATGTTTTACAGCCTCTATACTCTATTTAACGAACAATCGTAACTGAATTAGTTGACGATTATTTCAGTAACCGATTAATTGTTTCAGCTCTAGTTATCAGCCATAAAAGAAATTATAATTATTTTAGGCCCAAATCTTTATATCTTTGCTTCTGTAGCTGTTTGGCCTAAAGTATTGCTCTCCAAATTGTTTGGTAAACTGGTTAAAATCTCAAATTTGAAAATACTGAAGGGGTGTTATTATTGTCTGGATGTTAAACCGTCCTCAGAGGCTTATAATTAATTTTTACAGTAATAAAATACACATTTTTAATAATTATTTTCATGTGTTCTGTTCTGTATAAGAAATGTTATTACAATTTTGCTTGAAAATGTACCATACTTCCATTTAAGACTGATAAAAATCAGCTGCCAGTAAAATAAATAGAAATTGGAAAAAGTTAAAATTGAGAAAATAAAAAATGAGATACATTTAGAATTATCAGCAGCAGATTTGTTGACTTCTGTTAATTTGTTTTTGTTTAATGTTGATGTTCATTGTAAGTAGAGCTGTGGGTGAGCCGTTCCAGCTTGTTAAAGATGAAAACCACTGCAGAACTTTGCAAAAATGTTTTTTCTTCAGGTTCTCATTCAGGCTGAGGACAGGGTTCATCGTATCGGACAGACCAGCAGTGTCAACATTCACTACCTGGTTGCCAAAGGGACTGCTGATGATCATCTGTGGTATGTCTTCAATCATTCATTCCCTTACATTAACTGACCCTGAAGCTAAAAAGTTAGAGGTTGGTGGGTGGGGTAATGTGGGCTGAGTGATATGCGTGTCATGAGAAGCTCAAACCTTACTGCTCCAATTATTTTTGTCCTGATCCAGGCCAATGATTCAAGCTAAAATGAACGTGTTGGAACAGGTGGGTCTGTCTGAGTCGAACCTTTCAGACAACGCTGTGAATGCAAGCTTCCACTTAAAGGTGGGTTTCATACATGCTGCTCTGTGAAACACATTTACATGTGATGATCCAATGTCCAACCTTATCGCATGAATTTACCCAGGACCCGAGTCAGAAGAGCATCATGGAAATGTTCCAGAGATCTTTCTCTGAGGAAGACGACTTTGACGAGGCCATCCTAATGGAGGCTGCAAACGACTGGGAAGACACGCCCCCAGAAACGACCCCTGCTCCTTTCCCCAATATCACCAATGTTACAGATGGCCCCAACAAAAAGACTATTAAAGACTTTTTTAACAGATGACTCCAGAAATGCTTTATATCACCTTTGTTTGTTCACTAGAGTGGGATATTTCTCCTTCGTTATGCCTATCATGACCAAAGTTAAATGTTCCTGTTTTTCTGCAAAAGTAAAATATGTTTAAGTTCTGCTAATAAAGGAAATACATTTAAAAAAGCTGACAGTGTTAAATCTCATTATTTTCTCCGTTAATTAATAATAAAAAAACATTGAAGATAGAAGGTGGATCACCTGAAGCTCTCAGATGTTGTATTTCATTTATTATTGTTCAAGATATTTCCATAATGTGTTTGTTTAGTGTTATACTTACATTATCTTTAAAAAACAGCTAAAATTTAATGAAAACTGACAAGGTCATCATAGATTACTCATCTGCAAATTGAAGAAGATTGAAAAAAACTTGGTGATATATATATTTTTTTTTATAGCTCTATGATGGAATCTATGTTTATGTTCCTGTTACGTTTAGGTCAACCTGTCAATGATACAAAAATAGGAGGAAAAGCGGCTGAAAAAAATATTGGCACTGAATTAACTGAAGCAAAAGAAACATTTTTAATCAGAGATGAACAAAATAAATCTGCTCTTCATATCTCCAACTTTATGGAGAATTTGAGCATCTAGAAAGTTTTCCGAAGCCTAAATCAAAGATTGATGCATGGAAAATCTATTTCCCAGACCGTTATTTAGACGTCAAAGTGTTATTGTTTGGGGCGTGCTTTGGTGGTGGTTGGCGCACATGACCCATGTATGGAGGTCTTAGTCCTCAACGCGGGCGACCCGGGTTCAGAGCCAGCTTATAGTGCCTTCCCACGTCTCTCCACCTGTCTCCCTACTGTCCATAAAACGAGCTGTAAAAACTCAAAAAAAAAGAAAAAAAAAAGGCTATTGGTTGTCTGTCTGCTTTTTTTTTTAAATTGATCTATAGACTGTTCTAAACTTGTAATTGAGTGACTGCATCTGTGTTTTTAATGTCTACCTTGCAGTAACACATTGTTTTCAGGATTTCCCATTTCAGTCTATAAACACTAGAAACCAATTGTGCAGTTGTTAAACCAGGAATACCACCTTCCATGATTCCTCCAGCCCCCTCATATTTGATTAGATTTTTTCATACAAATTGTTGAAATGAAAGAAGTCCCATTCTTATGATGCCACACATCACTGCTTCAAGGGAAAGTGGGATGATTTTTGCTTGGAACGGTTTAGATTGTCCTTCCGTCTCCGGTCCTTCTGACCAGAGATGGATGGGATTTAAAATCTGAAGATCATCTAAACAAGAATGAAAGGAAGGGCATGCAGCTGGCGCAGTGGTTAATGCGCACGACCCATGTACGGAGGCCTTGGTCCTCGACACGGCCGGCCTGTGGTCCTTTGCCAAGTGTCTCTCCCCCCCTCTCATACCCCCTTTCCTGTCAGCCTATTGTCACAAAAATTAGCCACTAGTGCCGTAAAAACTCAAAGAAAGAAAGAAAGAAGAGAACAAAGGACTGATCAAATATGTGCTGTACTGTCCTGCAACAAGGAACTTGATTGTGCCGTGAGTCGATCATCTGACATGTGAGTGTTCTTGTTCAGGTCTAAATGTTTAATTAAAACCATTAGGGTCATCAGTAGCTTCTGTTTCTACCATCTTCACATCCAGCTGCTGCCTGAGACAATGGGAGAATAAACATCAGTTTTCTTTACAGAGCTCCAAAGGCTTAGAGTCAATGCAAAGATAACATTTTCTGTGCATTATAGTCATTTCTAAATTAGTAATAAAAACAGCTGTAAGCAAGATTTTTCACCCTTGTACAGTTGGTAGCTTCCCAGTAGGTAGACTTAGAGACCTAGACAACCTTTATTGTCATTTTGTATACACAGAGTGTATACAAAATGAAATTTCTTTTTGAACAGCTTTTAGAACATTTCCATTCTATAAAGTGCAGCAGTGATCAAATGTGAACAGTGTGGGAGAAAAAAAGATATGTTCAGAGCATTAATATATATGGTGCAAATATTCAGTATTTTGTTTTATTGTCAGTGTGATGCAGAGTCTGTGACGTGATTTAGAGTTTCTTTACAACAGTTCAGTCTGTCTGATAGCGGTGGGGAAGAAGCTGTTTCGGAATCTGCTGGCACCTGCATTGAATGCTGCGAAGCCTCTTTCCAGAGGGCAGCAGGGAGAACAGTCCATGGTGGGGGTGTGAGGGGTCATTAATGACATTATGGGCTCGGGATACGCAGCGCTGGGATGAAATGTCTTTTACGAAGGGAAGAGGAGCCCGATGATCTCTACTCTTCTCACCTTCCAGTCTGAGGTGCTGCAGCCTCCACCCCACACAGTGAGACAGCTGGTCAGAACGTTCTCTATGATGCTTATGTAGAAGGTGGTGAGGACAGGTTGTCCAATTCTGGAGCTTTCTGTTGCCGGACGAGAACCTTTCAGTTTTTAGTTGTTTTTCTTTCCTCAAAGCTTTCTACAAAAAGGCTTTAGAGCGGTTTTCACCAACCTTTTCCAGGCTTAGGGCTACTTCAAGGATACTGAGTCAGGGGAAGGGCTACCAATAAACATATTTTTATGGTTTCTTTTCATTTTGATTTTTCCTTAGATATTTTCATTTTGAAATCTCTATAAATGCTTACATGACCTATAATAAATATTATTAAATGCTCTATAAATGATTAAAAAAAAAGCCATGGAATAGAATAAAATTCCAAACATAGCCCAGTTGTGAGTCATTCAGGAGATGCGGGGAGCACCTCCTGTGATCCTTTGGTGCCCAACTGGCACCATGTTCGTGACTCCAGCTTTACAGGATATTTATCTCCGGTAGGTATGATGGCCATAGCTCGCATAGCATTGTTTGCAACAGAAGGAGCTATTAATACGTTAGTTATTCAAGTGATTGTTTGGGATGATGGGCTTTTAATGCATATCATTTTTAATCATGTTTAAAGTGATTTCAGTTCCTCAGACCTTAATGCAACATCCAAACCAAATTGTGTTTAAAAAATGCCAGAAAAAAAAATGCAGATGAAATACAACAAAGGAAATAATGTCCTTTTTTGGTCTCATTCTTTAAAGCGTTAAATGGTCTTAGAAACAGAGACATATACACAGTTTTACCAGAACCTGACCTAAATAAACCGGCTTTATTCCTCTGACTCGCAGTCTGGCCTTTTTCATAATCAACACCTAATAGCCCTGGCTGTTCCTGTTAGCTCTACTTGTTTAATTAGATGAGAAATTGAGAGGGGGCTGTTTTTCTCATTAAGCCATTTCCTGCCTGCCTTTAGGGGACCATTTTAATATTTAACAGCAAAGGTACCAAGGTGAAGTACAGTGATTGCTGAGAAAAGGCTTAAATTTAATTTGTTATAACAAGAAGGTTATCTTGCTAAATGGAAAAAAAAAGGACAAATTTAATTGATATCCATTTTCTTTATTTCAGTTTTTTTATTCTAACCCATTGAGAAGCTTTTCAGACGTCGTTCATGCTTGGTACCTCCATGCTGACCTTATTTAGTAGAGGCTTCCTCAGTTGTAGATCTCAATGGTTTTTGTTTGTTCTTTCTTCAGAACTCTTCAGCTGAAATAAAGACATTTTAACTTTAAAGTTAAATTTACAAAATTATTTCATCAAATAAAAACATTAATGACGTTAACAACCCTTGCTTGTTAACATCAAGCACACAACCCACCGAGTGTAAATGCTTTGTAATGCCTGAGATAGAAATAAAGAATGGCTCATACCAGGATACCTAAGATGGTTCTGCTAGTTTCTCTGAGGCGGAAGCTGCATCTGTGCTGATGTCACCAAAGATGAACTGGATCTTCTCCTCTGCGTGCTGCTCATTGGAGGACCCATGCACTGAGTTGTGGAGGATATCAGCAGCAAAGCGCGCCCTCAGAGACTGCGGGGATATTTCCTTAGCTTTGTCGGGATCGCTGGGGCCCATCATGGCCCTCCACTCCTCCACTGCGTTCTCCTTAGTCAAAATGAGCATCATGCAGGGCCCACTATGAGAAACAGAAAATTCATGAAAGAAAATAAATTGTCTTTTTTTTTTTAGCTCTTTATTGTGATTTGTTTTAGAATATATAAACATTACTAATTTTAGCATGTTTTCATTTTCAGCCAAGCAATCTTTCTTCAGATATTTTAAAATTTTCTTCATAATAATTTCCTCCAGACTTTCTTAAGGTCTTTTTAACATTTCCTTTGAACTTTAGCTTCATTTTCACTCGTCTGTCGCACCTAATCCTGATAACTGCAGGTTAGGTTATGACTGCCCAATTAAGATTACAGCAGACAGAAAAGGGGACAATATTAGAATTGTTTATAACTACATAAATCAAGCTTAAGGCATGTATCATGTTTTAAAGTAAAAAATAGGAGCAAAAAAAAGAGCAATAACTTAAACAGTCCCTGAGATGTGCAGCTTCCTTCAGCGTATGCATTGTTGGCAAAAAGCTCTTTGTGAATCACCTTGTTGGTTCTAGAGCCCAAAGATTAAAGTAGTGTTTATCTTTCAAATATTTGTTTAATAAAATAGGAACAAGAAGTTTGAAATGAAGAGAAAAACAAAATTCTAACAATAGAAAAATAGTTAAAAGGCTTGTTTCAAAGTAATCTAAGGTAGTCTAGCTGATTTTTTTCACAACATATATGAAATATTAGGTGACCGAAGCAATTTGGACTGTCGTGTAACATAGCAATTATGTCATGCAAAAGTAACTCCATACATAAATAAGCTAAGGAATCACCTCACTGGTACAAAGGAGAACTTCAAAACTACAGCTTTTATTTCAGGTTTAAATATTAAGTTTGAACTCATAAATGGAAGTTAAGCTCATAGCTGGACATTCGAAAAGTATGGAGGATTATGAAGGTTTTTAAGGATATGAAGGTTTTTGCTGACAGGAAATATTTTCAATCAGCAAAACACATAATGAGGAAACCAAAGGAGCCTCAGTCATCCCCCTAATTAACATGATGCTTTTTTAAGCGATCTACCTGCAATATGTCTGTTAAGCAGCTGCCTGGCTGTCAAGTTAACATCAGTTTAAGTTTAGTATGTTTTCTTAATTTTACCTTTTTCTGAACACTGTGGATACTTGTTGCTTTTCTGTTTTAAATCAAAGCAATGCACATGTTTTTTTTTTATATATTTCTTTTAAATGTCTAACCTATGACATTTATTATAGTTTATCGCTTTTATAAGATTTCCATATCAGCCAATGTTTCAAACTCAGCCTCCCGAACTGTGGCTGCTTATGAATAAAGGTTTCCGTTTACATCAAAGCTCACATAATCTGAGGGATACGAGAATTCAATCTAAGCTCATACTGTTTAACCCACAGCCTGAGCCTGATGTGAACAGCCTCTCCTTTACCAGCACTAAGGACTGATCAGAATGTAAGGTAGGGCTAGAAACTGGACATAATGTCCAACAAAAAATGAAACTGAGATTGACTTCTATGCCTTTGGCCTGAGGCTGCCTTGACTCCTAGCTTCCAATATCACAGTATAAATTGAAGTTGAGACTGGCAGTGGAAAAAGAAGTCAGAGTGTTTGCAATGCCCCTGGGTTCGTGTGTGGTGACAAACCAACCGACACATAAAATCCACCAGCTGGATGAAGAAAGGCTTCTCCCTGTGCTCTTTGTAAAACTCCTCAGCCATTTCCCTTGACAGCACAGTCTCCTTCAGCTGCTCTACGGTGAAGCCTCTTCCACGGATCTCTTCCAAAATCGTATCTGTGAGTGTTGAGAAAATAAAACGGAAATAAACAAAAAGGAAAGAAAATCAAACCTGCTCAGTTGTGCTGAAAGTACAAGGAGAACCTCTGTGCTCCTCCAGAGCATCGGGTTTGATGACTGCCAGCGTCCTTTGTTTAGGAAAGAAGAAGCTGAGCTCTCTTTCTGCTTCCTCAGGGTTTGCACTGCCATGAAGCTGGTTTATGGGCGCGTTCTCCGCTGCAAACTGGGCCCTTAGACTGTGTGGGAGGGAGATAGAGGTTTGACTTCAACAATTTGCAAAAGTAACTATACCTGTTGAATCATGTCTTTAAAAAAACATTAAGCTTATAACAATAGACTAACACAAAGTAGTGTATAACCATGAAGGTAAACAGTTTGAAACATTTTAGTAATAAAGCTCAAGCTTCTATCACCTAAATATGCTTGGATCTAAATCGTTTTAGTTCAAACCACACCTCTTTAGTCTTAGATCTTTTTTGAAGCCTTTGAACTTTTTTTTTTCTTTTCCAGGATTTCCTTTTAATTAATCCAGTTCATCATGCTATACAAAAGCATCCCCATAGCATGACGCTACCACCACCTTGTCTAACTCATTTATTACAAAATGTGAGGCCATTTGGCAACACTGGATTTAATTTGGGCGTATGTTATCTATACATAAAATAGAATCTACTGATTATATTTTAATGCCTTATGAGAAAAAATTTTAAAACTATATATTCTACCTTGTGTTGGCCATTTACATAAAATACTTTTATTTTGTTTCTATAATGTGACGAAATGTACGAAAAAAAATGTGCATGGGTATTATTGAAGGCATAGGTTTGAGCAAACGGTTAGATTTCCCCCATGCAGAAATATTCTAATATTTCTATAATATTTTATATTATAACATTTCTGCATATAATAATAAGAAATATAAACACTTGATGTTTCCAAAATTTTCCAAGAAGATGCAGCAAATCAAACATTGTTTCAAATGTGGGTCATTTTCTGCATTTCTATTCACATCTGTTCATCCTATCCTGAACCATGTGGTCATTTTCACATTGAAAAGAAGAAAAAAAAAACATCCTCAGAAAAATCACTGAAGCTGGAGGGAATATATTGCTTTTTCCAGGTGGGAAAAGAGACAATAATAAAAACCGATAAACTGTTTTGTAGTGTAATAGCAAAGCTATTGGAAATTAAGTTATTATGCAACCGATTTCTTTCTCTGGGGCAATTGTGGCACAGCGGATGTAAAATGTCTGAGTTTTATCTGGTTCTGATAACAGGACAGGTCAAAAGAGATGCCTTATTTAACAAGCTGTCACAGTGAAAACCTACAGTGCATTTCTGCAGGTAATCATGCTGCAGTGACCCTCTACTCTCTTTTTAACTATTGAATCAGGAGGAGAAGGCATGACCAACCACTCAGGATCCTCCTCTTTGGCTTTGTGAAGGTCAGGAGGGCCGAGGATGTTCTTCCAGTGATGGACAGCCCCTTCTCTGGCCAAAGCTAAAGCAAGAACCGGTCCGCTGTAATTACAGAGATGTTGATCAAATGTTTGCTTTAGATATTTGGATCCATAGAAGAACAGGTCGAATTTACCTCCTCATGTTTTGTAGAAGGGCAGGAAAGTAGTCTTTATCCACATGCTGGAAGTAAAACTGTCTGACCTGCTCCTCTGTCAGCATCACCTCCTTTTGGAGGGCAACTGTGAAGCCTGCCTTGTGAATCTGAGCCAAGATCTCATCTGTAAGATAACAGGCATATTTTGACCAATAAGAACTGCAGAGTCATTCCTGTTATGTTAGGTGCAGCAGTCAATGTTTTGATTATTAGAAGTGCAACAAAAAATTATACCCCTTAAACCTTTCAACCTCAAATTTAAAAAAGTTGGATTTCATAGGTAAAAAGTAATGCACAAAGGAAATGATAATGGTTAGTTTTTCATTGCAAAACACCTCAAACTTAGTCAAATTGTGTTCAGATTATTAATGGTTTGTTGTCATCAGATTCCTCCTCCTGAGCTTTAGCTCTCTGCAGCTTCTCCAGGGTTTCCATGGGCTTCTGCTCCCTTTGATGCTGACCTTGCCCTCAACTATAGGTTTAAAGTAGTGCCGTATTGTAATTATTTTAGCAAACTTGATAAAACACCGGTTTGATGAAGACAAAAGGTGTTAAAGGTGAAGAGACTCAAAAGCTTTGTGTTGATAATTCATCCCAGCCCTTTCATGTTAAAGAGAAACTTTAGATATGTTTGCACTCCCGCTCTGGAGCATTTGTGATTGTGCCTTTGGCTTGAGCCCCACCTCTGTTCTCCCTGGCAACGTCAGGCCGGATAAGAGCCAGCGTCCTCTCCACATGCTCTTCCTCCCCATCCTGCTCTGCTTCGGAGGCCGTCCTAAAGTTGGGGAAAAAGAAGGCGAGCTCCCTGCTGGCCTGGTCGCTGTCCTCGCTGCCATGTACTGCGTTGAACAGCGTCTCTGTGCCGTATTGCGCCCGCAAGCTGCAGGAAGTTGGGTGGGGGAGGAAGAAGAGAGGACCAGATGGATGCTCGGCTGGTGCTCAACCAAAGAGAAGCATAATTTTTGGGTGTGTCTGATCAAGCAGGCGAGAATATGCTGTTCATTCCCAGCTCCAGACTCAGAACTGGCACCTTTTCCAAATATTCTTATCAACATTGCAGTAAAAGATGCACAAATTGTTTTTTTTCTACAGACGGAAGATTCGGCTTTATTTTTTGCATTTTTTCCCTTCTCCAAATGTCTAATATGTAGAATATCTTCCAACTGACCTTTCTGGCTTTTCTCTCCTGGCCTCCTCTATATCTGCCGGGCCAATGAACTCACGCCATGCAGGGATGATATTGGTTGTCCCCTCTATTTGAGAAAGCACCAGAATATGCGAGGGACCACTGGACATAAACTGCACCAAGTCCTCAAAGTAAGGCTGAAATAAAGCAGAACAAACACATTTACAACATTTATAAAACTTTCTTAATTATTTTATTGGATTTCAGGGCCCATGGGAGAATTTGTCGACAGAAAAACAAATAGTTCTGCACAGCCAGCATTCAGAAGAAGACGTTCTGCTAACAGAACCAGAGTATTTAGATAACAAGCAAGCATTATGTCTAGGAGAAAACCTATAACTACTCATCAACCTGGCTGAAACATTAATGGCAGCATCATGCTGTGGGGATTCTTTCCTTCAGGAGGGACAGAGCAACTGTCAGGGTTTTAAGGGGAAGATGACTGGAGTTCAACACAGAGCTGACCTGGATGAAAACCTGTTAGACGCCAAATGACTTGAGACTTGGTTGGGAGATCATCTAGCAGGACAATAAACCTTAACATACAGCCAGAGACACAGTGGAATGGTTTAGATTGAAGCATAGTTATGTTAGAATGGCCTGGTCAAAAAGCAGACCTAAATTAAACAGAGAATCTGTAGCAGAGCTTGAAAATTGATGTACGTAGATGCTCTTCATCCAATCTTGTTTTGTTAAAGTTACTTTGCAAAGAGGAAAGCTAGCATATCTTAGTCCCTAGAGACATACTCATACAAACTTGCAGATGTAAAAATAAAAGGTGTTTTTACAAAGTAATCAGTCATATGGGGCAGAAACAGAAAAGCACATCAAACTTTTACATTTTTTATAGTAAAACAAACAAACCTGGCAGCTATTTGCTTCTGCGTGTTGGTTTTTGAAAAATAAGAAACAAATGTGAGAAAAAGGCCGAGGAGTACGAAAGCTTTAGCAAGACACTGTAGAAATTTTCAACCTGGAAGACATTTTTTTTTATCTCTACTTCGAAAAAGTAACTAAAAACAACAACAACAAAAAAAATATGTTGGTTCTTATTTATTGAACAAGGCTGCTTCACCTTACAAACCATCCCTATGAACACGGCTTGGCTGAATCTCAGTTTGGTCTTGCAACAAACAGCACAATAAGCGAAAAAGCTTTGCTTACTCAGCCGCTCTATTTTAAGCCTTTGAGGAAACACAGATGGGTGTCAAATGTGTTGCATGGGTATGCTTTGCTCTCACATTGGTATGTTGATTTAGAAAACGGAGCAAACATTTAACCACATCATCAGTTTTCCTCCACTTGGATTGGGCTTGACATTGACATGTGAGATGATGTATGTGCTTTTCTCCCCCACTGCTCTCATAATGTCAGCCATTACAACATACCTCTGCTGCTTTGTGTTGGTAAAAATCTCGAGCCTCAGCCTCAGACAGAGTTCGTTCCTCGTGTGCAAAGATCTCAAACCCAGCATCTTGGATCTATCCAGAAGGAGATGCACAGACATAATAGATGAATGCCAGCAGGAAGGCTTGAGAAAATCTTGTCTTCTTGGAGTGTGAACATGGTTAATCCCTCTGTACCTTCATAATGATCTCATTTGCCTTGCCATGAGCAACTGCGTCAGGCTTAATGATGGCAACTGTGTAGGATTTACTGGCAGGAACTTTCATGGAAAGAGAGGAGAGTTTGATTGATGATCATTATTGCTGTTTAAATTCTAAACAACACAGCAAAGATGCCATTACAGTAAAAAGAGATCTGACCAAATAACTGCAGGCTAAAGAGATGAACTGTCAAAAGCATGTTTCCACTGTACCAATTATACTTTCTTCATTTTCTTGCTGCTGAAGCTTCTCCTCTTTCTCCTCTTCATCCAGCAAACCCTCATCTTTCAACTAAAAAACACAAACTGATTAAATCCACTCAGACTTAAGAACAGCTTGTTCCCTTTTAAATGCATTTATATGAATCAAATAAACAGTCCTTGTGTGATTTTGGTGGAATATGATGAAACCCAATAGGTACATTGATCATAAACAATAAAATAACAGTCCTTTCTGTGGTAAATCAGAAAACATGACTTTGAAACTGCATACTGTCTTTAGATTTACATTTCTAACTTCATGCTTGGTACTTAAGGCACTCACGCAGTATATCATAATATCATGATCTCCTTTAGTAAAAAGGTGAAGTGGAAAATTTTCCTTGAAAAAGGTGAAATATTATGATATCACTTAGTTAGCAACTTAATTAGAAACAAATACATTTAAGCAAATGTGAAACACTTGCAAAGGTTATCCTGTGCCATTTCCTCTACTCGATGATAATTAACTTATTAAATAAGTAAGGCAGTATGTCTTCGTATCTGAGAACATTTTACACAATAAAAGCATGATAAAAACAGAATCAAAACATCAGTTATCACATCAGTAACTCTACTGCTGCTGACAGGTTTGTTAGTCTGTTTATTGCAATTCCTCCAACATTTTTAATACATCCTTTCATTGGTGCTCAGGCTTGTAACTCTGCACAGTTATTCTCTTCTGTAGCTGAAAGCAACAACAGTAGACACTTAACAAACCGGCAGCCTGTTCAAGAATTTAAAAACACTCTATAGGGACCAACGTTTGCCTGTATCGCACGGCTGGGGGCGGGTAATACGGATGTGTTAGTAAAATGCTTGCAACAAAAGAATTCCCTGAAATACAAGAGATTGTACAGGTTTCATTCATTTTCTGTATAAATTATACCTTTTTAATAAATGGTGAGGGTTTGACCACACTGCAATTATTCTGCTGTTTTGCGCTATTCCTACACTGGAAAAAAAGATAATCTAGACAAGTCATTTTTTCTTAAAATAAATTCATTTTTTTCTTGAATTGAGTAGGTGAGACACTTTGCCAATGGAAAAAGACAATTTACATTTAAAATAAGAAAAAAAACAGTTGTATTGTCTAATTTCAGGTGCAAATTAAAATTATTATCTTATTTTAAGAGAAAAAACTAATTCCATTGGCAACTCATCTTATTTACTTGCTCAAATTAAGGGTAAATATACTTAATTTAAGAAATGTTTACTTATTTCTAGATTGTTTTTGCAGTGTAGCAGAGTCTGTCATGCTACTTTAACTCAATCAACAGAATCAAACATTTAGGAGGATAGTTTAGAGAGAATGGTTATTGATTCAATGTGATCCAGAGACATCAGCAGAAGTTTTCTACTGACAGAGGAAACATCTATTTATCTTCTCCTGTTTTATCCATCAGGGTCACAGTGGGGCAGGTGACGGAATAACTGTAAATGAAGGCATTTTTTTTTTTACAAAGGCCTATGTAAACATGGCATGAGGTTGCTGTTGAAGCTGTTAATTCCACCAGAGCTCCACAGCAAATTATTTAATTATTTAAGTAATACATTCATTCTGCATATTTAGAATGAGAACACTTTTTGAGATCAAAGTTCATTTAAAAAGTGTGCAACTAAATTTGTTTTAAAGTGACCTCTTTGCTTCCAAAATCAATGTAAAGGAGGATTAGGAATAATTTATGAAACATGATTTTATGGTGTCTAATTTCCACGGCTCTTTATTATAAAGCCCTTTAAAGTGATGCTGAGTAACCTGTAGCCAGTAGAGGTGCTAGACTTCCTAAGAGCAACTGGCAACACTGAAGTGTGGCAAAAACTAACAGTACCTCTCAATGTTTTGGACCACTTTGGATCAGCAGACTGAAAAGTCATGGAGTAACTGTCAAAGACAAGGGAAAATTCACCCCTAAAGATTAAATCCTACATCTACAGAACCAAGAATATGTCTGATCAGATGTCATATCTGACACCTAATAACTTTTATCTGAGTATATCTAATAAAAACCTTCAGCTTTGTCAGCTCCTGTGTTTAAGGGGAGCTCAGACTGCAGTAAAGCACTGCTCTGGGTCACATGATCCATTCAGCAACATATCCGAACCCCTACGGTTACAATTTTAAAAATGGCAACCTACACAGAGCATCATTTAATATATCTGAAATTAAGCTAATACTTGGATCAGAAGTTAAACATTGTTGTGTTAAGCAGCAGTGCTGCAGTAAATATTAATGTATCACTACTCACCACTTTGCGCTCCCTGCCTTGTTCTAGGATCAGCTTTTCTTTAGCTAGCTCCTCCACTATCATCTTCTGGAGCATCGGAGCATTGGCACCTCGCAGCACAGCCACCAGCTCCCCGCCCTGTTCATACAACTCAAACTGAACCATTCTGATAATTTCTTTTACACATTTCTAAAACCTCTGTTGACTTTGGCCTAAAGACTAATCGAACTAAACAAGGAAATAGTAAACTCTTACATAGTCTATGCAGAAAGCCACATACATGTGGAGTAAATATTCATCAGTTTATCAAACAAAAAGACAAGGGATTCTGATCAAGGAGAAGAAATGGGGAATTAGTTAATAAAACCTAAACAAAAACAGTCACAGTGCTTGGTAAGTCAATTCACAACTTTAGTAAGACTAATAAATACATTAAAAACCAAACAGTGATATAAAGTACATATCAAAATGAATACTTTTACCAGACTTAGGAGGAATTATTTGGGGGGAATCATTTTATAAAAAATACATTATTGCAAAAAGATGTAGTGAGTTCTTTTTAACATGCAATCATAAGGAATAGAAACAGACTGACTCCAATGAAAAGGAAGGTGGGTTCACATTTTCCTCTGTACTTCTCCAGGGCATCAATACTGTCAGCTTCAGCCTGCACACACACAAACACACAGACACACACAGTTAAAATACTGCTTCTCAGTAAGTGCTGCCTTCTACTTTAGATAATGTAAAATTAAAACCTAAAACAGAGCTTACGGTGGCAAAATGAAGAAGATCATCACTCAATTCATTCTTTATTTTTTTCAGGAGACTGACCACAGCTTGACAGGGACCGCACCACTGCTGGTAAACATCCACAACTGTAAGCAAAACAGAGACACTGCGCGTTTATGTAAACACAGACAATTAAATTTTTACTGATGGTAAACAGAAATTTCATTAGCATAGTTATTGGAATTTCCAAGAAAAATAAATAAATTTAAACAGTGTTAAGTATAAACAAAAAATAAATAAATAAAGGAACCTTTAATACTACAGTTTGCAGTTTTCTTAAAATAAAAAAAAACATCTTAAAAGGGATATTTTTCCTTAAAATACTTGTCTAATGCAAATGTGAAATTCTAATAAAATAAAATGCAATAACTGAAACATTAAGAGACTTTTTAAATATCTCTAATATGTGTGTAAATAGTTTTTTTTTTCGTTTCTATGACAGAGATAAAAAACTTTAGATTAATACGTCGATTCCTTCTGCAGTTATGAGAACGAACACAAGGAGGCAGCAGAATACAACACATATTATCAATGATCCACTTCTCTCACTGTGCAGCAATCAATTCATTTTAGATATAGTCCTGCTAAACATCGCTGATATAAATACAGTGCTGTACATTTTAAAGACAGGAAGGGGAAGATAAAGTAAAACAAATGAAAGAAAACAACAATTTAACGCTCACCTGTTAAACCTTTTATAGTAAGCATCTCCTCCCATTGTTCTTGGCTTGTAACAGATGCCTGAAAGAAAAAAATAATAATGCATTAAAAAACCTAAAAAAAGAAAAAAGAAAAAAAAAAGTTAATTAAATAATAGCAGGAGTGGTGGAAGATGTAAAGCTAACAAAACAATATGTTTTCTAGGCCTGTATCCAACCTGTAGGGTCGCCTCTTTCTTCTTCCCTGCCATTTATAACTATTTAGATTTATTTGGGACTAAATAAAAAAAAAAAAATAGAAATAATGGAAAGCAATAAACAAAACCCTTCACATTAGCCAGCTAAAATAATACAGTTCTTGGTCCTGTTTGCTCCTATTTGGATGGCGCAACGATTGTTTTGACGATTGGTTGCTAAGCAACAGTTTTTTAGACAACATGTAAGTTTGTAAGCATAACTTTTAGTTTTTGTTAATGTCATGGCAAAAAACCTTCGGGTTACAAAATAAAGCATTTTTAGCCAACAGATACCAACGATGAAGCTGTTCATGTTGCTTTTGTTTTTTACCCGGACCCTTTGCATGTCTCTACATGTCCACCAGGGGGCATTGTTGCTAATCAATTGCAATTTATTTACCTATATGGAATTTAAACAGACCCATCTAAACAAACTAAAACATAATAGAAGAGTTAGTTTATTGATGTAATATAATTATATATATATATATAAAAAAACTGGAAGTGATTATACATTTATTGCATGCAATGTGATGGATTTTAAGTGTTTATTTGATTTGATAATGATAAATATGGCTTACAGCTAAAAAAGGAAGAAAATAAAATAGGTTTCTAAGAAGTATAATTTAGGCTACATTAGATCAAATTAAGGTGAGAAAGTGATTCTTTGTAAATGAAGGGCCCATACAATCACTGGTATTATGCTGGGTTAATCATTGCTCAGTAGACAGGAAAGGGCATTGTATACTCATATACCTGAATAAGGAAAAAAAGAAGAAGAAAAAGAAAGACAGAGAAATAAAGAAATATCTTTAATTAGTTCCTTGTGCTTATTTTGCCATGCTGCATGGTTTTAATTCCAGTTTGCATGCTCTCTTTAGGCAACCTTTTTTTTTTTTTTTATCTTTTGTGTCTTTGTTTTGCCATGTGATGAACCAGCCCCCTGTCCAGGATTAACTCCACCTCTCACCCTGAGATGATTTGACCAGTGGCCCTGTGGTGGGCACAAGGCATGCTGTCTGTTATCTGTAAGCAGCCTTAGCCTCTTTCATGCTGTCAGATACGTTTTGTTTAAATGAAATTCATTAGACTTCTTGTATAAGTGTATTATTTTTAAACTCATGAAAGAGTTTAATAAATGGCTCTTAACACAATCTGAGATGTTGACTTTGTCTTACTGTGTTTCTTTTATTGTTTTATTACTGTTTTTATTTTATTATTACTTTTATATTGTTTTAATGATTGATTATTTGTATCTTATGATTTTGTATAGCACTTTGGTCCTGTTGGGTGTTGAAAGTGCTTTATAAATAAAATAATAAAATAAATTTGGTATGGAATAGTCCAAAGAAATTATTAAAAGCCATAAACCTACATGTATGCTATGCTTTTCTATTGCTGCACTAAGGTCAGAGAGTCGCATTGACACTTTCTTATCTTGTATTCCATTTTTCATTACAGGAAGAAAATACCTTTAGATACTTTTATGCACCCATTTATCTGAAAATGCTCTGAGTTCAGGTGAAAACACCGCTAGCTTCAACCAACAACACATGATCTTTTACATTTGCTGTTGATGGTTCTACTACATTCCCACTGAGCCTGAACCTGAAGCGTTACCTCGCATCTTTGCCCATTCTTGATGTTCCATGTTTCTGAGGAAAAAAAACAGAAGCAGCAGAATCAAAAATAACAGTGGAGCTGTCATACTTTCTCACTTTGTGGTGTTTATTTATATGTTGAAATTGGCCCTCATCCGAACTCTTTTCTATGCTCTTCCCACATGAATTTCAATGAACTGCTGCACTTAAGCTGTTCAGCTCCACAGCCTCCTCCGTCATGAAGTAGGCACGGTGAAACAGCCATAACAACTGGAGTAATTCAGCAATAGGACAAATCAGAGTGAACAGTGACAGTGAGTGGGACAGAAAATTGTAAAATAGGACACTCTGAAAGAAGCACTTGGCTCTTTTTATGTCATGTTTCAGTATTATCAACTCTACTTTTTTTTTTTTTTTTACATTTTCAATATCTTAAAAAGGTTTGTTTCCCCTGGAACTCTTCCACTCTTTTTGATGTTACCATCACACATTGTATGGAGACACAGAGAAATGCAAAGAATATAATGCTTTATTTTCCATTTGTCTTTTTACAAATGCAGGTCTGAGAAGTTTGAAGCACATTTGCATTTAAACAACTTCACTCTAATGACACTAAATACAATTCAGTCTTACAAATTCCCTTTATTATATAGAGAATGTGAATTAACACAGAAAAGCTAAGCCTATGAACATTAGTTAGTATTTTATCTGTGTGGTTTTATGGTTATTTTACTGTTTTGTTTTTACTACGTATGTTATTTTACTGTAATGTCTCATTTTAACTATGTATACTGTTTTTATTATACGGTTTTGTTTTAACTATGAATTTTGTAGCACTTTGAGATTTTTTTTTTTAAATGTAAAGTGCAATACAAATAAAATGTATTATTATTATTATTAAATATTAAGTTTAAAAGTAAAAAGCACAAACAGGCTACAAAGCAATATTCAGAGCTTCGAGCATTTAATAAAAAAAACGTTCAGTCCAATGTGCTATTGCACAACTTCAGAGCTATTTAGACCTGTCTATCATCACAACTCAGAGGCCAGATAAGGTAACTCATGTTAACTCTGGAGGAGCTGCAGTGATCCAGAGTTCAGGGGAATCTGTCAAAAGGAAAACACTAATTTATACATTTATAGAAGAAAAGCAAAATGAAAAACATAGGAACCTTGAATTGTTTGTTTTGTAGTTTTGCTAAATATCACACTAATGAAGCAATTGTCTATATACTACATAAGGCAGCCAAATCCAGCAGTTCTTAATCTTCACACATGATCTTAATACACTGAAGATTCATTATACCAATGATTTGGACGGTATGTTTAAGCTGCAGATCTGTAATCTGTATTTAACCTCTTTAGTGGGAGGTTTTATAGCAAAATATTGAAGAGCATTATTTTGACCTCAGAAAGTCACAATAAATATTTGAAACATCATATTTCTTACATTGGTGAACCAAAATGGACACCTGCATCTCTACTTTAGTTTCCCATTTTCAACTATTGCTGTTCACATATGTTCTCTCCAGACCCGACCATTAGTAATTGGAGATAATATTTGACATATTAATGGAGAAAATGTCTGGCCACAACAAAAGCTCTCCAAACTATTTATTTTGTTTGTTACAAACTAGCATCATTTGACTTATAAATCCATATCACTAGTCTTCTATTTCAGTTACATAACAAAAAAAAATAAAATCTAGATAAGGGAAAATGTTTATGTATCACATATTTAATAACAACAAAATAGTGACACTATCAATATGTTTGACTACTCTGGTTAAAAATTCATATTCTTTTTGCTGCTGCTGCCCCTCAGCTACCTCAGCACCTTCCTTAGGGGCTGAGGTCACATCGTTTCTGACATGTGGAGGACATGGTCAGGGGGTTAGAGACGTGCTCAGCACTTCATGACATGTTGACCAACATAAATATGGGTGATGAGATTAAAGTCTTCACCAATGGCAAATAAAGATACATTTGAACATTCTTTCATGAACTGTCTCACTGATTCTGGTCAATATGATTTCATGCTGAGGAGGCAATACAATCATTTGGACCAGATTTCCTGGAGCAGAAACACATCTAAAACCACTCCGGTCATCCAGCCCCATATCGGGTGGACATCGTACAAGAAAGTGGGCTTTAAGAGGAGACAGTAAAAATAAAGCTCTATGTATGATGAAAAATTTTGCCCTTTACCTTTAAGATACCATCTCCAAAGTAAAACAGGGTTATTGACATCTTGGGATAGTTTTCCTTAGTAGGGTGAGGAAAGCTGTTAAAATTAATGGGGAGATGGCAAAGGATAAATGCAGAGAGATACTGGAGAAGGACGAGTTAGAAGGTGCAAAAATCTTAAGCTGGGATGAAGGTTCAGCTTCCAACAGGAGAATGGATTTAAACACACAACTGAATATAAGATGGTTTAAATAAAAGCATGCTAATGTATTAGTCAAAGTCTAGACTTAGAGACAGACATGGGCAATGTGGAGTCAACAAGTCATCTCAATGTCATGTATTTAATCTACCCAGCCAATTAACCAGGTGAGTCCAATCTGCACAGGTTGATTCACGGTGAAGATTGGACTCACCTGCTTCAGTGGCTGGGTAGAACAAATACATGACATGGAGATGACTTGTGGACTCCACATTGCCCACGTCTGCTTAGAGATATATTGGACGATGTTCTTTGTGCGGGTGGATCATCAAAATAAGCGGTCCTCCCAATTCTCATTCCCCATTTTCACTTACTGGTGGTGAGTCTTAAATTGTGGAAAAATTGCAAATCTGCTTTTGTAAAGTAAGCTTGTATGAGCGACGCAAACAGCAACCTTTAAACAGCGCGTGCACTAGGAAAAATGGGCGCATGCTCTCGTACGTGTTTCATAATCATTCCCTCTCAGGAGCAGGTACAAGGTTGCAGTGGAGTGGGCGGGTCTGTTCAAAACTTCGTGAAAATCCTCCTTCAAACCTTCAAAGTTCAACTTAGAGTCTGTTTTGAAATCTGAAAACTTGTTCAAAGACACTCTCTATTCAGGAGGAACTTAAAATCAAATTCAGAAGCCCTGAAGTCTGAGATTTTGATTTGGCGAAAAGTGAACAGTTTCAATAGAAATGGAAACCTTTGCCAGGGACTACAGAAAGCTAGTTTTGGGTATTATCCATAGTTTGTAATTGTAACATCATGTCTCTTGGTTGGACCTCATTAAACATCCAGATGAGGCCAGCAATCACGTCCCTCCATCATACCAGCTGTGACAGTATCCTGATGAATCCCTCGCTCCAACAAACAAAGAATCTCTGTCTGTTCTGCATGCCTTCCCATGTTTTTCTGTTTCATTTCATTAGAGAGATGCACGGCAGTGATTGCTTTTGTCTTGTCAAGTCAATGATGTACACTGATTTGATGTTTTTGTCTCATGCGGCCTATTAAACCATTAACCTCTGTGTCATCAGAAGTAATCAGAAATGTGTGCCTCCTGCCGCTGTGAGATTCAGATCTGGAAACTCTAGATGGACTACTCGGCTGCTCTAAAGAGCATTTAGGAAACGCTATTTAAAGCAGCCTGTTTACTTGAAGAATGGACATTCCTGTTATAAAGCTTCCTTGTTCTCCTTTGCTTTGAGTAATCATGCAATGAAATCATCCCTCATGTTGCAGAGTTTTGCACCAAATAATTGGTTTTCAAAATAATGTCTGACTCATTTAGGTCCCTTGCAGAGTTGCAGGCCAACTTCAGTACATCCGTCAAATTACATCTCAGAATAAGGACTTATTTTTCTCTGTTGGCCTAAAAACTTTGTGCCTCATTAACATCAAATACGCTACCTTAAATTGAACAGCGCTCCAGTGCTGACCCTCGGCAGAATTCAGAGCTCTTTATGCAGGTTGTAAGAGTCTCTGCCACAGGCCATTTGTCTGACAGTCTTTGAAGGTCTATTCTTGAATTTGGTTTCCATACTGATGCTGGAGGCTTCCACAAACCATTTCCCAGCTTCTGGTAGATCTTCAGCATTGATGTGAACTCTTTCCCGGTGGACAGCCGTTAATCTCTCCAAGGTACTGAGAGACATGGATTTAAAGCATCTACAGTGCTGAGGATTAGTCTCCATTAGAGAATTATGAGAGGGGAAGTCATATTTAAGTCTGCTATATTTATTTTAGCAAAATGCTTCATCGTCTCAGCTGCAAACTGAGCCCCAAAGGACCTGAGTCTAATTATTCAAAAATAAATGCATGAAAAACAGTCAGTCTTCAGTTCTGTCCTAGTTTTCCCTACGCCACACAAATTAACAATTTCAGTTTATTTGTTTCTGCTTTTTTTATTGAGCCATAGGGCTGCAAATAACAGTTATCATAAAATTTGTTTAATCTACATGTGATAATTTGATTCAAATCAGAGCTGAAGGCATCAATGACCTTTGTTTAGGTCCTCTGGTATTAGCCGCTAAGTCAGCACTAGTTATCCTTAAAAACTTGCATCTCTATCCAACTGTGCATGTCTCACACCATAAAAGGGCGTGCTTCGGTGGTGCTGTGGTTAACGTGCATGACCCATGTACGGAGGCCTTAGTCATTGACGTGGCTAACCAGCTACAAATCGGGCCTGTCGTCCTTTGCCAAATGTCCCTCTGCCTCTCTTGTACCCACTTTTCTGTCAAAAAGGGTGAAGAAATGGTTAAAAACAGGGTACTAATCATAGCCCATCTAAATATTTATTGGGAAATAGACAAAAATATAGAGTAAAAAACAAAAAAACTAATTGACCGCTTATCGGAGGCCGCTGGTAGGTAGGCAGGTAGGTAGAAGCTCCAAAGATCAAACAAAAACATGGTGCTGGCAGCATCATGCTGTTGAAATGATTTTCATCAGCAGGGAAATCAAAGGTGAAATCAATAGAGCTAAATGCAGCGCAATGAACAAAATAATGAAATGTTAAAGGTGGCTAAGCCTTCAGATTGGAGCTGTTTTTAATCTGGTGCCTTTAAACAAATCTGACATTACAACCATACTGACAGAGTTAGTAAATTTTGCACAGAAGAATACCAAGAAAACTTACGGTGCAGCAAGTGGTTGAGCTTCATTTTATTTAAGAATATCAAAGTAAAGGGGTCAGAATGCAATCACAATCCTAAAAGATTCTAGTTTGTTATTATTAGCTCTAAACTAAATAAATTTTTTACGTCACAGTTATGCACCAGTTTGTGCTGCCCCAACTCATAAATCATCATGAAATCTCTCTTTAAGGTTTAAAGTGAAAAATACGACAAAGTGGAAAAATATCTTGAAGTAAACTTTTATTTCATTTGGCAATGGATCTTTAAATTCAGACTTTGAAAAAGATACTTTAGATTTTTTTTTATTAAATAATCAAAATATGCTCATTCTCATAGATTAATATACTTAATAACATAACCCACGGATCTTCTTTTCAGGATCATATTGAAAGAAACGAGCTGCAGATCATAAACCAAACTGAATGGTTTATAGGATGAATATCCAGCAGCAAAAGCTGAGGCTTTGTGAGTTTTTTAATGTCAGGAAACTAATATGCCCCCAGTTTGGTGGTAGTATTCTTATCGAGTCCTGCAAGACTAAAAACTTTCCCGTAAGCAAAACAGCAGTGGAATACAAAACAGATTCATTTCTGCTGGCATCCAGTCATGCTCTATAATATAAAGCAGTGTAGAACTAAAAGAACTGAAAATATTAATTCAGTGCGCGGTCTCAGCAGGCTGTTTTTAGGAGCTCCAGCGATGGTGAGCTGAATGTAATGATGCACAACAACCATTTAAGACTTTAAGACTGATTTTTCTTTTGGCCATTCCTCTCCATTTTCCTTCTGCATTTCATGACTGATGTTACAATTCAACTGAACGAAGGTTTTCTATTTTATTTTTTGCTGCATTACAAAAAAGATTTCATACGAAATGGGACACTGTGTGAAACACAGCAAGCTGTGTAGGCTGTCAGTCTCATATACAGACGGGCTGAGTTGATGAAACAGGAGGGGAGCTTCCTTCTCTCTTCCCTGACAGGCGCTTGTAACTGTGACAGAGGAAGCCAGTATGGAGGAAGTCATCTGCATCTAAATAAAGAGCGCCAATGGCTTTGTCAGAGTCCATTAAGCAAATTGCCATATTTGATAAATGCATCCAGCATCCACTTTTTTTGCCCTCAGACGAATTGTCCTCGTGCAAAAAATTGGGGTTTTTTTGTGTCCCCTATTCTAAAACACTGAGGGACAAAGAAAGACCTTGGGGGGAAAATCAGCTGAATTGTTCAGATGTAAATGATGACTGATGTAAGAGATGAGTTTCCTCATCACTTAAAGCTATACCCACCTGCTTGGAAAATCATAATTACAACTGCAAGGCTGCCAAATGAGACAATTACCGTTTTCCTGTTGAACTGTTTATCCTCATTGTTTGTTAGCAGAAAAAAAAAAATACAAGTTATGGCTGAATGGTCGGTATTCTGGCTCAAACGTGGTTAATTTCCAATCTTTCTGCTCATAATTAGGCAGCCAGGCTGCTGCTGTGACTGTGCTGCATCATTACTTAGAGGCAGGTCTCTGTTATCTGTCAAAGCTGAAAGTGCTTCTGGTTAATAGCTCCAGTCACTCACTCAACTCATTCAGCCCTGCTGCATCCAGAGGGCCAAGTATCCAGGACCTGCAGGCAGCTCACGTTGACTCTCATTCCACTCTTTCCCTTTGCCATCATGTTTCTGAGTAAAATAGAGAAATATTTATTCCTAATTAATAGGGGCTTTTCAAGACTCTGCTTTTGACATAAAAAAATTGTGTAAAATTTGCCCAAAATGTGTTTGTTTGATGATTTCTTCATGACATCAATGGCTGTTACAAAATCTGTTAGAAAACCTGCTTCATTCTTTCCTCAGTGTCACATTATTTTAGGGGAATGTTTGGCTGCATCCATTAAAAAGCAGCCAATGTTCTCTTTTTCTCAATGAACTACTTGGAAAGTCATAATTATATATTTTTTTCAGCATTGCAGCAGTTACCACCAGCAGCCAGGCTGGGCGCCCCCTCCTCGTGTTGGTCAGAAGCTGGTCATACACTGCTCTGGGATCGAATTTCGACTTTCAACCAATATCGGTCACCAGCCAGTCAAAGTGATTGTTTTGGTCACTATGGCCTAAGCAGAAGCCCCCTAGTTAATCCCCAAAATGTTGGTAGGGCATAGATCAGAACTGAAGGTAGCCTATAAAAAGAAAGCAAAAACAACAAAAAATTATAGAAACAGTCTGTGATAAATGCAGCTCTGTGGGGGTGGCACTCTTGGTTTAGTCAGTCAATCTTATTTTTTGATGATATATGATTGCTTATGATACCACAGCCTTTATAAATGTAAAGCCTTGTTATCCAGTGAGAGTCGCCATTACACCAGTGCATAAAACTGTCAGGTTTCTGTTACTCAAAAAAAGACTTGTGGACAAGAAAGAAAACAAAAATAAGGCAAAGATTTAATAAATTTTTCTGTTAAGTCTTTTGAAAACAAATCTGTTACCATTGCAGTGAATCATTACAGAGGAAAAACAAGAACAAATTAATTTATATAAGTGAAAGAAAAAAGTGGAAATAACTATGCATTAACAGCAAAGGGTTCGGCTTGGATTTTGATCTAGTAGTCAAAGCTCTTTCATAAACTTTTATGAAAGAATATTGGCTAACATGGCCAACAGGAGCTCAGTGAATTCATGCATGTTAATGTGATAGGATGACTTCTTATTCAACATCTGTGTCTGATCTCACAGATATGCTTCCCTCTCTCAATCCTTGTGGAAACCTTTTTCAAGACCAGAAGCTGTTACAAACCTAAACTCTAATAATGGGATGCATAAGTTCACGTCTGTGAAAAATCAGATGAAGGGATAGTTTTTTTTGTATGATCATGTCATTCTACTGCACATAAGAAAAAAAAACAAACAAACTCAGAGCAATAATCCAAAAAAGATAAAACTGTATATATGCTGCTCTGTGAAACTAAGTGTTAAGAGATGAGACCACAGATTGACCTTTGCTCATCTCGCCTCTAAAACTCCCATCAACACCTCCCACTAAGACACACAAACACCATCATGGCCTCCAGGAAACTGGCTGACCTGTTATCGCTGACGCACTTTCAGAACTGATTTATTCAAAGTGATACCTTGTCCTGGTGAGAGAACAAAAAGCCTTGGGGCAGCCGTGATGGAAAGGGAGGAGTTATAGGAGTTATCTGCAGCGCAGCATGTAATTGCTTCTGTGTTATCGTTGTAAAAGCCAATGGGTGCTAATTGAAAAAAAAAGTCTGTTTATTTGCAAGCTGGCAGTCTTCAGAGGATCTGCTTTGAGTTTTAAGGTCTTATTTTGCACAAACGATTGCAGATAACAGGCTGATTCAACCGCTGATCAAGATTCCTCTCAGATTTTATTATTTTTCCTGCTCTCTACTGTAGGGATGGGAATCGAAAACCGGTTCCTTTTCAGAACCGGTTCCGTATTTTCCGATTCCATGGCATCGTTTGGCAGCTCGCTGAACGATTCTTTTTTCGATTCCCGCAGCACCAGAGCCTAGAGCGCCGGCTCTGGGGAGCATGACTTACGTCACGTTTTTTACGTACGTTACGTAAGTTACGCAAGTTACGCAAGTTACGCAATTTGGAAATAACTATTCGAGGAGGAAGACAGCGAGCTGCGGTCACTTTTTGAATCAAAGCCCCGTCTTTCCTTAGCCCAGAGGGTAGATCAGGAAATCCAGCTCTATAAAAGCTTGCCCTCCATCCCCTGCAGGGATAGCGCCACACTGTGGTGGTGGAACAAGCAAGATACGCTGCCCTTGCTATCTGGACTGGCTGACTACCTCTGTGTGCAGGCTTCCTGCACCCCATCTGAGAGGGTGTTCTCCACGGCTGGAGACACCATAAGCCCTGAAAGATCCTGTATCCTTCCAGAAAAAGCAGATATGCTCATCTTTCTGCAAAAGAACTGTTAATTTTCCCTACTAATTTTTTATAATTAGTATTTTTTGTTATTTAAAATAGGTTATTATCCCATCATTTGTTATTAGACATTGTTGGTTATTAAGTTTGTTCTTGTATTCATTTTTCATTTAAACACAGATGTTACTCCAGTTTCACATTTCCTGTGGACATCTTGATCTTGTTGAGTTTGTAAGATTGTGCAATAGTTAAGTAAACAAAGTTGATTCTGATAATCAAACTGTTTGTTCTCCTTTTTCCCCCAAATTGGAATCGAAAAAAGAATCGATAAAGAATCGAATCGTTTAATAGAATCGAAAAGGGAATCGGAATCGTGAAAATCTTTTCAATTCCCAACCCTACTCTACTGTCTTCACTCTCTTTTGTCTCTAGGTTATGTGAGAGCAGAAATCAGAGTTGTGGGTTTAATGCTCTTCATTCTAAAGTTAAATGGAATTTTTAGTACCACATTCTTCAGCACTTTTATTAGTCTGTAGTACTCTTACAACATCAGGCTAGATGAGAGCCTTATGAGCCAACTGTAGCCTCTTTGAGTTATGAAGCAGACTAAGCAAACACTGCCGGTCCCTGCCATCTAATTTGCAGGGCTTTTTCTGTAAAAGAAAAGAAAAGAAAAAAAAAAACATAAATCCATAATGAATAAGAAACTGGGCTTTTATTTTGAGTTTGCTGCCTACTCTTTCAAAGGTGTCCTCATGCAGCCAGAGAGTTTGAAAAGAAAATAATGAGCAGCCTTAGACACAGTCATGTTGATGCTAAGTCCTCTGATCTTTGCCACAGGGCAGCAGTTTATGTACAACTAGCAGATTAATTGAACACCAGCCAAAAGACAAAAGATGAGCTAACAAAGAGGGCTGCAAACAATAAAAGCAAAACATTTGGTTGCAGCAGATTCACAAAGCAGTTTTATTATAAGTTTCTCCCAGCAGTTTTTACAGTATAACCAACACTGCCCAATAAAAGGACATTTTGTACTGTTTTAATATCTTATTAAACTTCTACAAATTGCAAAATCTACTGATGTTATTTGTGATTCAACATATAGTTTTCTCACGTATCTATGATGTTCAAGTACAGAATCCATTTGATCTTTTTTCAGTTTGCCTCACTCTGCTGTTGGTATTCTCAGATTATTCTATTTTTAATTGCACAAACCAAGTCACTGTCATTCAGTTTATAAGAAGAACCTGCCTTAAGCTTTATGCACACTGCAAAGGATTTATTTTAAGACAGTGCAGCCGACAGCAAATTAAATATATTAGCTAAAAAATACAGTGCAAAGTACAAATATTTTCATGTAACGTTTCAGACCTCTTTTTACAGTTACTTTAAAGTAAACTCAAAGTGATACAATTATTGATATTCAGTATCAATTTATGGTAAAAAAATAAATAAATAATAAAATAAATAAAAAAGCCAGAATAAGGATGCTAAGAAAACATGAAGGAACTTTTACATTAATAATTGTCTTTAGTCATATTTCTCCATAATTCATGTATGTTACCCTTCTTATCTAGTCCTGTAAAATAAAAATTATATTTAGAAATGAGAATCAATTTCTAATCTATGACTCTTGTAACACTTTGAACCACTTATGTTGTTTTTACAAATTTCAGAATAATAATGAAGAAAGATAACAGAAAAATATTTGCACTATTTGCTTGGCCATTAATTAATTTATACAGATTAAAGAGGTGAGCATGAGTGGTTACTGTATGATAGGACTTATTATTAGGTTATGGACTGATTAATCATACTAATCTATGTCAGTGTTTTTGAATAACTGGGCTAATTTAGTTTTGTATTTAAAATGTATTTCTGATGGATTAAGCATTTACCAATTCCTCATAACAATACCATCATACATACATAGAATTAAGGAGATCCTGGATATTTATCAGATTGAAATGTAAGTATTGCTAAAAACAATTTAACTGTAACATAAGATTACAGTTACTATCATCAGACAAGCAAACATTTATTTGAGGAAAAATATATAGTAATTAAAGTTTTATTGAATTCAGGAAAGGGAAAATACAGAAAATGTCAGAACACCAGAAAACCACCTTGACAGAGGACGTATAATGCCTTACTGTGGTCCAGATTGGTTGTATGACTTTACGGGCAACAGGACTGCATCTGTAGACATTTGGTTCCCATCGCGTCTCATGCTGGGCTGAAAGTCTCTCTGACATCAGATCATTAAAAACATTCTGATACAGAAAAGTGGACAAAATTAGAATTATGATTAATACATACTTAGCAGTTGTTTTTATTTTAAGCGGAACTTTAGTACATCTGCTGAAAATCAAATAAGCCCCTTATGGTTTCATAGACTGTTTCATCTCAATATCTGCAATTGTTGAATTCTGAGCAGGATGTCGCAAGAAAATATAATCATAATCTCATAATGACAATAAAACTCTTGATTTCTGATCCTTAATCTTACCAGAAGAGCATAATAGGAATGTATAGGTTCAATGAATGCGACTGTAGATCTGTGCTGTGAGATTTCTGCAAGGTTGCAGGACAGACAGAAAATTAAACCCCTTGAAGCCTAATTAACATGTTACTGAAAAAGCAGTTGCCTTACATCTTTGTGCTTCTTTTGGCTTCATTCAACTAGCTTACTCACAATATCTAAAATTTTGTCTATGTTTATCTAAATCAACACCATAAACACTGTTTTTTTCAGTGTGTACTGCTAGAACAGTGTGTTCACCCAGTTGAAGAATTTCAAATAAACTTTTCAACAACCTGGTCATCAGTTCAAGATCAATCTGAAAATGAGCCTATATAAATACATGTCATATAAATGAGTATAGATAACCCCAGTGTTGTTGAGTTTATTGCATCCTTAGATGAGATGAGGGCAAATAACCTCCACATATGGTGCACCACTGCTACCCCATGCACTGCCCCAGGGAGACAATAATTAAACAATACAATTATTACAGAAATAATAATAAAAAATTAGCAACAAAAACTGTTTATCTTTAGCATCCAAAGGAGAAAAAAAAACTAAGCTGCTGAGCCACCAGTTCTGGCCTTAGGCAGACATCATTGGCAGACAACATTTTTCCATAAACTATTTAGTAGTGAGGGTGTTTTGTTGCAATTGTGCTGCTAGCTGCTTCCTCACAGTAGATAGGTGCAGATGGGCTGCCTGCAGTTTGACTGTAGGGGAGGAGAAACGCCACCAGGGCAGCTGATGCATGTGTCTATAGCCTGCATGTATTATTCAAAAGGCTGAATTTTGAAAAGCTGATGTGCCTGACTCACCCAGGAAGAGGGAACTGCTGTTGCTAGTTCTTAGAGTCAGCTTTTTGCCTCAGCACTCTTCAATCAGCAAGAGGAAGGCTCTCATTTAAAGCAACAGACTTATTTGAACCCTACCTCTTAAAGCCCCACTCTCAAAAAACATCTATAACTTGAACAGAACATACAAACATTTAACAAAATATTGATGTAGAATACAGAAGTCTCATTGTGTGATGTTTTTTAAACTTTAAGAAGCTACAGCTGAAGGGGTTGGTATATGATTATGATCAAAATAAAAGTTAATTGAATTAGCCTTGTCTCTAAAATGAACGAAAGAGACGGCTACATTCACTTTGATTCAGCTGTTTATGCTTTTATCTGTAAACATTGTAAGAAGCAAAGCCGAGGCTAAGTCAGCTGAGCAAATCTTGTTTCTGCATTTAAAAGGATTTTTGCACCATTCAGCTGCTTTTTTTAAAATAAGCTATATCTCTAAAATATAAGAAGGACCTGGGCTGAAGGAACTTAGAAGGTCAGATAATTACTATCTAAATTTGAAAACAGGGTTTAATGAAACAGTTTTTATCTAATAATCCTCTAAAAAGTAAATCAGAACAGTCAACTTGAAAAGCACGACTTAAACAGAGGATAAAACACATCAGGTGCTTGGAAGCAGCCTGCCTCTGTATGCTGGTTCTGGGCATTACAGAAAGAAGATGTCCCATCCAGATAAGGTGTAAGAGTAAATCTGTCGCTCTGTGTAGGGCAAACAGAATAGCTCCTGTGACTGTCTGCAGGATTAAATGTCTACACTTGAATTAACAGAAAACAGCACAGCAAAAACCTGCTCACGTAACAGATCTGCAGAAATGATCCTCTGTAGGGCAAAATGGTCAACTGAATCACATTTAAAGAGGCCCGCAAAATGGTATTAATACTCCCTTGAACTTTTCTATATTTGATCACATTACCAACCCCAACATTAATACATTATTTACAGATGTGCCTTATAAACCTACACTAGGTCGTGCATACTGTAATTGTAAAACTTAAAAGGATGCAAGCTGTCCAATTTACTCTGATGAAGTAAACTGAGCTCACCTGTGAGTGAACAAACATCCTTTAGACCAAACTATGAAGCTTCAAACAGCATTCTGTTAAATATATCATTCCTATGGCAGAACTGATAACCTTCCAGAGGGAGGACTAATCCCAGAGGCCTCTAAAAGGAGCTCAGGGAGGAGAATCTAGTAACACTGTTGGAAGTCAAAAGCCACAGATAAGGTCTCTATTAAAGACTGGCAAGAAGAAGGCTGTTGCTCAAAAAAGTAAACCCAAGGACCACTCGTACTATAGAACAACCCTGGTAGATATACCTTTATGTAGATATTATTTCTTGACTTTCTTTCTAGATTTCTCAACAGTAAAGATTCTTGGTCCATTTGTAGTATAGCTGACTTAGTCAGTTTCTTTACTATGAGGTACATGCAATCAAATACTATTTGCATTAGTAGGGGCTTCCTGCATAAAAATCCCTTCCAGGTCTGAGTCAGAGTTGTCATGATTTACTATCTCGGTATGAGGGAGCAGCCGAATGGACTCACTAAGAGGAATCCTCTTATGTAATATTTAATCATTTACTATTTTTGATACACTGATATAAGGAGCACATTAAACGTTGTCAGTACCTGGAACAATTTCCGATAATCCTACTTAATTTAAAAAAAAAATAGGAAGACACGTTTTGGTGCATGAAATAGGCTACACCCAACAGCTGGTTTGTTGTTTTTTTGTCCTTTATCCCTAAGGCCTTTTACATCTTCACTGTCAATGTGTCGTCTATTGTCCCTAAATGCTTAGGTGTAAACAGGTTGTAACTGAAGCTGACTGTTAAGCTGAACATCTCACGTGGTTCTGATGCTCTAACAGGCGAGCTCCTATATGGATGCTAGAATGATACATGTACTAACAAAGGTAGGAAACTCTGTTAAGATTGGAGGATGTTTTTTTATGATTTTTTTCTTTAGACATTTATCAGCTGGAGATAGCTTTAGTGTATCTTGGGTTAAACAGAAACAAAAATAATATGGCTTCATTTCTGGACAAGAAATACAGCCAAAAATATATTGTTGCATAAATATGCCAGATCGATTAGTTCTCATGTATTCTTTCAAAGCAGCTGCTGTAACATGACTGATGATAGAGTTGGAGGGATTAGATCTTTATTCTCAGTGGTCCAAATGGAGCGGATTAGAACTGGGTTAAGCATAGAGACAGTTCAGTATTAGAAGTTTTAACGCACTGCTATAAGACAAGGCTGAGAGGGTTTAAAGAGGACATCTGATGACAAATTAGCCCTAGATGTTATATACTGTATACAGGTGCCAGGAAATTACCTGTAGATACTTTTGAGAACACAGTTATGTCTAATACTTTTCAACAGTACTTTTAATAGATTTAGAACTATTGAAATTATTCAAAATTATTTTAATTCAACCAAGAAGTTTGTTTCTAGAGGATAATAAGATGAACTTAAAAAGGTAATAAAAAAATATCCAAATAGCATGAATGAAAAGAAATTTCACTAGGGAATTATTAGAAAATATTAATTTTAAAAAGTTACTCTTTCCAATAATCATTCTTATAATTGTTAACCAACCTTTTCCAAAAGTCCAGTGGTGTTTTGGCATCTTTTTTTTTCTCTTTGCAGTGAGCTCCAAGACTCTGTCTTGCAGTTTCTGGTGGTAAAGGAACAAAGCGGCAAGAGGACATCAGTAGGTGCTTGTTAGATGAATACATTTTAATGACAAAATGCAGGAATTTCCGGACGGATAAAAAGTGACCAAAAAATTATTTAAATGAAAAACACTAGCTTATATACAACTGGGCTAAGCAGAACTACGTGCAAAACAAGAGGTGCAAATCATGACAATCTGAGGTTGGAAGGTGCCTTCGCTGTTACTCTAATTATGATGAGAATTATTACTACTTATTACTCATTAATCCAACTGAGCTGGTCTTAAATGTTAGTATCAAAATAAACATGCTGGCAAAATTAAAAAAACGAAACATTTCAACATCAGTAGGTCAGGCTTAAGATTCATTTTGTAATTAAAAAGTTTTGGAATTAGATTTAAAAAGTAATTTAGTGATCAAAAACAAAAAAGCAGCCAAATGTCTTTAATATTATCTAAATGTGGTAGCTGGTTAGAGATTGGAAAGAGGTCTGTTGGAGGATAAATAATTAGAAACAGCATCCCCTGGCCATTTATAGAACCACAAGCTGTCCTTGCTTCCTCTATCACATTCAACTAACAACAGTGCTTGCCTTTCTAATCTGTACACAGATGTCAAACCCAGCTGCAACCAGAAGGTCACTGGACAGATGGAAGACAAAAGCCTGACATTAGGATGCTAGAACGTTATACAACCTCTGCAAGTTTCAGAAATGAAATCTTAGGAAATGTCAATGTTTTTCTAAAACAGACAATACATTTCAGTTTTCATCTGTGCTTTATGAAGGGGGCTGGTGTGGAAAAGGAGGAAGTTAGGGAGAGGCTGCAGCTGAGGCAGTCCTTTTGCAGCCAAACAGAGGACAATTCAAAATGATGCACCTAATCTGTTGACATCTCTAAAGTCTTCTACTGACAGAGGATATCAAAATCAAATTAAAATATTTTTTTTTTTTACCTAATAAACTTGTAACAGATTAATAATAGCGTAATCACAGCTGTGCGTTTCCATTTTAAGCTTAAAGATATAGTGGAGGACCTTCTTTTTCCAGGTGGATCATCAACATAAGTGGTCAGCCTATTTGTCAATCATTCTGGAGATATGTTTAGGTGAGGCCGACTTACGTACTCGTCCCCATTTTCATTTACCGGTGGTCAGTCTGACATAGTGGAAAAATTACAAATTTTCTTTTGGAAAGTAAGCTTGTATGAGCGATGCAAACAGCAACTTTAAATAGAGCGTGCATTAGGAAAAATGGGCTTGTGCATGTTCCTGCATGCTTTTAATAGTAGTTCCCTCTCAGGAGTGGATACAGGGTTGTGCCTGTGCATTAATATTTTTTTTTTATTGGAGAGGGTGGGTCTTTAAAAAAATAGTAAACATCCTCCACTGTACCTTCAATTGAACACTTAAACCATAAAAAAAACAATTACATGTTTTATTTAAACAGCAAAAACTGTAGATTGAATGCACTTCAAAATTTCAGCCTTTCTTTTTCATGATCTTAAACACTGACTGTCAGTGGCCTTAATTTTTATGGAAGAACTAGTCTTTATTTATTTAATCTGAGATTATTCACATTACTACTACTACCGGTAGCTGACAACCAATACACAAAGCTACATAAAATAACTGAACTATCTGATCAAAACAGATAGAAAACCTAAAGTTTAAAAGTACTGATATATTTTTTAAAAGCCCTCGCTTATACACTTTGGAGCATACACTTAGAAAAAGAGTTCTTAGTGACAGGAGACTTAAATTCCCCAATGCCCGCTTTGTAAGATACAGAGTGCTGTTATTCTGCAACGTTTTCTCTCATTTAGATCTTTCTTCTTATGTCGTATTCCTCTTCTTTTGCTTCTGCTTTCGATCTAAAACTCCAGCAGATAGTGTGTTCTGACTGGGGCATGGAGGGAGTATATAGAGTGTTTTCAGAGCTTTCTCAGAGTAAACAATTTCTCACTGCAGACAGCTGTCGTTCAGAAAGCGGTGGACCAAGAAGGTGGACCAGACAGCTAATCAAGCTGAGGCTCTTTATCGGGCTTTGTAAAGACCCAGGGGTGCAGCAGCTAGAAGCTGTAATTTTCTACAAAAAGTGACCGATTTAAAGAGCTCTGTTATCAACAGCTAATTCTAAATAGATATTCCTAATGCAGCTGTAACACAAAACACCCCATCAAATGGGTCAGTTTAAAAGATAATCAGACAGGAGAAATAGAAAGGTAATGCCCTTTATATGGAAAAATCATTTAGGTACAGCCGCTTTCCTTCAAAAGGTGTGATTTCTGTGTGTTATTTAATATCAAACGTCTACTAAGCATTTGTCAAGTTATGCAGGAAGCTCCAAAAGGACTGAGTCATTGGAAATTCAGGTCCATGGAGTGAAAACAAAAGCCCCTTTTCTTCGATTACTGAACTTTTTACAATCACGAAGAGAGCTGGACGAGTGTTTTCAAGACGATTGTCTGATTATCAGTGGACTTCTTCTGACAGAAGTGCTTGTCCTCCTTGAGCCTAACGTTTCTTTTTCTGGCCTCTCCTCCCTTTTCCCTTCTCCTTTCCAGCCACAGAGGCCACCTCCAGAGCTCTGAACTCTGCATCACCATGAGATCAAGGGGAAAAATCAGCCACTATCAATCATTCATGCAAATGAGAGGAGCAACTTTCTCTCAAGCTGCTCAGCCTGTTGAACATCAGACGGCACAATTAAAACGACTGAATGCAAATCATCTTCAGAGAGGGAACTAAGAGAAAAGAGCCTTTCCTCTCAAGAGCTTGTTCACAGCGACATGCCTTGCAGAGCCTCCGGCCCATGAATTCAGTTTAATGATGAAAATCATGAAACAGGGTGTGGAATTAAGAGACTGCATCCTTCTTTCCAAGGTTCTTACCACAACAATTTGCAACAATATCAAATCCATAAGGATATTTTAACATTATATTTCAATTAGTTTCTGGTGTCATTGAGGATTATGTCAACATTCATATTTGGATGTCCATGCACGTCGCTGCTTTGCATCCTCTAACTGAAGCGCTGCAGGTAAAACATGACTAATTAGGATAAGTGCCTGTTGGGATTTTGGTGTTTTATCTCTGGTAATTGTAAATGTTTGACCTTTCTGCCTTCCCAGCAGTTCGGGAGCAAGGTGGAATGCTTCTTGTAGGACTCTGGCTGTAACAGAGTAATTAAAAATGGCCCCTGTTGGCTTTAACCTCATTATTCCAGTCTTTCAGGAATACCTTCAGAAGTTCCTAAGCTCTCCACAGAGGTTCTGCTGTAAAAGCTTCATTTCACGGGGAAGAGTCTGAAAAAATTCTCGAAACCAAGTGACAATTTGTAGCCTAACAGTCCTTCCTATTATGTTCAAGGCTATCTTATACCGCCTTGCTCTCCTTTGAAGCAGTTTGTTTTCTTGCAGACTCACACTATGTGAATGTAAAATTATAACCATGACAATGCATGCAAAAATATGGCCTTGGATTGATATCTTTTTCCTGTGTTTTATTGTTAATATATCACACAAACAACATGCATTTTTCTAGGCCCCATTGTTTTTTACAATGGGAATTCTTGCTATATTAAACAAAAGCTAACATGTTTTGTTGTTAATTTACTAAGAGACCTTGTTTATCTTCCATATCGCTAGAGCCATGAATTTGGAAAATGGGGTATATTATTTGAGATAAAGCCATGGGTCTGGCTGTACCTTGGGTATATTATCCATGTGCCTGAGGTATAGCCATACTCAATGATATCAACAATGTTCTTCCTGATATGTGTGTTGCCAGTTTTATTCGTATTTCTTTATTACATCACACATTTAATTGATTTGTTTCCTTCTGTCCCAGTTTGTCTCCCCTGTATTACTTTGTCTCTGTATGTCCTGATCCTTCTCTGATCAACTGACTGGTTTACAACGTCATATTACTCCTTCTTTCTCTGTTCATGCTAGATGTTCTGTACTCCTCATTCATGCTGTAAGTCTACTTTCAGTACCAGTAAAGTCCAGAAACATACCCTTTGCAAACGTACTTGGAATGTTTCTTGAAAAACAGTCCATCTTCCTTTTGTCTTATCAAGGAGCATTAGCCTGGTACCATTTGCAGTAGGGGTGTAAATCACACCCATCATGGCGATTCGATTCGGTATCAATTTCCTGACCCAACGATTCAATTATTTTCTATGCTCAAGAATACAACATAATATGATTCGATTTGATTAATTGGTTAATTTTATTTTTTTAATCTTACAGGCTAGACAATGTTTCAAATTTGAAATAAATCAATGAAACCTGTAATATCGTTGCATTTTATTTGCAAATAACATAAGAAGCAAAGTTGTACTCCACCTAGGCCTATAAAAACCTCATTCACTGAAAAATAATAATGCCTCTGTGTTATTGATTCTGAAAGGCCTTGGATCAAAAAAATACTGCAAGCAGAAAGAGGGTAGAGGCTAAAAGAAGCGAGGTAGGAGGGCAAAATAGGGCAAAATAGGTTTAGCGCCTCGAGAGTCAGAATTACGTCTAGGAGCAAATGGATAAAAATAGACTGGAGGGAAAAAATAATCGATACTCTTGCGGATGTGTCAATGCATCGGATCATCGCCTGTTGGATCGATGCATCGATACAAAAAGATTATTATTTACACACCTAATTTGCAGTCCAAGAGGGATTTGACAAACTCCCATTTTACATTTGTGATGGTAGGTACAGAGCAGGCAAACAGCTATTTTAATGGCTATTTTTCTGACTGATCAGATGTCTCTTGTCTCCTACATTTTGAATGGCAGAGGGAAATATCCTCGTGCCTCAAGGAACATTAATTTAAATTCCTTAGACAAACTGATCAACTTCAAAAGTATAATTAAAAATACAGAAAATGTTCATGTTTATATAGTATAACTATATCATTTAGTTGTGCCACAGGGTTGATTTTACTGATTTTATTCATTTACTAATGAATAAATGCACTTGGACAAGGAATTACATTTTTTTCAAATTTTTAGTGTGACAATTGGCTTTAAGGTGTTTAAAACCATTAAGTGTGGAAGCTGCATTGATAATGAGGCCCCAGTGATTTATGAATTTTAATGAAGGTAAAACATAGAGTCTCTGCAGCAGCTCAGGACAGCTGGAGATCGATCACCTGTAGCTAATTTTGCTTATGCAGAGAGGACTTGCATTTTCTCCTTCCATCAGGAAGTACAATGTTACTAATTGGTGCATGTTGTTTTCGTGGGTGTCCATGTCATTATCACTGACATTATTAAATCTATTCTCGGACTCTCAGGTAACCAGTATTATGTGTTCAGCAAGCATTGTGGCTTCCTCGTGGGTAATTTTAATGTCAGAGGCTGGAATAATAAAAAGGAAAGTATTTGTGAGCATCTTTGAAGATTTGTATGTGAGAAACATTCCTAATTATTAGCCCATTCTTGTGATGTTTTGTAAATTGAGAGCTGGACTAAAATACAAAGAGGTTTGGATATGGTTAAAAATAAATTAGAAGAGCAGGACATGGAGCATTTGCAACACAACAGAATGAACCAATAATAGCTGATGAAAACCAGTGAAAAAACAACTGTTATATACAGTTTTGTGTAAAAGTTTATGTAAAAGCACATTTGTAAATAAACAAATATATAAGCACTTCTGGCAAGTGTCATGATCTTGGCACTGGTGTCTGGTCTGATTACTCATTTCACTCACCTGCTTACAGTATCTCCGCCCAGTTCTCATTAATGCTCAACTGATCTACCTGTTTCAGTGTCTATTTAACCAGCCCTCAACCAGTCATCAGTGCCAGATTATTTTTGAGCCTGTGGTGATAAGTTCCCTAGCGTTCATGTGTATTTACTGATTGCCTGATTCTGACCCATTTTGCCTTTGAAATTCTGAGCCTGCCAGTTCCCATTCTGATCTGTTTACCTGTCCTGCCAGATCTCTGCCTGGATCCTATTGTTCTGAACTTGACAGTAAGATTAAATCTTTCAGGATTTGCTTATAAATTGTTGACCCAAAAGCAGAGGCTGAGAGGCAGAGGTGAATTTTTTGTGGATTTAATGATTGTTAACTGAAACACAGAGGTAGGTTATCAAAAAATCCAAAATGAAATCAAAGTCCAAACAAACAAGAAACCAGGAGTCCAAAAATCCAAAAATCAAAACGTAAAAATAAGTCAAAACGAACCAGAAACCATGGAGACATCAGGGGGATCACTAACACAAGGAGGAAGGCTCAGAGAGACGAAAAGAAAAACATAACAGAGCCAAGACTGGAACAGTAACTAAGACTTAACCAGGGAACACAACAAAATTAAAGTTAAACCACTAAAACTAGAAAACAAGGAGTAAAGCAAAACTGAACACTCAAAAGAAAACATAACAGAACCAAGACAGAAGGAAAGACAGTAACTGAGAAAAAAACACAATAAACAAATAATTAAACCACAAAACTAGAAAACAAGGAGCAAAGTAAAACTGGATACTCAAAAGAAAACATAAAATAGACACGAGGAGCAAAACAAAACTGAACATCCAAAGAAAAACATAAACAGACCCAGAACTCTAACAAAATCTGCCTCCAGTACTTAGCCAAAATTGCAAGTCATTAAACTGGACGTACATTTCTCTAACAAAACATCACCAGTGGTAAAAGCCTTATACCAACATACGAGACAAAACCAAATTGTAAAAACTGATTCTTTTAAGTAATATCAAATTAAAGCTGCAGTGTGTAATTTTTAGCGACATCTAACATCCAGACTGCAGACCGCAGCAACATGAACATCTCCCCCCCACCGCTTCTCCCCCCCAACAGTATGGCGAGCGTTACGGGACAAAATGTCTTCCACGACGTCTGCATCACCTACCTTCTCAAGTGATGAGGTTTGTTTACATAGATAATTTTACAGATAGTATTCTCAGGCATAATACTGCCATCTATTGTTCAGTACCGTCTCAGTTCATCTCTCTCAACTTGCCGTAGTTACTTTCGAGCGTAATGGGCGATCTCACAATCACTAGTTTGTTGGCTCTGCGCTGCCGTAGCGCAAAGATGTCTGCCTCCATGGCTGCGAGACCCCCTCCTATGTAATTATAAATAACGAATTCTAAGGCAACGCAAATATTAAGGTTAAGAGGCTGAGCTCGTAGATGATGATAAATAACATAGTTATGTATAATATATTAGATTTCTGACTGTATATCCCTTAATTATTACACACTGTAGCTTTAATTAAACACAATGGAATAGATTATATGATAAGACTAAAAAAACTGAATACATCACAACCTTTCTAAAAATAATAAGGAACTCAAAACAAACAAAAATGGAAACCAAAACCAAACAGAGAATTATGACAGTTTTACTCTCAAGGAAATATTAAGATGTGCAAATACAAGAAAAAACAGTTAATCATTGTACAGCTTTTTTCTGTCAAAAGCATTGGTTTGAATATACAGATGTCACAGTCTTGGTTTTGTTATGTTTATTTAGAGCAGGGGTTCTCAACCTTTTGCAAGCTGGGCCCCCCCAAAGCTGGTTCATTGCAGTTGGGGCCCCAGTGCCCCCCGCCCAGATCCCCCATCCCCCCGCCCCGCCCCGCTCTACCTTGCATAGATAGATAGATAGATAGATAGATAGATAGATAGATAGATAGATAGATAGATAGATAGATAGATAGATAGATAGATAGATAGATAGATAGATAGATAGATAGATAGCCCTAGGCTATTATTTTTAGGCCCACATTATTATTATTACCATCATCAGTAGCGGTAGGTAGGCCTATTATCATTTCTAGGCTATTGTTATAATTGGCAGTAGCACCAGACTTCTAATGTGAGCTTGCAGGCATTATTATTGTTATTATTATTATTATTATTATTATTATTATTATTATTATTATTATTATTATTATTATTATTATGAGTAGTATATGCCTATCATTATTACAAGGCTATTGCTATATAATTATGAGGTTACATGCTTTATTGTTGTTGTTATTATTATTATCATCAGTTGGCCTATTATCAATACTAGGCTATTGCTATATAATTAGGTGATGTTAATGTGAGACCTGAGCCTGCTTTGCCTTGCAAAGATCCTCAATTCTTGGCTCAATGTTTGATAAGCATAGCCTCAAATCATCCTCGATTTGTGCACGATTGCGGTGTTTTGTTTTGAGTGCAGTCATTTTTGAGAATCCTGCCTCACACAAATATGTCGACGCGAAAGGAAGGAGAATCTTCAAGGCGACGTCACAGAGTTCCGGGTATTCCTGCATCAATGCTGCCCAGAATGACGAAAGAGGACAGGAGCTAAAGAGTTCCTTCAGTCTACTGTCACTCTTCAGCTCAATAAGCTGTTCCTGCAAATCAATTGATAGCTCGTTTGCTGTGCACACAAACGGATCTCGAACCCATGCAAAAGAGCGATAATCCTCTTTAAAGTACGTCGCAAATTGTTTTCTCATTGCTGACAGGTGCTCAGACGCTGATTGAAATAGGGAGGAGAAATCGTGTGACGCGCCTGCATCAGTTATAAAGTCTGTAAGGCAGGGGAACATGTCACAGTTCCCTCGACTGATGCGGCCATGCCAGAGGTCTAGTTTTTGTGTGAAGGCCTGCACTTTGTCTGCAAGGAGCAAAATATGAGTTTCGCGGCCTTGCAAAGACAGGTTGAGGCCATTCAAGCGGTCAAATATATCGACCAAATAGGACAGAGACGCAAGCCACATAGTGTCATCCAGATGCTTCGCCAGATCTGATTTAATTTCTGTCAAAAACCACTTCACCTCCTCTCGCAGCTCATACAACCGCTGTAACACCCGCCCCCTGGAGAGCCAGCGAACTTCAGTGTGCAGAAGCAGCTGTTCGTGCCCTGACCCCATCTCCTGGCAGAGGACCCCAAACAAGCGAGAGTTTAGCGGCCGTGATTTTATGAGATTTATTATTTTGACGGATTGGTTCAGCACAGAGTCAAAGAGAACCGGCATTTTTTTAGCAGCTAGTGCTTCGCGATGGACCATGCAGTGTGTCCATTTCACAAGTGGAGCTACTTGCTGAACGCGAGCAGCTAGGCCACGCTCATGCCCCGTCATTGCCTGCGCACCATCCGTGCATAGGCCAACGCATCGGTCCCAAGCCAAACCATTTTCGCGGATAAAAATGTCAAGGACATTGAAAATGGCTTCTCCTGTAGTGTGTGACTGAAGAGGCCGGCAAAACAGGACATCCTCCTCAATCACCTTGTCCCGCAGATACCTGACATAGGTGAGGAGCTGTGCCTGCCCAGCAACATCAGTGGATTCGTCCAGCTGCAGCGCGTAGTAAGGACTCTTTTTTACAAACTCAGTTGCTCTCTGATATCGTTGGACATGTCTACAATTCTCCTAGCGACTGTGTCATTGGACAGTGGTACTGCACCGAGTTTGGCTGCTGCACTATCGCCTATCATTATTCTGCACATGTCTTGCGCTGCCGGCAAAATGAGAGTCTCTGCGATTGTATGCGGTTTACCCAGTTTACCGATCCTTTTGGCCACTACATATGATGCCTCCAAACACTGTTTAGACACAGTGCTGTGCACTGAAATGGTTGCCTGTTGCTGATGGAGGCCATCAAGCTTTCTTTTAAAATATTCGACCGGTTTATTTTTAATGCCAGCATGCTTTGTTTCGAGGTGTCTTTTTAATTTGCAGGGCTTCATACTGTCATTTGCCAGCACCTCGGCACATACGACACACTGAGGTCTCAGTTCAGCCGTGACTGTAAACCCAAACTGCAGGTATGCTTCATCGTACTTGCGAAGCTTTTTTGCAGCTGGTGGTGCGTTGGTTGGCTTGTTGGTCCTCACAAGAAATTTCTCCATTTTAATTTGTTTTCAATAAAGTTTAAACTATGGCAATATGTAACTATGTGTGGTGTATGTTGAGAGACGTATCAGGGGCTAATCAGTCAGGACTTAGGCACAATCTTTCATTAAAACCAAACAAAATAATTATTTTGCAGACAATTCAGATTTTATTTTAATTCTTAACGATTGTAGTCCTCGTGTGTGTGTGTGTGTGTGTGTGTGTGTGTGTGTGTGTGTGTGTGTGTGTGTGTGTGTGTGTATCGTTTGGGTAGTTAGCTAAGTAACTACTGCCTAGCAGTTTAACAAAATTACTGGCTAGGGCTGAGATATGATCTAATCTTAAAGAATGTTTCTGGGTTTAGTCTTTAAAAAGACTGTTGGGGTTTGTGTAGTAAAGGCCTATGTAAATCGAGATTGATAACAGACTAGCGAGAGCTGGCACAAGCGAACTTGGCAAGAGACTAGACTAGAGTGAATGGAGAGCTATGTCGTGAGTCAATTTAAATGCAGTGATTTATTTTTGTGAGAGTGAGTGAACATTTACACCCCGCTCTGTAAGTCAAGGCGGGAACGGCGGCGACCATGCGCATGCGCGATTCATTTGCAGCCTGGACACAGAGGGGTGTGTGTCTCCTTTCTGCTGCAGGCTGGGACTGCTGCGCGAGGTTACTGAGAGACTGACCGCCTGTGAGTGCCTTTGGACGGGAGAGGGGCTCATGGCAGCACCCGCTGCTCGTTGAGCACAGTATGCCTAACTGCAGAGTGATTCGTGCTTTCGAGTCTCCAAACACCACAAAAGTCTCCAAAAACACCAGTAAAAGTCGCGGGATATTTTGACAAAAAATAATTTGTATACAATGTCGCTTAGTTCACTCAAGGCAACAGAAATGTCCGCCCGAGGATGAGTGTAAACTCCACACAGGAACATCACCGAAAACTCCCATGGGAGAAAAAAGGGGCGGCATTTCAAAATAAGACATTCCAAGTTGACGTTGCAAGTTTTGTTCACGATGACACAATCAGTGCACCAAAGTTCGTTAATTAAAAAACACTCACCTCCACCCTTCGATTTTCCGGTACGCTCCTTCACCCTGTCCGAGCGATGGACAGAGAAGCCCGGCGGCTGGAAAGAAGAATCCAGCACGCCGCTGGAAGCCTGTAGCGTCCCCACTCAGGGGCTCAGCTGTACGGCGTATGTGGCGATACCTCCGCCCAGTCCTTTCGCTCTGCTCCCGACTTCCGCGGCCCGACTCCTGGCCTTGTTTACCTCGAGTGGGGCACGCATCGAAATCAGCACACCTCAGTCCAGTATTGGCAAAAGACAGACCACAAACTTCCTCACGGATCCTCAGAAGTGTCTCACGGCCATAATTTAAAGTGGTAAATACATCAAAGACAAAAACAAACATAAAACAGCCAGCACACAGGAGAGCTCTTGCTACGGCGCCCTGTCTCGGCGCCATGATCAACCACCCGCTTATCACCGCATTTGCGCTCACTATCGACAAAACAATCAAATTTGTTCAAAACTTTTTTTTTTTAATCAGTCCAAACACATTTTAATTTTTATTCAGGAGTTATGTATATACAAAACTTTAACTTTTTATGAAATAAAAAGTTAAAAAAAAAAAGATAAAAAAAAAGATAAAAAAAAAGTGTAAATTTTTTTTTTCCAGTTTTTTTCCACTCCCATCCTGTAGCCTACTCGCGCCCCCCCGGGAGAGTGTCGGGGCCCCCCCGGGGGGGCGCGCCCCACCGGTTGAGAACCACTGATTTAGAGTATTCAGCTTTACTTTGCTTCTTGTTTTAGGGTTTAATTATTTTCTTGTTAGTTCCTGTCTTTCAGGTTTTCCATTTGTTGTCCTCTGCTGCCCTCTTGTGTCTTCTTTCCCTAGCTCTGTTTCCTGCTCTGTCCTCACCTGTTTTCAATCCTCTCGTTAGCCCTCTCTTTGTCTCTGTCCCCTTTAAAAGCCCTCCCTCTTCAGTTCCTGTTTGCTGGATCCTCGTCTAACGTCTGTCTGCGTACCTCATCTCTCCCTGGCTCCTAGAGTTTGGTTTTCCCCTGATGTCTCCCTGGTTCTGGTTCGTCTGTTATTTCTGTTGGATTTTTGATTCCTGCCTCAGTTCCTGTAAACCTCATTAAACCCACCTAAATTCACCTCTGCCTACTTGCCTCTGCATTTGGGTCCTCAATCCAACACCAAATCCTGACAACAGATAATGATAGCAATAAAGTTCAACTAGACAGATTAAACATCTAAGTTGTATCATTCATTCTTTCATCATCTTTCAGAGAGTTTTTTACTTGTTGAAGCAGAGGCTCTGATCTAGTATAGAAAATAAATATTCTTGTTATACAATAAATTTCTGGTGAACTATGGTTCGCTGACTCCTTGTATTCTCAGTGGGGATAATTTCAGGACTTGAAGCAGACAAGTTTACATCTCAGAGAATCCTATAATGAGGCTCCTTTGAATCTGAAAAATGTAACTTCATGTAATGGGTGCTTTTATTTTATTTTTACTGTTTAAGATTCTATCATTTGGATAAGTATATAACATTTTGTCAAAGCTGCAAATATCCTCCGGCTTTGAAGTTATCCCTGCACAGTAATGATGTAAAACACTGTCATCAGAGCAGGCTTTTGAACTGGGGATCCCTCTAGATAGCTTAAAGCACACAAGATGTCTAATACAAGTTAGAAATGTTAAAAGAGTTGACTAAATATCAGCTTTATAGTTTCCATCAGTCATTCTCTGATAATGTTTAATATATGGATTTTGACTGTATAAAGTTGTTATACAAGAAATTTAGTGGATGAAATAGAAACTTTTGGCACTGGACCAATATTGAGGCTTACACTCTGTGTCCCATTCTTTCCTCTTCTGTTTTTTTTTTTTTTTTTTAACTATTTTCTATATCCACTGAATTCTTGCAGGGTTTTCTGAGTATTCCTATTCATCTGAGGCTGTTATAGGGTGATGTGCAAGGTGCTTCGTGGACAGGTTACTGGTTCGCTACAGGCTACACAGACACACACAGGATTAATCAGCATGGGCGCATACATTCAGACATACTGTAGGGGAAGTTTTGAAATGGATAGGCAGTGCAGCATCGATGTTCAAAAAGGTCTCAGAAAGACGGATGAACTAATACATGTAAAGAGAGAATATGTGCAAACATGGTGCACATATTCTCAGAGGGTATTTGAAGGCAGTACATTTTTGTTTCAAACAAAAATGGAACCAATACTGGTATTGTATTACAGCCTAGTTAATAGCAATGATTACATTCACATAGATCTATCTATTCTATCTATTTGGATTCCCTTTTAGCATAAGTTACCTTTTTCCCCCAGCTTTAACTTTGCTTGTTGTATGCAGTCTTACCAAGAGTCAAAATCCTGGTCCAGTTCAGGGAGACCAACAGAAGTCGATGCTGTCAGACTACTACTGTTTCATGTTTCATAAGACCTTCAGTTATCCTTAATCACAACTCTTTTTTAGCTTTGACTCTTTTGTTCAGAGAGTTCCTTTGATTTTTCTGAGTCTACTGGTCATTTGAAATAGATCACTGGATGGCAAAATTGGTTATTGGTCAGTATGACAGTTTTAAATCTTAGATTTATCTCATCTATCTCAACTCCCTTTTAAACACAATCATCCCACTGACCTTTTACCATAAATATGAATGACCTCTATTATGCTCTGCAATGCTTTTTGAATATTTCGTCTTTTCCCCTGCAGGCAATTTAACCAAATTAAAAGTGAGCCAAAGTTAAGTTTGCTGAAGGGGTGAATCATTGTCTCTCTCTCAATGTACCACATCCTTTTCCTTTCCAGCAAGAAGGTGAACGTAAACAAAGATTTGGCCTTAAAGTTTAGACCTGCAGAGAAGGTGACCTTTATCTATTTTTCAGTGTTTGTGGATTTCAAACTGCTGAGAGAGACAGGAGGAGATTGACTGTCTCCCATTTTTTAAGCCTTGAAGCAACAACCTTTCTTTTCCTTTTATTGCTTTTCTTTTGATTCTAAACACTCTTCTGCTGGGGTTCATACGCTGGCCACTAACTCTGCATGTCTTTGGAAATGTTAGATGTTATCCTTGGTGTGTGTGAAAGTTGCAATACTCAGGGTGAATATAAAACAAGGTGAGGAGTGCTGGGAACTGGGTACCTAACTTGTCCTTCAAAACCGACCAAAAAACTTCCAATTCTCATTCCTCTGTTACTGTACTTCATTCATTTGGAGCAAAGAGCAACATCCCTGTTTCCATCCGTGTGTTCTCTGATTTCTTAGCATCCTTCTTGTCCCTCTGCATCGTCCTGGATCCCTTCAGTTTTTTTTCTTGCTCTGCTCTCTTACTTTCACCTCAGCAGACAGTGATTGTGTTCAGAGTGTGAACTGATGATAGACGAGGCACTCAAACTCTTCAGCACACAGTTCAAACAAGAACAACGATGCGGCGGCTCACCCATTTATTACCTCTGGGCAAGGGGACTGGCTCACCCTGAGGGCAGGTAGATGGTGTAATATGAGATTTTGAGTTATTTATAAAAACAGGTAGGTTTTCAGCACACATACAATTTGCTTACTGTAGCATGATTCTCCTAATTTTTTTTAGATTTCTGTAATCAATTACATTGTTGTGGCATGTTCAAATATACTTTTCTTGAATATACCGGTAATACAGCTACTAAATAAACCTTTTGATTTCCTCATCTGTAAATTTCTTATCAGTGAAAAGTAATATTTGTCTTTGTAATTGACCAGAATGACAAATGTCTTTTAAAAGTTCTGTGCAATATGTATCCACATATATTTAAACATGTTTAATCTGAATTTGGTCATTTTAAGACCACATACTTTTTAGCTTATTAATGCAGATCAATAGAAAATCGTGAACATATGTACATTTGACGGAAAGTCATATGTTTTGGAATATTTATTTACAAATAAATGCATAAAGGGTGGCCAATTTTTTGGTACAAATTTATTTGCAATATCCCTAAATAAAGTTCAGTGCAAGAAATTGCTTTAAATGAATTGGTTAACAGACTAAACTGATGAGCATTTCTCAGATAATACTTCATTGCTTCAGACCTAATTTGAATGAAATAGTCAACAAATCTGCACACATCTAAAACATGCGGAAAAAATGAGATTAAGAAGAAACTGCTGAGTTAAAAGACACAGCTAAACTTGTTCCCTGCTATATGTGATCAAAGGTAAACTATTTCCTGATTCTAAAGTTCTTTTTTTGTAGCAGAAATCTAACACTGCACATCTTCTTTCCTGAGCAGACCATCCATATGGCTGTTGGAATTACCATATGGATGCTCGTACTTAGCAGGGAATGTGAAGCTGCTTAGAGTTGGTTTTCCAATAGATGGAGCTAAAAAGAGACAAAAACTGTTAGAAGCTTGAGTAGACATAAGAAAGAGGTGGTGGTTCACCTCTCAGCAGGAGAACAAAATGCACATAGAGAGCTGCAATACACAGTACAATTCAGGGCATATTGATTTGTTATGCTGGGTTCACACTGCGATATAACATAAGAGACATTTAATATCCACAAACTTTCATCTTAAAAAAAGTCGGTGTTCCCTTGCTAAAACCAGCAGTCTGTGGTTGTTCAGTGTGACAGAAGAAATGACCGGTGGTTTTGATCTCTGTTACGGCAAAGAACATCCTACAAGAAATATCTAGCAGTGTCAGAATAATGTTTGGAAAATATTGGAGTGTGACTGCTGGTGTGACAGAAGTCTGATCTTCATCCTCCCCTCTCCCTTCTCAGTCTGACTGTAATAATCAGAGAGCTGTCACCCATAACCTGCAGTCCAATCCTTGTAGGACTGGTATCAGCTGTACAATTCTTCTATGGTAGCAAACCATGAAGTCTGGCATCTTCCATTACACAAGTTTATATATAGGTTTTATATGCATCCAAACATGTGCAGTGGGACCTGTTTGAGTAATGCATTATTTTTGAAATTGCATGGGGGTGTTTGGATTGAACAAAAGTTTAGAGCTAAAACCAACTGAGAATTTTTCCAACGACTTGGGAAACATGTTCTCCATCCAATCCTGTGTAGCTTGTTTGTTTTGCCAAAAGAATGGGCATAAATCTGTATTTCTTAATGTTAAAAGCTGATAAAGACCCACAAAAGTTGCATAAGAGTAAAAAGTTGTTCTACAAATATTGATTCAAGAAGGCTAGGTAAATGTGTACAATGATCATCTAGATTTGGATTTGTGATACATAGATCCTTAGGCTTGGTGGACGGTAATTTATTTTCTGGAGTTTTTAAACACTCTGTTAATAGTGGTGATATCTATGGGATAAATCAAGTGATGTCTCTGAATGTTTACATTTGCAAACCTTCTGCAGCAGGAGCTGCTGTTCCCTTGTCATGTTTTCTTTTCATTGGTGGAATTCTGTCCCTACTGTCTGCATAGAATGGTGTGGAAGCCCAAAATTACGTAATTCTGCCATGCAGACCTCGCATACGCGTCTAGCATAAATAAAGCTTAAAACATATCAGTTGGCCTTTGTCTTGTTCTGAAAATATTAACACTTTTGATTGTAGCAATGACAAAATATGGAAAGGTTCAAGTGGTAATGCTTACAGCTTTGCAAGACGCCATGTGTGTTGAGTAATACATAGTAAAAACTTTAAAAAGGGTTTGTTTAGGGCGAAGTGAGGAAGACAACTTTGTTAAAGGTTGTTTATGAGATTAGCAGAGACCCAGTGTGAGACGCAGGATTTAGAATAAGTGATTGACCCTCAGGACTAACATGAACTTTTCAGGTTTATAAAAAATGTTTAAACATTATGCTGAAACACAGGAAAGAAAATAAAGATGTGGAAATGCACCTCCAGTCACCTTATCGATTCTTTCGGACAGTTGCATTCTACAAGCTTCCTGTGCTTCTAAGTGCATCTCAGAGAGTGTGCGTGCATAAGATATATTTTATCCCAAGGGAAATAACTTACTTTGCTAAAGCAGAGGCTGATTAAAGCTCTAAGCCTTGTGGCTTGTTGATCTTATTTGATTAGTGCAGAAGCCTACTTAAAGGTTTAAGTCCTGTTCTAATAAGATCTCTGCCTGCTATAAGAAGTTGAAGTCTGAAGAAGTGGTCTAAAATTTATTTTATACCATATCAATACAAATACTAAAAATAATATTCCAATAATCATAATCAGCAGATGAATATGAAGATAGTTTTAGTTTATGGGAGAGTTTCTCAAATACAAATGGGGCCAAAATGTTATGGTGAAGCTCAAATATACATGTAAATTTATAGTGATGTTCAGTTTAAGTTTAACAAGTAGTTTTACATTAAATACAAGGTTTATTTAGTGTTGAACTCAACTTGGGCAAATTAGGCCTGCAGAGTTTTACATGTTCTAGGTTTGTTTATGTCCTGCTGCAAGAATCATCAAAATCTTCTTTTAGCCACCCACTTTTGTTTGTTTTATTTTTTTATTTATTTATTTATTTATTTATTTATTTATTTATTTATTTATTTATTTATTTATTTATTTATTTTGTCTTTTGGGATTTTGTTTTTCATTTGGAAATAAGGTACTTCAGTCCAAAAGCCTATAAGAAATGGTGCTGCAACCTTTCCCAGACGGATATTCGTCATGGTGTGTGTTCTCCATCTGTTCTTAAACTCTTTAGTTTGAGACCTGTTATTTTACAGATATGTTATCTCACTTCCTTTTGTCTTTGTTTTACAAGTTTGACAAAAACTAGATAGTTAAACTGAATTTTGTTGTGTGATGTATCTTATTTGTTTTATAATCTATTAAGAATGTATATTTTTAAATGGATGGGTTGAGTAGCTTTTCTCTTTCAACAGAAAAAATATTTTTTTGAAAGATAAATGAACAAACAACTTGTTTGCATTAGCATGGTTTAACTTTATCTGATATGAAATGTTGTTTTGATTATATCATATTTAAGTATAGTGCAAAGCAAACTGCAAAAAAAAAGAAATTCTTGCTGCAAATAGGAAGAGTACAGCTTCACAAGACTAGGGACTCATTAGTGAGTGAATCACACAGAAAAAAGAAAGAAAAAAAAAACAGTGTAAAGGAGAAAAGCTGTAGCTACAGAAATGTAGAACAGCAAAGTGAAAACATGCTGAAAACCTAAAACATTTTACAATTACATACGTTACACTGTTACACAAAAAATCATTTAAATAAAAGCCGAACGTTGTAATGGAGGTGCTCCGCATCACTGGGGGGAGTCAATCATCAACTCAAATGGAACCAAATTCTTTAAAAAGACGGAAAAGGAATCCCTCCCTGGAAGACGTTTAGAGAGAAAAATTAAATTGTAAGTCTTCCTTCAACTCTTTTTTTAACCCTTTAAAGCCCGATCCAAGAATAGAACAAAACAGAAAATTACTTTTTTTGTTTGAAGTCCTTATTTGGCCTTTTAACAAAATATGTAAAAAGAAAAAACAGAAATACATTTTTGATATTAATAATTTATTACTATGCGATAATTCAAGATTATTTTTTGTGTAGTCTTCTGCCCTCTGTTATCAGGTATATTTGATTGTGTACAATAGGATTTTGAGCAAAGTATTTACCATTAAATAATGCAAAAGGTGTCAGACGCAAAACATTTCAGAAACCGTATGTATCAAATACAGTATGATACATTTGGCATTACAGGGTTAACACTGAATCTCTTTGATTATCCTGTTTAGGATTATGTAGCCACAAAAAATCAATTAAAGCAGCACTGCCTACCTTACAGCAGCTTAATTTGAGAAGTTTTAAAGGATTTCTGAACTTAATATACAGCAGTTGGTGCATAATGATGCTCTGCGGACGCTGCCCTTCTCAAAAATTCAAATATTATAACTTTAGAGCAGGGGTCGGGAACCGGCAGCTCCAGACCCGCATGTGGCTCTTTAATGCTCCCCTTGTGTTTTTTGTTTGTCTATTTTAATATTGTTTGCAGGAGGTCAAACAAACATGCATTGTGTTTTCCAGTGGTGTAAAAATGTGTATAATAAAAACATTTAAACAATACATATAAAGATTTCTGTCAACAAAGCTTTGCGACACAGCCTGCAACACACTTTTCAGCGCCGCGCAGTGCCAGGCAGGTGGCTGTTATAAATAAACCAGCGGGTGTGTCTTAGACTATGCATCCCAAAATGCAAAAAAAGGATGATAGCTGATGAGAATAGACGATTCAAAGAAGGAGAGTGCTGCTTTATGGAAGACTGGACTCTTCTTAAAAGTAATTGTTGCAATAAAACAGATATGACAGTTATAGGATCAGACCATATTTTTGATTCTCTGATGCTGGATTTAATCTAGAAGGGTGATTGTTGTCTTGTCTATACAGGTAACTTGATGATATCTTAATCTGCAAGTCTAAAGTCATCTGTTGGGAGATTTCAAAACACAGTGTTTACAGTGGCTTTTAGGGGGGACTAAAAATTACAGGTCTAGTGGTTAGGAGGTACACTTTTCTGCTAAATGCACCTATTTAGTAAAAACACATCCTCTGTCTATGAGTGATGTAGTACCACTTTTAAACATTTTCTCATAGAACAAATTCCCTCTGGAAAAAACAAGTTCCCCTCCTAACCAAGACGTGTTGGTCTGTGTGAGGGAAATGCAGTTAAATTTGCTGCCACCCAGGACATTAAGCTGTCTTTCTCTAATCCTTTGAAGAATGCTATAGATCACGTTGACTTAAAGAAACACAAGGACATGGAGAATAAAACCTTATGTTACAGAGTTGTTTTTATTTCAGACCTTCAGTTTGTGCCTGTGTGCTGGAGAAGCAGCACCTAGTCTTACAGTCCTTGTTACACAACACCATTACAGTGGCAGTGCTTGAAGATAATTTTCTTCCTTCTTCCAAAGATAAAGTGCTGCTCATTGTGCATACTAATGGCCCTCTTTCAATAAGATAGAAGAGTTCTGTTGTGGCAATGACAATTGTAACTTCTCCATTTTCTATAAACACTCTTCTATCACAGGGCTGATAATAGTCCAAAACACTGCTTTCAGCTCATTCCTCTATAGAAAAATTGTGTTTTTCTAGCTGCACAAATAATGTGGATGTTTTACTGCAGAGGTTCATGCTGTGCAACAGCTGATAAAATGATGCTGTGTCCATCATCGTCATCTGATCACAGCAGCACTGAAGTGTTTAGGGTCACATCAAGAGTAATGCCAGAACAGATGGTCCAGATGGTCCTATCTGTTGTTTTGGTCTCATCTGTTGTATATTTCTTGTTTTTAGGCATCTTAAGAAATTGCTCACCAGTGCACAGACAGCAATCACAGGTGTTTTTTCACACTTGGTTTGAGCCCCAAGTGCAGATTTCTAAAAACAGCCCCAACACAGTTTCCAGCTGGAAAGAGATGAGTGAGGATGGGTGTATGACAGTATGTTTGGTAATGCTAAGGGCTTTAGCAGAAGGAGACAAGGTGTTGTAGGCTGTTCAATACTTTTTTATCCCTTATCTAAAAAAGATTTTTAAACTTACTCTGTTACAGAGTCCAGAGAAAAATAAGACAGCTGGTGACTAACCACTTTGAATTAAACATTTTTAAAACATTTGTAAGCATTCAGATAAAAATCATAATTTCCCCTTCATTTTAACCCGTATATTTACTGTGATGGCAATTTGTCTAAGCAAACGTGGCACCCAAAGTTTAAAACTATGCTATAGATGTGTAAGCTTTAAGTTTCTACGCATAAGCTTTGTACCCTTGATGGTTAATGCATCATGGTCACCATCTGTAACATCACAACGGTTGCACAATCTACATAGGAAATACACCTATACCTTTGTATTGCAGAATATCTACTGCGCATGTACAACAAGAGTATATGACCAAAGATTCAATCCAAAGAAAGAAACAACTTTACTTGTCATTAAAGGTTAAATATGTATCTTGGCTACCAGTGTAACAGAGGTAAGACCTTATTCCTGTACAATGAATATTTTTTCTATAACTAAGAGCTAGCTATATACAGGGTAAGCAGTATACCTACTGTAAGAGGGTGAGCACTTAGGACGGCCTTACGTAAACATATAACCCGAATGATTGACAAGTAGGAGGACCACTTATTTAGATGATACACCCAGAAATAAAATATTTTCCTCTATACCTTTAAGAATGTTTGTTGAATCTGATGTGTCCCATTTATAAAAGCCCACGATTGGAGAAAAAGTAAGAGAACTGTATGATAAGAATAGGAAAATGTTGTTGCGTGAGGCCCATTGTCTTTTTAACCCAACTGTGATATTCTGCTTTGGACCAATAAAATAAAAAAATCAGATATTAGAGTTTATGTGGTAAGAGCTATGTGTATACCAATTGGTAAATTGCCCAAATGTAATAAATCACCCTCAGAAAATATTTGCTCATAATGATAACATTGAAGGAGAAATCAAGGTTCAGAGTAAGAAAATGATTTTGGTGCAACTGTCTGACAATAGAGTTCATGTATTCAACTAGACCACAAGGCTTTATCTTAGTTTCTGTGTAAAGTTATTCTTGCTGGACATATTAAATAATATCCATGACTTCTCATCTGCTGTGACAATTTTGTGTAAAGCCCCCAGTCATTTATCTCTTGAGCAGGTGGAAAAAGGTCACACAGGTGGTCCTGGCGGCTCTGTTTGTGTCAGGGTGAGGACTCTGATCTGATAATGTCCTCATTAGCCAGCCCCAGCTCATCTGAAAACTCAGCCAGGAGCAGGAGGTCCACTCGGCTGTTGACAGCTGCCGCCTAAGGGCCATCACAGCCCAGATGAGCCCTGGCTGGTAATTCACGCCTTTTTTGGCCCCATCAAACTCAGCTGTAAGAGGAAAAAGAGCAGGGGCGGATCTAGAAAAATATTTATGGGGTGGCAAGAGGGGGGCAGGAATTTTTTAGGGGTGGCAACATATGGCATTTGTTTACACTGAATTTAATCACAGTTATCACAGTTTGGTGAGAATAGTATGTACAGTACTAGTGTTTCATGTGAAACAGTTCATATTAATAATACATCGTACAATGAGATTTCACTAAATAGGAGATAGAAGAATGATAACACTACTTCTAGAGGGGCATTATGACAGCAAAGGTATTAAGGTAAGACACAGGTGCTGAGTCGCAGATGTGTGAGATTGACTGTCAGAGAGGCAGCTTTGTAGCATTTGCACAAGAAGAAACTATAGAAAGAAAAAGTTCCCCATCAGAGATCTATGGACTGAGCTGGACTAAAGTGAGCAGAACTACACAATAGAAATAAATGGGTCAAGGCACCCGAACAAGGTACTGGACATCTATGTAATGTTTACTCTGAACACACATTTACCACATTTGTTCCTCAGTAACTTGACATACAGCAGTTATGGCAACATGAAAGCGACATTTCATGCATGTAAATATGCTGTAGATAGAGCTGATATGGAGGACCAACTCTGCCATATTTAAAAATAAATACAGAAATAAATAAATGCTCAATAAATAAATAAGCATACAATTAATTGCCACCAAAAATACAATCAACAAATAAATGTAATTAGAAATTATATTATAATGGCAGGCAGAAATGTTAAAAGGGCAGGCAGAAAGAAATAGCGGCGAAGAAATAACTAGGGTAAAAAAATACAAAGGAAGAATAAAACAGACAAAAATATAATAACATGCACATAAATAAATACTTAAAAATATAAGTAATTAAAAAATGAAGTTGAAGATAATAAATGACCAAAAAGTAAATAAGGTAAATATTAAAAAGGCAAAGAAATAAAGAAGCCAATTAAAAGAGTTATATACCTTTATGACTAGCTGTATAATTTAATTTCTACTTACATTTATTTGTTGTTTGTATTTTTGGTGGCAATTAATTGTATGCTTATTTATTTATTAAGCATTTATTTATTTCTGTATTTATTTTTAAATATGGCAGAGTTGGTCCTCCATACTGCTGTATCAACAAATCAACAAAAAGGCAGGTTCTGTATGTTACATCAAAATCTCCACAAATCTGAAAAGAAGCAACATAAAAATAAATTTTGCTTGTGAGTAGGTTCATACGGGTCATTTCTGGATAGTTTCATATTATATATACAAAAAAAGAAACAACAACACTGCTTCATATTAAGCAGGATTCACACCAGTATCACATTTTTAACTTTTAACACTTTTGGTTTTATTAAAGGAAATATCAGATTTTCTCAGGTGCCAAAACAAAATGTAGCAGCTCTGTAAAGGTTCACCAGAGAGCATAACATAAAGTTACCATGACTATAACAGCTGAATGCAGTGATTTCCATGTTGCTCAGCAAAACGCTTCACAACTTTATTTAGATCCAATGCCTTTGTGTGTTTTGATTTGAGTTCAACCAAACTTGATCGTCTCTTTTCTGTCATAGTTGACCGCAAATATGTCTTTATGAGCCTGAGACATCAGGCCTAACTAACATCATAGATAGAGAAATAACGATCTGCAACCTGATTTTTCTCATCTCAAAATCAGCATTGCAGCTATGCTAGCAACATTGTGCTCTCATTATGATTTTATTTCTCGATAGATAGTTGATCAGTTTTTACCTGTTTCATCCCATGTCTCCTCTCCCCATCACCCCTGGCCCCCTCGCTTTGCCCCATTCGGTTTTCAAAACAATCAGTCTCAGCCGCTCTCGCGTCATCTCGTGCTGCATTCACTGCAGTCCGACATTAGAAATTAGCGGTCGTAATTCTCAAATGATCCATAATTCATAAGCCTCGCCACCCCTACCGCCAACTGGGGTGGCAGCTGGGGTGGCAAGGCTGTCATTTAGGGTGGCATTTGCCACCCCATGCCACCCCAGTAGATCCGCCTATGAAAAAGAGTCATGGAAGGAATTGCTGTTTCAAGATGATTTTATTCTGATAATCAATGGCAGTTTAAATACAGCACACTACTGTATATGTAGTTTGGTCCCGGATTAGCTGCTTCCTCATGTACAAAACCTTGCAATTAATGGAAAAATTTGCCGCCACTTTCCTCTCTTTTTCTTCTCCTAATCAAGCATTTGAACAGGAAATGACACAAGCACATCTGCTGCTTCAGCTTCAAGTAGTATAAAAAAAAAACATGTAAATAGAAAGTAGTGCAGTGGTAATAACCCTGACTGTATACTCCGGCTGCATCTGTTCTGCCTCTGCTTAAGGCTGCTCTATTCTTATTATGACAGAGATTAGTTCATAGCCTCAGTGTCAAACAGTGAAGATAGAATGTCTTCTTTGTGTATAACTTAAATATAAGACTATAAAAATTGCCCCTTTAAATTTGATGCCACAGAGTGATCTCAAAGCAGATGGAAAACAAAACAGCAATAATGTATGGATGAGTGTAGAAAGAAATATGAATGGTTAGAAATGGTTAATTAAGAGCACCATGGCAAGGTATTAAACAGTCACAAAAGTAATCCATTCAGATCAGTCCTGGAGAAAACCAGCTAGAGGCTACAAAATCGACACATTAGGGCCATATCAATTTTGCAAATGCATGTCACAATTCTAATTCTGTTTGAAAAGAAAAAACTACCTTTTATGCTTAACCTACATGCAGGAACCAAAAAGAAAACAATAAGTAAGAAGATTTTGTTTATATTACAAACTTGAGTGAATTTAAATTGCATTTGATAACCCTTGTTTTTAGGCATGTGGGGTCTAAAGAAAAGAGGCAGGGTTATTGCAGGTTTAAATAACAGTAAACGGCCGGACTGCGGTCTGGTGGAAACCATGCAATCTGTGTCGCCACACCCACTGAAAACCTGCAACTCAGAAAAAGGTTAGAGAAGCACATCCAACACACTCAGGCTACCCTTGAGAATCATGGCAGTATAGTTATCCCCCCACTTCATAATAAGCACCTCTTGTGTTCTTAGTTATGCAACATAATGTGAATAGGGTATGAATTCATTTGCGAGGCCTATGACCATCCTACGTATTCTGGGGTTATATGTATGTGTTAGCATAATTGTCTATGGGGGTAAATATTAAGGTTAATTAAACTATTTTTCAAACAATTTGTGTGGTCTCTAGAAATGTTCTTTTCTAGCTTTTTTTTCTATTTTTAACCATAAAAACCTTGTGATATAACTTGAACACTGCTACTAATGGACTTTTCATTGCTATCCTGTCACCATATAATTCTAGCACATTATATGCCACCTACATAGTGTATGATGAAAAGAAAATGAGACAGTGCTCAGTTTACATACATTCCTTTCAATTTCATTGCAGGTTTTCATGTATAACTATTGTGAGATGGTTTTGAAAACCATCATTTCAGACTTTTTTTGGAAATATAATTATTATTATTAGAGTGAAGCAGTGGTGACTTATTTTGTTCTATTCTAAAGGTGCATCTTAGTTTAAAAAGGACTTGGAAATGTGTCTGGCATTCTTCCACAACATCTGGCCTATTCTTCTTGACAGATTTAATTAAATGTAGGTTTGTAGGTCATTTTGCCTGCATACATCTCTGCACATAATGCTCTCTCTTACTAAAATCAGGGCTTTACTATAAACCACTCTTAAACATTGATTGGTTCTGTTGTTCAAATGTCATTTTGTAGCTACCTTGCTTGTATGATCGGGGACATTATTCATTTGGAGCCCTATTTGTGCTAATCTTTTAGCTGCCTGACAAATGTCTTGATATTTCAGTTCAGTATTTCCATATTATGGTTATAATGTAGATTTGTGAACTTTGATCTGGTTTTCCTGTCTTTCCTGTCTTTCTTTTAGTTAAGGCTTTTCTTTCTTTCTCTGGTTTTCATATGCACATTTTGTACCAAAGATGTTGATCCCTGAAACACAGAACCTATTTTCTTTGATAAATTAAAGCTGGACATTCTGGCAGAGTTTATACCTGAGTTTTAACAAAATAAATTATGTGTATTATATGGAAAGTTGCCTGTTGCCTACAATATATGCAGTGCTTTGAATCAAATGGCTGAATTACCTCCTTGGTAAGCAGTGAATTTATCCAGAGTCCCTTATCTTTTCATTACTCGAATTAACTTTGATGGACAAAAAACACATCTAAAACTTTAAGGAACTGGAATTGCCGTCTCTCCTGTCATTGAGCATGGATAGAGAAGCAGGCAGTAAAAAGACATAAAAAAATATATAATGGGTATTTCACATAAAAATCTAGCTTAGAACATCAACAAACAGAGTACTTACATGCTGAGGGGAGTTTGGAGAATAACATAGAATCCTAGTGTGTTAATCAAGATAAAATTTGGAGCAGCTGAATAGCAAGTAAAACTGTGAGGTTGAGGAAGGGGGACCAATTAACATGAATAGGGGTTAAACTATTTGCTTTTTAAATTGTTAACACATAAAACAAATAATCTCCAGTACATATACAATTGGGTGAAAAAAAAAAAAATCCAAAGAAACTGATCACAAAAGAGCGAACATGGCTAGACAAAAACTAAATATAACAAATATTAAACATAAAGACAGAAGAAAACTGGAATTCAGACACCTGGAAATAGTGATACTAACAGCTTTTCTTCCTACTGTTGAGAAGATTAAGGAGAAGGTCATGTTGGGGATTAACATGAAGCCTTATACATATCTTATTAAGGACAAAAGGGGTTTTGTCAAACCCTTCTTTCACTAAGAAATTTTGTAACTGCATGAACACGTTGCCCAAGGAATATAACACAATTGCTTGTTAATCCAGCAATCTGTTTGCAGAGCGTAAAGAGCTCTAACCTCTCTTTCCAAGGTGCCTACTGCTTGGCATCACTCTTTTTAGATTTATCATTAGGCAGTTGTCTTAAGAGGCTGCAGCACTTCTGCAGTTATGAACAGTAAAGTAAAGTTTAAATCCTTTTTTAGGAAATTAAAAAAGGATTATTATTGAAGAAGTTTGAGTTGACATTCACATCGCATAACCTCTCACCTCAACGGCAGGCTTCCATCATTAATTCTTCCCATTTTGTCTCAAAATGTTCTGGGTTTGTTCACCAGGAGGTTAAAAAAGTTTGCTCAGATCAAACGATGGGGTCAGTTGGAGTTTCTTACATTCATATTTTCTATGCGCTTTAGGTACCTTGATGTCTAGAGAGAAAGATTTTCATCACTTATTCACAACGGTGTGATTTTTCTAAGTAGTGATCAATAGATAACCGTTATTTTCCACTGAGTGAAATAGTTTAAAGATTGTTTATCCACTGAAAGAGCTCCAGCTTGAAGAGAAGATTTATAACTAACTGAAAGGCAGGACTGAGAGGTAACTGTGATTTCTTGTAGTATAGGCTGGCAATTGTTTTCCCCCCATTACCCACAGCTAGTGTATTTTGACAATCTTTTGTCGTCCTTCTCGGTTTTTGTGCCTCTTTTTGGAGATAGGAGCATATGGGCAGGCTTAATAGCAGGCTTATACATTTGCTGATCACTCACACAGATTCTCCTCCAATCCTCTGACCCTTCGTACAGTAAAGCAGAGAAAGGAGATGGATAGTCCCTCACTGGCCATCTGTGATTTTCTTCTGTCACCGCCTCTAAAATATCAGAGTTAAATGTATATATAGAAGCCATGCAAAATTTAGACTCTGGCTTTCACAGTATTTTCAGGAAAACTTGTGAAAAGGGCCAAATAACTTTCCGTCTTGTGTTTTCTGTCATCTGTACTTCTCCAAGGTGCTATTGTTAGAGGGAAAGCTGCAACACTGAAAGGAAAACCATGTAGCGAGTCATCTTGCAGGTCTGGAGCTCCCAGAGGAACTGGCTCACCACATTTAGAGGCAGGTGTTTCCAAGACATCTTAAGAATTATATCTGCTTAATCTGATTTTTTTTTTTTTTACAACCGTGGCAGCAGGGAACTGGGTTACTTATTTGATCTTAGTACAAAAAATCAATATTATGTGTCAGTGAATCAGTATGTCGATGCACCTAAATATGATAGTAATGCTCTAACCTCACCCACTGATATATGATTGCACTTTCCATATCTGGCTGTTTTTTCTCAACAATTAATTGCAAGCAAATAGAAAATGAAGCCGCTGGACTCTACTATGAAGAACTTAATAAATTTTTTAGCCTGATTTTAGAAGCCTCCATCATTTATTTATTTGAGTTGAAACTGGATCAAGTACTATGGAAACTAAATCACACCACTGATGGAATATAAATCAGGTGCTTTACAACACCTAGAAGATTTGCAGTTGGTTTGTTAAAAGGTAAAGGGAAACGGTGCCTTGGAAAAAAAAAAATTCTACTCCTTGAAGTTTTTACAATTAAACTCAGTAAATTTTTTTTTTTTTTTTTTTTTTTTTTTAGGATTTAGAAGTTTAATGTCAGATTCTTTGGTGATTTTAGGTCTCGGTTCTTACTGGGCCATTTTAGGGCTCAGCCACCTTTTACTTCAGTCACTTTTGCCACTTTGGCAACAAAATAAAATGTGTAAAGATTTCATAAAGATTTTCATATTTGAAAACCTAAGAAGTTCAACAAAGGGTTTATTTTTCAGGATTAAGCCTTTACAAATGAAAAAAAAAAACATTTTTGTAGAATAAGGCAAGCTAAATGAATCACCATAACTAAAATTAAGAAAATAAAACAAATAGTTGATGCTAAAGGACATGAAATTACCTTTTAAAGCCTTGGAGCGTTGGTGCCCTGCTGTTGTAGATATTCTATGCAGATATTTTATTTAAAAAAACATACAGGAAAAATTTTCCCCTGATAATGTAAAGAATTTCTTATTTCATTTTCGTAGAGTCACAGTGACGGCCCAAAGAAAATGGCATGTGGCCCTAGGGCCGCAGGTCTAAACCACTCCTTTAGCTATGACTGTTTGCTCAGGTTTGATATCTGAAGATGTTGCATAACGAGGAAACTCATTATGCAACCTTTGGCAACTTTTATTCCGGGATTGGTTTGTCTTAAAATTCAGTCACCTTCCCATTTACTCTGAGCAGCATCCTTGTCCCATCCACACATCATGAAGCAGCCACCATCTTGTATCACTAGTAGGGCTTGTCTGGTCAGGGCAATGTGCGCTCTCCTTCTAAAGAAATTGAACCCAATAGCATGACGCTGCTACTACCATGTTTCACTGTGGTCATGCCTTAAGGGTCAAGTGCTGGTGAGATATCCCTGCACACATAACATTTTACATGTAGGTCACAAATTTCATTTTTGGTCGTACAGTTGCACTTTTCACTTATCACAAAAGGTTGAAAATAATGTCTCCACACCCCTCCAAATAATTCTAGCATTTACACTTTTCTTTTCCAGTCCTTTGAAAGATACTGAGGTTTGTGGGTTATATACGACAAAAAGGAAAGAGCATTTTTTTTAGGTCATACTCTCGATCCGAGAAAAGTACATGTTTAATCACTTTTATCAAATAATAAAGAAACTTATATGATTCTGCTTTTAGGTCATAAAATGATAAGCAGACATTTTTTATCATTAGAACCAAAATAAAGAGAAACAATATGTAAAGTCTCATAAGAAAAACTCTACATACATTATTTTTCTGTATCCAGTCCTAAAGTTCATACAACCGTTATCGCTGCAATAGGTGGTCAAGAGACAGGGAGTTGTATTTGCTTTACTGGACAACATTTTTTGTTTGAAAACAGCAATGCAATTTCTAATAATGAGAAGATAATAGCTTCTGTTTTGTATTTTTTCTAGTTTTACATTTTGAATGCCCTCTTTTTCACAGAATTTATTAAGATCACATGCAGTTGGACAGAACAAATATAATTAACCCCAATAGGTGTGCTGTAAATAAGAGTGCTATCTCTACTTTTTTCATATTGTCCTACCACTTGTGGGCAAAGTATCACCGTGGGGAATTTAAAACATGTGATCGTATTTATAATCCCCTACTTTGTTGCATATTTGGAGGATACATCCTCAGATGTTTAAAGCCTGATTATTCTAAAATGAAAAAGACATTAAAAATTATTTTATGCAGCTGGACATCAATTGTTTATTTTGATAGATGTCGGCTATCTTTTGCAAACAATTTTAAAGTCATGCTGCTGTAATTAAACCACCTCAGTTTGTAGACTAATTTTATTTCTAAAAGGTGGCTTAGGTTTCAAAATCTAAACTTATGGTGAAAGGGAAGGTAGTGCATTAAACAATAACCTTTATTTAATTCTTGAATTAATTTAATTCTACAGTCTTGTTTGGCATCAAACTCTTATAATTGCCAACAGCTTGTTGGATATTTTTACTGTTATTCTGAAGATTTATCTTTAGCAGTGACCATCATGTCTTTAACCCTGGAAGTCCTTCATGCCATTACCTTTGTCTTTGTTTACTATTTCAAACGCTAAACATGGTAGCGGTAGTGTGATGGCCTAGGATTGGTGTGATCCTTCTTTAGGAGCTGGACGGCTTTCCACAGTTTACTTATTTATGAATTCTGCTTTATACCTTATAAAGGAGATCTAAAAGAGAAATGTATTTGATAGGTTCTGTACTTTGGCAGATATAAAACCAAGGTCACTTAGGTTACGTAGCAGGAAAATTATCTGAGGTGCACCAGCACATCGACCTCTACAAATAATCAAATCTCACTCAAAACCTGTAAGATATGATTTAACTAAGTTCATTCTGTTTAATTTATTTAGTTATATCTATTAAGTTCTGTTGTAACTTATGTTGTTTGATTTGATAACTTTCAGACAACCATATGCTGTCCTGTTAACATACGCCCAGCTGGCTGTGTGTTAGGACAACAGTGTGGTTTGAGCTCCAATTATGGTCAAACTGTTAAATCTGCGCACAAATTCACAACTGCATTGTTTCAAAACATAAGAATTTCTGAACAAAAATCATTCAACTCAGAGTAAGACACATTTCAATAAAAAAAAAAGTCTTGACTAAACTAGTGAAACACAAGTGATCTAAGCTACTGAATATCAGGGCTTATTGCATGACAGTTTTCAATGTTACACCCATAAAGAATTGTTTGTGAAGACTGTGATTGGTACTCTCTGACATGTTTTCCCCATTCTGTGCTTAACAAAAGAATAAAGGTACATGCTTTAAATAAATATTATACTGTTTATTTGTTTTTTGTTTTTCCCGGAGTGCAAGAGCTTTTTCACACTCAAATACCAGGACTGGAAGAGGAAATTGTCCAGCTTCTATTTTTAGATGTTCTCCCTGTTTTTCTGCTCAGTGTCTTGTAGATTTTTCCTTCACATTCTGCAAATTTTCTCTGAAATTAAACCAAATAAATGAACAAGACATAAAGGGAAAATAAAGAATATGACTTCCAGGGCTGATAGTTGCTCTAATTTTTACAGCAACTCTAAACATACTTCTCCCAGTCAAACAATGTGGTATACATGTTTGTTCTTGTCTTTTCATAGTAAACATTCACATCCGAGTAGAGAAGCTTTGCTGGAGAAGCTGCACTACTCTGATCCCTTTGGGAAAACCACCACAGCACTGACATGGCTCATAGTTATTCCTGCTCACTCATTCATGCAAACTTCTTTCTCCTCGGTCTTCTGCCTCATGCATCTTCCAAATATTTTTGCCTCTCTTTGCTGTTCTTCATCTCTCCGTCTGCAGACGCAGCTGTCAATGGCTACAGCATCAGAGACTAGCCAGCGTCCTATGGCTGATGTTGATAGGCAGCTTTCAGATCTCTGTCTCACCCCAAAGCAACTGCACAGATTAAATGCTTAACTTTACTGATTTTTTTCCCCTTTCTCTCTTCCCCTATCTCTCTATTTCTCCATCCAAGCATTAAAAATTCATCCACTCTGTGTTGTGTTAAAAGCACATTATGCAAGAATCTAAATATACCCTCTCACAAGCGGGTTTTGTTTGTCCCTTCCTGTCTTTACATCTGTGCACTTGTATGCATGCTTTGTTTGCAGAGAAACACAGACCTGAGGGGCTTTTTCTTTGCTCTGAGGCTTCATCTGTTGTGTCTGTCAAATCCCAGGAGGAGGGAAAGCTGCAAGTAAACCTCTCAGGTAGCAACAGTGTGACAAACATGTTGGATTAACAACCTCTTAAATGTACAAGCACATTTAAATTGATCCAATTTATTTTTTTTTCTGATGAATCAGAGGTTTAACCTTTACTTGGTATTTAATGCCGCAATCTCAAACATTTGCCCGAGGTCCTGATTAAAATGAAGTCAACGCGATCTTCATGAAGGCGTTTTGTTATCTGAAGATGGACATTATAAAAGGAAAGTGTGAATCAGCCCCCCCACACACACACGCTCTCTCCGCCTCTAGCAACAAAAGGCTGACAGTGGAGCCGTTTGATGCTGCCTCCTGGATGAAAGGCCAAAGTAATTGGTTGCCATTACAAACTGTATACTATCCTCGACAATGGCAGCGGGCAAAGAGATAAGAAACGTGTTTTCACCATCTTTTGAACTCCAGCGAGTATCAAAAAGCAAAAGAACAAAGTCCTTTGTTGTTTCAATGAGAAGCAGGGATGTTTTTAATGTGTTAATTTTGCACTCAGTATGCACCGTCTAATTACTTTTATCAGTGCTGTACAGCAGTTTTTATTTGCACTCAAGAATTTGTCTACTGGCGTGTTCAAAAAGCCTTCCCTCCCTTTTTAAGCGGCCGCTTTTATGTCAGTGATTTATGTACTTTCAGATTGCCACACAATAATGCGTTCACAAGTATTAAATAAGAGTAATCCCTTTCTCTGCATAAAATACAATGTGTAACTAATAAGTGTGGAGAATCCAGTTTATGCACTGACATGCTGAATTGCATCTCTCCACTCTGACATACACACTGTCCTCTATTGCAGCATTTTCCTCTCCTTTTTGGAGATCACTTCTCGTCTTGCAGGAGGGTAAGCGTTTGTTGTGTTTCTCCAGTCAGATGAGACACCTCACCCAGGCCTTTCTACGAAGACAACAGCTGACAGCTCACCCTGCTCATCTGCACTGATGTGTGGCCATCCTAACTCAATCATGGTTACCAATACAGAACCTACGATCTGAAAAGTTACGAAAGCTGCTGTGCTTCTGTCGTGTGAAGCCATGCTCTCTCCTTGGCTATTGTCCTCCTGTCCCTGATGTGAGTGAACAGACAATGAGATCTGATGTTTCTTCAGGCATTTCTTAAATTTTTCCTAAAATCAGTGCATTTTTTCTTCAGTTCAGCAGGTAAATAAGAAACTTGGCGAATGGAGTAAGAGAAATTGCAATAAAAATAAAAATGACTGTACTCCCTAATTTCAAGTGCATGATATCAAATTATTTTAATGTAAGGGTAAAAATGCTCATTCCATTGGCATATTATCTTATTGACTTACTGAAGTTATGGGTAAAGAAATTTATTTTAGGAAATGTTTTCAGAAAAGTTATAGCCACAAAATAACGTATGAATGTCATATAGACCAACAAAAAGTAGTGAATAATTGTGAAGCGGATGGAAAATGACGCATGATCTTTTAACTTTTTATAAGAAATAAAAATCAGAAAACCTTTGTGTGCATTTATATTGACCCCTTTTCACTCTTTTCACTCTCTACAAAAATCATAGTAAAGTTGCACATAATTTGATTGTTTAGAAGAAAGGTCCAAACCAAAATCTCATAGATGATCTGTTGCGTCTCTTTAAAACAAAAATTTACAGACAATGGTAGAAGCGTAATTATGAAAACCTGCAGCTGTAGTTTTAACATGGGGAGTTGTACAGCTCATAATACAATGTATCATATTTATACTCAATATGTTGCACACTTTCTTTTTGCAGCACTCACATAAACAACCCAATAAAATATATGCTTTCTGTTCTAATGTGACAGAAAATCAAGGAAAACGAATTCTCCAAAACCAGTAACAATACTTTTGAACTTGAAGTTTATTACGAAACAAGTAAACATAAGAGTGGGGGCTATGCAGCAATACAGTGTCAAGCTCATTTATTAGCGAGAAGCATCACAGCAGAGGAACATCTGCTCCCTTGAGGCTAATTCCTCCTCTGGAGCTCCTTGCATATGCAGCATACTCCTCTCCATCTTCGGCAGAAGCTGATCTGAGTGACGGTTGTTTGCAGCACATTGGTCTGTTTTTACTCCCCGTGGGTCTAATTTGTGCAAGGTGCTTTTGAATTGAAGCAAAGAAGGTGTAGGAGAGGAGCCAGCTTTGGGTGGTTGTGGCACCGGGACATCCTGTTCGTCTGTAACTCTGCAATGCTGTTTGTTCAGCTGCCAGTTCTTCTGTAAATCCAAAGAACTCTCTCTCTTTTAGCCCAAATTTAAAATATTGTGTGGCACAGTTAAGTTAAGGTTATAAGGTGAGGAGGTTGAAGAAATTCAACATGCACATGTCACGGTAAGCTTCTGAAACCAGATTATACACAGGTTAAAAAAAAATAATTCCCACACCATTTAACATTATAGTAACACCTCCTATGCCTTTATTGTTATAATGTCACTTTTCATTTATTCTGCGGTGGCATTCCCTACAGAAGCTAATGATATCCCACGAAGGCGCACGGTAAGCCACAAGTCAAAGATGCTGTTCTTTGAGGCAGAACTCTGCTCTCAAAGTACCAGACTCCGATTGTAGTTATTTTCTCTGCAGGGGACAGGATGAATCAGCAACATCTAAACTCTGTGGGGGGAAAAAAGTCAAAGGAATGAGCTGGGACCTTCAAAGTGTCATTTCTGGAAGGGGTAAAAAATATTAAAAAGACAACCTGCCAGTTTGACAAGTGAAGATTATTCACCTGCAACTTTAAAGGGAAGTATAGTACAGAGGCATTAAAATGAGTCGTCCCCTGCCCAAGGAGAGCTCGCTTTACCTTTATGCGTAGCCTTTTTTACATCTGAACCCCCACGGCGAGAAAGGGAATCTTCTTTCCTGGCACCTAAGCCGTATCCACATGCCAATTTACAACTCCAGAAGAGAGGAATCAGAAAAGTTACAGCATGCACGCTGTATTTCATCAGCTAGAATTTGGATTGACCTTCAGTTTCTATCAATACCAACATTATCACTGCTTCATGCCTGTTAACTGGCTTGGTGGCTGTGACCTCTGCTGAATAGGCCTATAAAACCTACCACTGAAAGGTCAGAATGTTATTTTTAGATAAGGTTAAGGTCCAGAACAACTTGTTGCATGGACAAACACAAAAATCAGACATTTTGCATGAACTACCACGATTTGCAGATTTTTCATGATAGTGATACCTAACTTGATACTGATTATTTCCTTATGGTTATCTATCATTGCGAATTCAATTCTTCATTCACACCTTCATATATATATATATATATATATATATATATATATATATATATATATATATATATATATATATATATATATATATATATATATATATATATATATATATATATATATATATATATATATATATATATACCTGCTGCTGTTACCCTACTCCATTCTGGATTCCCCTTCAGCATCTCTTTGTATCTCTGATCTCCTGGCTCTGACTACCAAACACCTCACTGACACCGGCTTTAGATTATCCTGCCTGCATTCTTCTACTCGGTTCTCTGCTCCTGTCCTGCGACCTCTGATACATCAGCATCTGCGACTCTCTGGGTGGCGCCCGCTGCATCATGTTGGCAGCCAACTGACTGGAAGCTACCCTACCCTCTGGGCTCGGACTGAGCTATAAGACCAGGTTAGCAACTCACACGTTCATTATCCTCCAACTCCAAAAAGATATGGCCACTAACCTATTGATTCCTCATGCAGAGGTCCCTGCCTTAGGACGCTGCTCACTGCGGTTCTGTTTCCAATAAATTTTTTGAGAAATCTGTTTTTCTGCCTTGAATACTGGATTCTATTGTTCGTTTCACTGTTACGGCCCCTGGCCTTAAGAGGTTCAGCTGTGACAGAACACCTTCCTTGTTGGCTGTCTGAAGGCTGCAGAGGGGCAGTGACCTCATTGGACCAGCAAAGGATTGTCAAGTCAATCAGATGTTGATGAGGCCCACCTGCACCATATACAGTAAAAGGCTCCTGAAAGCATTCAACTGGGGGATAGCTAGTAGGAAAAGCTTTTTGTTAAGCTGTTCCCGTACCTTTTGGGTTTACAACTGCTTTGGGCAATTTGAACTGTTTTCTCTTGCTTGTTCTGTAAGTTGTCTGCATCTGCTTTAGGAGGACTTTGTACAAGCTAGAAGCTTGTGTTTGGGAGGTTTGGTGCTCCCCTCATCTCCCTTCACCAAAATTTCAATCTGATGTTATGATCCAACAATTAATCATTACTTGAGTACCTTTTTTACCAGTTACTTTTTAGGTAATTTCTTGAATGATTTGAATGTTTTCTAATTTTACTTGAATAATAAACATAAGAGTGAAAGTAATGCTCAATTACTTCAGTCAAATGTTTGGGTTTCCACAAATAAACTCTTTGTCTGGAGCACATCTGCAAAACCCATGTCTCTTCTTCCCAACTTACCATAACTCACCTTTAATATGCCCTTCATTCGGCAATTTAAAATAAGTAAAACCTGTCCATGGGGAAATATGCATCAAGTTCTTACAACAATTTTCTTTTTCACCACATGCTACAGCCACAACTAGATCTTCCCAGTTCATCATTAAAATCCAAGCAGATTAGATCAGAATGCATACAGTTCAAGCTAATTCCCCAGAGCCACCCTAACCTCATTCCTCTCCTCCTCAGATATTTTCTAGCTTTGCTGCTTCTCAGATACATTATTCACTTTGTACAGTATACCTTGCCTTGACCTAACTTTATGGCTCTCAGCGTGTTCATGCATTTGGTTAAAAATAAAAACTGTTAATATCATTTTATTATTCTCTGTGGAATTTATTTTTCTTTCGACTGGAGACGCCAAGTCTGTTTTAACATTAATTCTCGCATTATTTCTGTTAATCATTCTAACAGCCGCTGATGATAGACATATAGAAGGTATGATGTGAATCCTATAACTTTAACTTTGAGTTACCAAAAAATAGTTAAAAGAAGTTTAGCCTTCTGCCAGGTTTACATTACATTTTTTAAGATCTCTGATTGTTATGGTTTTAAAACTACGAGCAAGAAAGGTCAAATCTGCTGCAGATGTGTGTCTTAGTTGGAAAACATTGTTCTTTTTTTCTTGTTGTACACAGAGAAGTTGACATACCTACAAAATCTAGTCATATATGTTTTTTGCCACTGCTAAGCATTTTTTAACATTGGATGAAAATTAAATTTAATGATTCTGAAAGTTTTTGCCTTTTTTTCTGAATTGATGAACACATATATGCTTAGTTGCCCATCAATCTCTGGGTGAGAGGCGAAGTACACCCTGAAAAGGTTTACAGACCTTTACAGAGATAAACAATGTGTGCATAAACAACCATGTTGCACGCAACCCCTCACAAATAATACCCCTTTCCAGCTGGCCAAAAAAAATAAATTTAAACCTGGGAACAATCAACTTTTAGTTGAAATGGGGATGGCCCCCTGACCTGCGTCAAAAGACTAAGCAAGCCACCCGTATTGAAATCACCTTCAAATGGCTTGGTTCTGATCGGCATCCAGTGGGAACATAAGGCCTGGGTTGACCGGCTAATTTAAGTAATAACGTTGAGAGCAATGTACATATGTCAAGACATCGTGACAGTCTTGTCTTCTCTCTTGCATTCAATAAACATGGTGCAGCACAGCTAGAAGGGATTCGGACAGACAAAAGAGTCAAACAGTAAAGCAAACTGACTACACCCTGGCTCCCATCAATGTTGCTCTCCATTGTTTACTTTCCTGATTTCTGTCACACTGGTAACATCATCAATGCTAACCTAGGGTTCAGGGGACAGAGGCTGGTTTGCTAGTGATGGGTCAGACGCAGCTTGTTTTGATCAATGGCAAGGGGGGAAAGTGCCAATTGTTAGAAGCTCAATTCATGATTTAAAAACCTGCATCAACCCGCCTAATTGAAGTGGAAACAAGGCTTAAGTCATGCTTTAGACTATGGGAGCAAGCTGGAGAACCCACATATGTCTGTGGAGAACAAACAAATTCCACACAGACAAAACCTTTAAAAGCATTTTTATCTTTACTTTTTGTAATAAACCAAAAAAAAAAAAAAAAAAACTAAACAAAGAGCGCAAACTGCTTGTACAGAAAATGAGGAATGTACATTTTTGTCAGGTAAAAGCCTAAAAGCTATAATATTAGCATAGCATCAGAAGTAAAATATAGTAGTGGCAGCGTCATGCAGTGTCGGAAAATCTGGTCATGCTTAATATGAAAACCAATGGAATTAAATATGCTGCAATCGTGAAAGAAATGATGCAGATGCTGAAAGAAAAAAAATGAGTTTCTGCATATACTTTCCCTTATAGATTATTAAAGTATTAAAGCATGAGTGCTTGGCAGAGCTTCATTTCCAGCCAACAGCTTTAAACCACAATGGAAGCTGGAATGGAAAGGTTTAGATTAATGTGTATAAATGGGTAAGAATGGGCCCACCAGGCCTTCACCTGCATAGACGCAATTAATAATTTGTGGTAAGACTCGTAAAAACTGTTGGTCTCAGATGTTCTATGTCCAATTTTAATCCAAAATAGTAAAATAAACTCTATGTACACAGATCTGCAGAGTTTGTAAATATATACCCCAATGGACCTGCAGCTTTTATTGGGAGACAAAGTAGGTTCTATACAATGCACCATTAACACATTAAGGTTGTAATACAAATGTGAATTACGGCTCTCAACTTTCTGTTTGTGAAAAAAAGGGAAGAAAATAATCCGAAACGGATTAGGAACTTGAATGTGAGTGCGGGAATGATCTTTGGAAATATATTGCTAAGCAGTCTTCGCATTAAAGTGTTGCTCCGAGGAGAAAAACTTCGGTCCAGCTTGGGTTGAAATGTTGGTTGTGGTCCAGACCCTGAGCTTTCCAGACACTGCAGAAATTCGGTTGGAGATCAAGCAGGCTGAGGTTTTAATGAGGAAGGTCTCAGAGAATTTTATGGAAGGTGAAAGATAAAATTGAAGGAGGAAAAATTACCTGAGGAAATTTGATCAGGCCAATGTTTACTGAAGATAAGAGTAGAACAGAATGAAGGACATAAACATTTACAGCAAAGGACAAAGAGGTTGTTTTTTTTTTGTCCAAAAAAATCGCAGTTTAGATCTAAGTGGTGACCAACAGATTCATGTAACCAGAGAGGACCACAGCTTCATCGTCAGACAGCATCCATCCAGCAGCTGCAGTCGCTGTGGAGAGATCACAAGCACACCCAACACACATAAACCACAGCCACGACAGAAATCACACGAAAATTCATTGAAATTTGTGGTTGTAAAGAGTATATAGAGTAAAGAGTAAATATAAAAAAATTTAGGGGCCATGTAATCTGGCATAAACCAGATGGATGCTGTGTAGAATTCAAATTGAAACGCACGTATCTATCTAGAATGCCTCCTGTTTAAAGTGTTCGCAAAACCTTTAACTCTCAGATGCACAGGCTGATGCGGTTGTAAGTTGATAGTAATAAACATACATTATCCTTTACCTGCAGGCTTGACTGACCACTACTTATTTTAATCAATGTTAACACAGGAAAAAAAATATATTGTAATTGGTATTTATTTGTGACCAGAATGAGTATTGTTGCACTTTTTTGAAGGGTAACATTGTGTCCATTTGATGTTGGATGTTGAATGTTGGATAAATGTTTGTACCGGTATTTGCTTTTCTGTTTTTTTCTTTTCCTTGTGTTTCTCTCCCCTTAGGGGGCAGCAGAGCTCTCTAGCCCCACAAAATTGGAAAGCCCTGTTAACCACCATTGACCCCCCCACCCCCGAGTTGAAGTTAAAAAAAATGTCATGCTCTTTCTTTCTTTCTTTTATTTTTGTTGTTGTAATATCAATATATATGTCAATATAAATAAAACCAGTTCCAGTTTTCTAAATTGAGATGTATTTTTTTTTTATTTACAAGCTGGAAATGTTCCCAGATTTGATTTCAGAAATCTGGTCACCTTAGAATGTGGACACTATTGCAAAATCCTGTAACAAAATCTGGCAATTGTAAATTCATACTTGTTTAAAGACAGATGCCATTCAATGTCATGAATGAGGGGTGGGGGTGTCGGTGGGCAGCATATTATTTCAGAATATTTAAATTCCTATTTTTTTTTTTTTTTACATATTTACCACATGGATTTTCTTGATGTGTTTTCCTAAATATGAGATCTAAATGGAACCACCCATAGGTCATTTTGATCACATTTGCATGACTTTAGTTGGTCAGTAATTTTCCTCTATTTGCCCTCCAAGACAATCTTTGAGTCTATTTTTAGACAGCATATGTGCTTTTACTGCTGCACAGCTGTCAGGAACTTATGCTCTCATTTATGTTACTGGACAGAAATTGGATTGCTCAGTCAAAGTGCCTGCTGCCTCTGGCATCATATGAAGGATGGGCTGGAGAAATGTTCATTTCATAACCTTAGTTTTCAACTCCAAAGTATAATGGTTAGCCAAGCTTTATGTCATTTGGAAAGTTTATTTTCAGTTTAATTGTATTTGCTTGCAGAATAAAACTGTTATTTTTGTCTGTGGGACCATTTTCCTGTGTTTAATGTATTGTTTATCACATATAAAGAAGTGTCTACTACAATATAACTTGACAATTCATCGTTTAACTTTATGTAGAAGACTGATCTGAGCTGTAACAATGAAGCAACAAAAAAGAATTAACTTTTTTTCACAAATCAGTGGTCTTACATAATCATTCAGTTTCTGCTGGAAAGTACTGCCTTGTATGTTTTCTTTAGGGTCTAGAATATAATCACTTTCAAACAGAGTTAAAATGTATTTCTGTGATTACTGCTCTGTCTTCACAATCACTTCTCCATCTCATAATTAATCTCATAATTAATTTTCTAGCCCACTTGATCTCAAGCTGTGCTTTGCCTGTCTCCCACTCACTTACAAAGGTACAAAAGACTGAATGCAAATGTTTAACAATGCTTCCTCTGGTAAAGGTTTGATTTAGACTTTTTTGCCAACTGTGATTTAACTTAGGATGAAAGAACAAGAGGAGACGCAGGGACAGCAGGTACACTTTAGGGAAAGTTTTTTAATAAACCAGAAACATTTCAAAAAGTGAGGAGTGTAGCCAGAGATCGAGCCAAAGAGACAGAGAAATAGGAAATCATAATTCATTTTAATCAGCTTATTTTCTTTAAGTAAAAAAAGGCTTTAAGAATCAGAAACTGTGTTTACTAAAACCTGTAAAAATATTTTTCTCAGCTTTTTTATTGTCATTATACTGTCACAAGTACAGAGCAATGGAATGAACTCTCTGCTTTTAACCCATTCCCTTGGGGAGCAGTGTGCTGCCATTGTTCAGCGCCCAGCGAGCAGTGTTAATGGTCTCGCTCATAGATCCAGAGTGTCAGCCCGTACGAGAGGGTCTTGAACTTAGAACCTATGGATTCGAAGCACAATGCCGTAACCACTAGGCCTAACTCCCCTATGCATGTAATGTTTGACAATTCAGTGCACTTTACAGGTCCCTATGTTGTTGTCCTTTTTCTTGTCTATTTCTGAGCTGATCTTAATACCAGTGTTTTTAACATGTGCCCTATTTGCTTTTTTTTTAAATCAAAATAAAGTCTGTTAAATCAATCAGTAATCACCTCTGTAGTTCAGAATTTGCACAGAAAACTCAAGTGTCCAGAAATAACCAAATGTTCAAAATACAGGCTTTCCTGGCAAGTCGTGAACAACTAGTGTAACTGAAAATAAATATTGATGTGGTCAGGTACACAATAGAGGGCATGGACGATGACCCAATGGAAAGCCATATGTGCTGACCAGTCAGCCAAAAGAATATCCCTATGGCCAAGTAGCCAGGACGCATGATCAGTTAAAGGCATAGTAACAGGACCACACTGTCACGCTAAGAAGTAAGATTATCCTTGTATAAATATGACAGTATGATATAGCTGTACCTTTACCAACTGGCAGCAACAGTTCAAGAGAAACCTTTATCGTGGAGGTCAATAGTCAATCATAAACATCAGTGTTGCAGTCTATTAAACACACTCACTGCATTGATTATCTGCTTAAATGTCACACAGCAAAAATCCATAAAAGAATTATGGACAATCATGTAACATTTGAAGTAATGGCTGGAGGGTTGTTTTAAATTGATGGTTTTTTTTTATAACTTGCCTTAGCAGCTAACTGTAGTGCTAATGTTAGTTTTAACATTAAAAAAGACCACATGTGCCTCCAAGCTGGGTGACTTTTCTATCTTGCCTTTTATCTAACAATTAAGAACGGTTCTGATATGTGGAGTGCAGAAAGGGTGAACAGCAAGGCGTAAATCAACAATTTGATGTAATCGTGCAAGTTTTTGGTATAATGTATGTTTCTCTCTTTAGGCTTAATGCATATAACTTTTAGAATCTTTTTCTGGAACCACTATACTGCATTCTGGATCTGTGATAAAAGGCGTTTTTTCATTAGCTCTGTTCCTTTTACTGCTCTTATGTAAATACCAGACTTGTGAAGTGCATTACTAAAAGCTTCCCTGTTAACAGATTATTCCATATTAGCTGTGGATTTCTGCACAGCAAGATCTTTTCCAGAGTTATGGGTCCCTTGGCTGCTTCTCCAACTAAAGCTCTAAATTTCCATGTATTGTTAAATCTGAATTAGTGCCATTTTCTTCCCATCTAAGATTCCAAAAGCTTAAAGCTTACCATATTGTTTTATTACAAGACCTCACTTTAAGCTGTTCCTGCACTCGATTAACCTGTCTCCTAATTTATTTTATCTTTAGTGTTTGAAACCTTCACAGAGCCGCAAAATTTTTATTTAGATTATATCATACTGTAGATTACTCTGTTTACTAAGTTACTTCAGAAGACAATTGGTTTTAATGAGTTTAATCTAGTAGAGCATCTGGGAGTAAAAGGGGAAGAATGTAGACTGAAATTTATGAAATATGGGTTGTTTTCTTTCAACTCAAAAGAAAGATACCCACCTTCCCTTCTCTGCAACTTTTCCCACGGGGTGCCATAAAGCTGCTGCAGTGCTGCTGCTGCTCTATCATGTACTCTGTTTAGGCTCTTCTTTAGGAAGGCTAAACAAAATCCAAGTTCTCTCACAGCTAAAAGTCACATATTATCTTGTCTAAGACACTAGCTAAAAGAGAGCAGTTGCTGTCACTTGCAAGATTATTTAATAAAAAAAATAACAATGTCATCATTTTTGGAATGGAACAGAAATGCTTTGCCTCATGTAACTGCTTAAGCATGTTTGGAACTTGGCAGGTGGCAGGTCTAAAGCTTTACATAAAACCCTGATGGTTACTAATTTTTCCAAGACAGAGAGGGACTGCTCCTTTCTTGGACAGGAGCAGCAGCAAAACATTGTTAAAAGCTCAAAAATGTTGAATTTGTATGATATTGATACTCTATGTTCGTAGTTTTTAAAATGGCAAGTGTGATACCGACCAGAGGCTGAACTTTTTTTTGCATGGCGCTCTGCCAGATAGCTTTACTATACATTTATTATTTTTCTTATCATTCTTATGAACCATAGATGGACTTCTAATCCTCTTTTCTTTACTGCTGATTTCTGTACTCCAAGGCTGCTAGCAAACCTGCCTCTCATTTTGCAGTTCTGTTCTTTGTGCCGTTATTCTCGGGAAAAAAATCATTGCATATTATGTGTTAAAAAGCAGAACTTTTTTTCCCAGTGTTACTGTGGGACAGGGATGATCATTAATTCTATAGTTCCCAAAAAGGTCATTATTAAAATGCACAGAGGCTACTTAAACACACCCACATATACACTCTGTCAGGATTATTTCATTATAACAAACATCAGAAGAGACTTCTTCTTCTCCGTCTTATTTTCAAATGTTTTAAAGGCTGGAATTTTTGTCTCATAAGTGTAATTCTAAAGCAACTCTGGAAGGCAGAGAAATGCAAACAGCTGGAGTCTAATCCTGTTTTTAAATAACCATGGCTTTCAAAGTATATTGCAGTACATCATGAAAGAGAGCACCTGCTTTTCTAAGGCACAGCGGTGGGAGTAAATGACAGCTAGAGACAAACTGGGGGGCTTATTACAGCACCTATAATGATTGTTGATGGAGCAGACTGCAGCATAAATCAAAGAACATGCTCATCTTGAGATGTTTGGAAATTAAATAGGCTAATGGAGTGTGAAAATGAAAGGCTGGAAACTTGCATAGATTTTTTTTTTTTAAACTGAACAATTTGAGTCAAAACAGCAAGGCGAGGCTGAAAATGTTTCAGTTTCTTATATTATATGGTTCATTTTGGGTTTTCAATAACCAGTAAAGAAAAAATGTGTGAGGACAAACCATGATAGAATGATTTAATGAAGAATTATCACAAAAGAAAATTTTATTAAATACATACAGTGGAGCAAAGAGTATTTATTCAGTCACTTAGAACCACTTAGAACCACTTAGAAAGATTAGACAGGTCTGTAATTTTTATCATAGGTACACTTCTATGGAGGGCCAACTCTGACATAATTAAAAATACATACAGAAATAAATGGACTTGTTATTATAAAATCGCTTGTAAAAGAAGCTAATATTATGAATTTGTGTGCCAATAAATCTGACAAAATAACAAAAATTAAATATTCCATTTTTATTTGGTCCTCCATACAATTCAACTACAAGTGACAAAATTAGAAGAAACAATATCCACGAAATCCCGTTATAGTTCTTTTTTTATATATATATATATATAATTTAAAGTATATAATGGTGGGAAAACATGTACAGTATGGTCATAACCAAAGTTCAAATTTGTTGGCAATGACAGAGGTCAAATGTTTCCTGTAAATCTTCACCAGATTTCCTCACACAGTAGCTGATATTTTAGCTCATATCATGTAGAGAAGAGATGTTTTGGGGTTGCCTCTGGGAACGCACGCTGACAGGGGGGCACATCCAGGCCAGTTGTCCCGGGCCCAGGGTAGATGGGGGGCCCCGAATCAGCCCCATACATCTTTTGCCACAATATTATTATTTTGCAAAGATGTTTGCAAGGAAATTCTAGCTTTATTCTTAATTTTAATAAAATCATTTCCTGTTATTACTTTTTTTCGATTATCCACTGCAGTATTGGAAAGTTCCCCCACCAGCCATTCCTTCTAACTGGTTATGCCACTCACGCTTTTTCTGTAAAAACTGTCAAGCTGCTATACATAGGGCTGGCTGCACTGCAGGTCAAGACAGGAAAATACAAAACCTGAACCTTCCCCTGTACACGGTCAGGCAGCAGCTCCATCACTTTAACATGAAGGGTACAGTTGCTCTCAACTGAAGAAGCCGCCTCAAGCTGCAGGAACAGTTTCCCTTTAGATTGCCCTCACCTGCAAAAGCCTGAGAAGGCAGTCATGGCTTATAAGCGCTCTGATGGAGCAAAAAACTCTGCAGTCTCTGTCAAGGGTTTTTTCCCTATTTTAGCTAGATGAAGTTATAATTAAGACCGGACCAAAGGGTATTGTTAAGAGGTTGAGAAGTTTTGAATTTAACTGACGTGACTACATGGTGCGTCCATGACTGCAACAGTTCTGTGGTGGAAGTGAATAAATAGATAATCCTACTGTATAGCCTTAACTGCTTAAGAAAGATTTTGGCCAAAACATTTTGTGGTCCTATTTAAACATCCCACACAAGTAGAAACAAGTGAAAATCTATAAATGTGATCAAATGTTACTGGAACAGGTATGGAAAGCTAAATGTGCCTCATAATTCTTAAATTAAAAACTGGAAATATCTCTATTTGCAAATGTAAACATTGGGTTTGAGGTCTGGAGACTGGCTAGGCACCTTGAAATGTGTCACTTTGTTGCATGAGCAGTGTATTTGGGATCTGTGTCATGCTAGAAGGCCCTATCATGCCCCATCTTCAATGCTCTCACTGAAAGAAGGAGTTTTTGGCTTAAAATCTCACAATACATAGCTGCATTTGTTTTGTCCTTAATCTGGATCCTTTAAACCAACCTCAAAGCATGATGTTTTCATCCCCATGATGTTTCTCAGATGAAACTCAAAAAATATCTTCCTCCGAGCAGGGCAATTGAGTCCGGGCAAAAAGTTATTTTTCATTGGTTTGATTAGATTTTGTGATATTCTCCTAGTCCTTTTCTGCATCATCCATGTTGTCTGTGACAAATTTCAGAGAGGCCTGGACATGTGCTGGCTTTAGCAGCCTGATATGCCTGGCACTGCAGCATTTGAGTCCCTCTGGGTGTACCGTAGTCTGTACCTGATGGTAGCCTTTTTACTTTGGTCCTGGCTCTCCATAGGTCATTCATCCACGAGTTTGACTACCTGAAGCTATGGACAGGTGTCTTAATTGCAGATAATTGGTTCTGACAGGTGCCATGAAAACAGGTAATGAACGGAGACAGAAGAGTCAGTGTGTGCCAGATATCTTGCTTTTTTGTTGATGACCAAATACTTACTTTCTTCCTTAATTTACAAAAAAAGAAATTCCTGAATGTTTTTTTCTCTCATTTCGTCTCTCATAGTTAAAGTGTACCTATGACTAAAATTAGAGACCTCTAATCTTTTTCAATAGGAGAATATGATCACTGGCTACGAACGTTTTGCCCCACTGTAGGAAAACCTTACTTCTCCAAACACTAATAAATCAATTCTAAATATAGTTTATAAAATTAAAGGTTCCAAAATAAATCAGAGAAACAAAATTGCTGTTTGTTAATTGTTTTAAAGGTTCATTTATAGCATTTTGTCTTGATGAAAAGTTGTTTTTAGCTAGGCAGAATTTTAAGTTGGCAGTATGTAAAGCTTTTTACATTATAGCTTTAATGTAGTGTTTGCAGCCTGCTTGCACGCCACCTCAGCTGGAGAGTCAGTGAAGGTCAGCAAAAATTGGTTTTGACAAGATGGATACCAAGTGAAAATTTAATGAGTGATGATCACATAAAGTGACAATGACAGACTTTCTGGACAGTTGGTGGGCTCTTTATCCCTTGTTACTTTGCTTGAAGATGTTGTTTGAAGAATAAAAAGTACCACCGATCGGATCTTTCCGATCTGTATATACGCTTATTAAACAGTTGATGATCTAGACGTTGCTTAAAGGTATTGTTGAGGATTTTTCGCGAATTTTTTAAAAGACCTGCCCTCTCCACTAAAAAAAAGTGTGTGTGAGAGCATGCACAAGCCCATTTCTCCTCGTGCACACTCTATTTAAGGCTTGCTGTTCTCAAAGCTCTTAAAAGCTTACTGTGTTCGAACGTCCTCCCTAACCCCTGAATCACTTAATATTGCATCAGCGGGCCGCTGTGACTGCAAATCCCATAATGCTTTGCGAGGAGAGCTCTCTGTGCAAAGTATTCCGGGATATATCTGCCTCTTCTGAGGCCTTTCTTATCTGCTCATATACTTCTTGGAAACTATCCGCGGTGAGCTTCAATGACTGGCTGAAACCATAGCTTACCACAGATATATGCCTGAAAGAGTGCATGTGCCCAAAAAGATAGCTAACTGGGGACGAGCACATAGGACAGCCTTATGTAAACATATCACCAGAATGAGTGACAATTAGGAGGACCACTTATTTGATGATCCCCCTGGAAATAAAAGATAATCCTCTATACCTTTACGTTATAATTATCTTGAATATTTATGCCTCTAATGTTACATTCTTGATGCTTTTGGTAGAATTTTGTATTTAAGGCAAAAAATATTTTTCTCATTTTCATATAACAATTATTTATTGTTACATTTGTACGATTCAAGTTATTTCTCTTACCATTATAGATTTTTCTTTCATTTATCGAGGGGTATCAACAATTCTGTCCACGTGTGTTTACACCTCTGAGGTACAGTATAAATAGCTCTGCCTATTCAGACGCCTACAGTATATTGTCATTTTGAGCATCAGTGGATTGGCATGCTTCAGAATGCCATCAAATATGTCCTGGTCATTAGTAATGATAACGGGTCCTGGGTATGGGAGCACATACACTATATTGCCAAAAGTATTTGCTCACCCATCCAAATTATTGGAATCAGGTGTTCCAATCACTTCCATGGCCACAGGTGTATAAATTCAAGCACCTAGGCATGCAGACTGTTTTTACAAACATTTGTGAAAGAATGGGTCGCTCTCAGGAGCTCAGTGAATTCCAGCGTGGAACTGTGATAGGATGCCACCTGTGCAACAAATCCAGTCGTGAAATTTCCTCGCTCCTAAATATTCCACAGTCAACTGTCAGCTGTATTATAAGAAAATGGAAGTGTTTGGGAACGACAGCAACTCAGCCACGAAGTGGTAGGCCACGTAAACTGACGGAGCGGGGTCAGCGGATGCTGAAGCGCATAGTGCGAAGAGGTCGCCAACTTTCTGCAGAGTCAATCACTACAGACCTCCAAACTTCATGTGGCCTTCAGATTAGCTCAAGAACAGTGCGCAGAGAGCTTCATGGAATGGGTTTCCATGGTCGAGCAGCTGCATCCAAGCCATACATCACCAAGTGCAATGCAAAGCGTCGGATGCGGTGGTGTAAAGCACGCCGCCACTGGACTCTAGAGCAGTGGAGACGCGTTCTCTGGAGTGACGAATCGCGCTTCTCCATCTGGCAATCTGATGGACGGGTCTGGGTTTGGCGGTTGCCAGGAGAACGGTACTTGTCTGACTGCATTGTGCCAAGTGTAAAGTTTGTTGGAGGGGGGATTATGGTGTGGGGTTGTTTTTCAGGAGCTGGGCTTGGCCCCTTAGTTCCAGTGAAAGGAACTCTGAATGCTTCAGCATCCCAAGACATTTTGGACAATTCCATGCTCCCAACTTTGTGGGAACAGTTTGGAGCTGGCCCCTTCCTCTTCCAACATGACTGTGCACCAGTGCACAAAGCAAGGTCCATAAAGACATGGATGACAGAGTCTGGTGTGGATGAACTTGACTGGCCTGCACAGAGTCCTGACCTCAACCCGATAGAACACCTTTGGGATGAATTAGAGCGGAGACTGAGAGCCAGGCCTTCTCGTCCAACATCAGTGTGCAACCTCACAAATGCGCTTCTGGAAGAATGGTCAAAAATTCCCATAAACACACTCCTAAACCTTGTGGACAGCCTTCCCAGAAGAGTTGAAGCTGTTCTAGCTGCAAAGGGTGGACCGACGTCATATTGAACCCTATGGATTAGGAACGGGATGTCACTTAAGCTCATATGTGAGTCAAGGCAGGTGAGCAAATACTTTTGGCAATATAGTGTATATGGGCGTGGCTAAAATCAGACTTGCCCACTAGAACCCTGTCAGGACATACATTATTATACTTTTAAACTATTTTTTATTGCTGGGAAGCTGCATTTTGGGTTTTCATAATCATCAAAATGAATCGATTAAATTCTCAAAATATCTTAACTCTGCATGTGATCAATATAAGTTTCATTTTTCCGTAACGGAAATAAATGCATCTTTCTCATGATATTCTAATATTCTGGGATGCGTTACACAGTCATCCTAAAATGTCTTGAACGATGTGCAGAGGCTGCATTTTTTTAATCGAGGAGAGTGTTTTTCCTTAGGTGACTGCAGTTGAAAAAAAAACTCTCAATTTTGCAAATGAGGATTTTCATGTCGGCAGGCTGATAACCAAGCAGTGAACTAGTCAGGTGCTGAGAGCAGAAGTGGCAGGAGTCAGTGATCATCCATCACTCCTCTCTGAGTTGATTGGTCACGCTTACAGAAGGGGAAAGATTTTCTGTCACTTTCTTCAGAGCAGGGATGTCTCTGTAGAGCAAACAGGGGGAGTTGCAGACAGAGACGGAAAGCAGCAGAGGTGAAAGCAGAGACTGATAGTCCACTGTACCTATCATCAGAATACTTAGAAGCTTTTTTTTTATGTTGCATCAGCACTTCTGATTGCATATGTTTTACACTTCTCAGCTGATAACAGCTACTCCATTAAAAGCTGTCTCTTAACCAGAAACAAACTCTTTATGCTTAAGTCACAACACTCTAATTTCTCCATTGTTATTTCTAGCAACGGTGCCCAGACTCCCCGCCTTCCTCATCCTGAGCTTAGTGGAAAGTCTGTTCAGTTTCCTCTACGATGAATGCTGCCTTTTGAATAATTTAGTGCAGCTACAGCAAGCTTAGAGCGGTTAAGGACATCGGGATGTTCTGAGCGAAACCTTCGGTGCTCTGTCATTCAGCTACCTCCGGTCTGTTCACAGCTCTGGGGAAGAAAACATTGAAACTGTTTTATACCTTTGTGTGTTTGTATGTGTTTCCTCCCCTCATTTGTGGATTTCTTACACAGAGGCAGAGCACACAACAGAGGTATTTTTTTAGAGTAAACTGGGGCAATTCATCTTTCAGCTTCAGTGATTTGATGATTAAGAGATTCATGCGAACAAACGCAGAACATCTAAATGATGGGAGGGTGCTGTGCGGACACAGTCGGCGTCCTCCAGCTGTCAGAGAAAACCTGAGGAGGCATGAAAAACGTTAAAAATAACTTGTCTTTTCAAAATGAACTTTTAGCGTTTCTAGAGCTGTGTTTATATTTGAGTAAAATGTTTCAACCCATCATTTTTCTGATTTTGCTGCAGCAGCTGTAATGATTTTATTTGATAGATAAGTAAAAAACTTATGCAGAATTGTGTGAAAAGTAATTTTTTCCTTCAAAATCCTTCACAATTTCCCTATAAAAAATAACTATCCAACAGAATGATACCTTCACTGCCATGTTACAAGGTGGGATTGTGCAGCGTAATGAGCAGTTAGTCCTCCCCCTCATGGAAGTAAACAAAAGAAGTTTAATTGTGGTCTTATTTAACATGAATGTCTGGGAACAATGCCAACAGGACTTATGTTTTTTTATTTTTATTTTTTTACCATTTATCTAAGACAGATTTGTAGATTTCAGACGCAACCCGAGCATCTTGGCTGCTTCTCTGAATAATGCTTCCCTTGCAGCCCTGTCAGTTTAGATGGACAGTTATGTCTTTGCAAATACAAATGTATGACTTCAGATAAAAACAAAGAAAAGCAAACATTTAATATTTAGACTTGGAGATTTGAAAACAGTATTTGCTGGTAGATCCTTTATTAGTTTTCTATAGAGACAAATCTACAACCCGTTTAAATGCAATCTTTTGACAATTAAAGGGCTATTTGCAACCAAATTATACAATATGAAATACCTACATTTGAGTGAATCACTGTAGATTTTTACTTCTCTGGATAGCAGTGAGTCTTTATGTGGGAAATCTGTCATCTACAATAAAAGTTTGAGTTTTTGAGGTTTATAACTGAACAGTTTCCAATGAACATGTAAGTTAAAATACTTAATTTCACAAGTGAGCTGCACACAATCTTATCTTAAAGGTATAGTGGAGGATGTTCTTTTTCTAGGTGGATCATCTAAATAAGTGATCCTCCTAATTGTCAATCATTCTGGTGATATGTCTACATAAGGCCGTGCGACACGCTCATCCCTATTCTCACCTACCGGTGGTGAGTCTGACATTGGGGAAAAAATTGCAAATCTTCTTTTGGAAATTAAGCTTGTATGAGCCATGCAAAGAGCAATTTTTAAACAGAGCATGCACGAGGATAAATGGGCTCGTGCACGCTTTCTCACGTGTTTAATAGGCGATCCATCTCGGGAGCGGGTACAGGGTGGAAAGGGTGGTTCTTTTCAATAAATACGTGAAAAATTCTCCAGTATACCTTTACTGAAATATTTGTTATAAAGAATTTCAATTTTAAAAAAGTTTAGGAGAATTTCTGTTATATTGAATTAAAATTTTTAAAACTTTACTTTACATGTAATTAATCTTGCATACAGGTTCAATGTTGTCGAGAGGAAGGAAAAAAACAATTCTAACAAATACTATGATGAGAAAAAAAAATGAGTAAACGATCATAACAATGCTTCACCTGAAGATAGAGGAAAATGAGGATGATACTGCAAATAGTGGTAATGTTGCAATATGCTGATGAAGGTTCCCAGTCATCCAGGTCCTAGTCATTTCGTAAAAAATCAAAAAATATCCACTGGACTTGGTTTCCAAGATTTGAAGATTTTCAAATCTTGGAAACCAAGTCCAGTGGATATTTTTTGATTTTTTACGGAGTGATAATGTTAATGACCTTTATAAAAAAAATTAAGATGAAGAAAATTGTCTTGTTGTGGCTGACAACAGCAATGTTTTCCTGATGTTGTTCAAATGTAAGCAGATGCTGAATAACGTTTAACATTATCATGGCGACCAAAACATGACTCTACAGGACCAAAAGTTGAAGTTGGTTAAATCACGTGCACTCAAGGGATCACCTCGTCATTCATGTCTTTTTTAGGCATTTATAGAAGAATCCAGCCAGTTTCACCTGTCTATGACCTGCTCCCTCCCTCTTCATAATCCCACAACAATGCAGGAAATCATATTAATGCACCAGGCAGGTGGAGGTACAATGCAATCTATGACAGGAGAGGCCAAAGGGGCTTATTTATCATTTACATACTAATTGTGTTGGTGAAGGTGATGAGGAGGAGGAGGCTGACAAAGGGGGTTACACTCTGCTGCTTGTTACAAAGCATTTTTCTGTTGGTAGTAGTGTGCAGAAACCCTGCAGTGAGGGAAACCATCTGCTGGTCCTCATCTGGTGTGGCTGGAGTCCATTTACACCCTGCTCACTCGGCCACATCGACTCTATGCTGCTTCTCCTCCTACTGCTTTTCTCTGGCACACAGATATTACCAAATCTCTTTTCATATTTAAATGTCTCTGCTCATCTTCTGTGCTGTTTGATTTAAGCATGTGCTTTTGACCAATATAAAGGTGTCATTTATTTTTAGTTTACTAGAAGGTTTGTAGATGTTCTGCACTTGAACTGAAATGTCTTTATTTATACGTGAGAGAAGGATTCAAGGCCAGAACATGAGCAACCTTTATTTCTTTTCAACACTCTCACTGTGCAGTGTAGGTGTAATGTCTCCTATTTAGATGCAATTCAAGGCTTGGCGTGGGTGCACTGCAATGTAGCTGCCCACAGAAAAAGAAAGAAAGGGCTAAAGAACAGCCTCTAAGAGGCATGGCTGCAGCAAACCGGTAATAACACCAATCACCTGTGAAGTAACCAATTATTGTGCGTGGCTGGGAGGAACGCTAAACCCAGTGGCATTTACTAACTCTGACACAGGAAAATACAAACAGGCAGTGGAAAGTCTAAAAGTTTTACTGCTATTTTATGGGCTTTATTTAAAGGTTTATGACCCTTTGAAGACCAGTTCTTCCTTCAGGATCTCAGTTTACATAAATTGATCCACTAGGTTCATCCTGAGGCAGGTTAATGGCTAGAATATTTCACTGTAATAGTAACCCCTGAAACCAATGTATTTTTAATGGTTCATGAGCTTTCAAATTGTATTTTTCTCAGACATATTTGCTCAAAGCAATCTGAATCTACCTCTGTTCTCAATTTGATTTACTTTTATATCATAGCAAATCACTTGAAAAGAATCAAAACAGAAAACAATGCCTGTTTTAGAGGCAGCGTTATAAAATATAATTATATGAAAGCCACATCTGCACAGAGGCAGGGAGCCATAGTGATCAAAATCAGTGCCTGAGCAAACCAAGTGCAGAGGCATTACGGGGATTTATAGCTCAGTTTATATTTATATACAAACATGCAGGTAGATAGATAAGACAGCCTGTGCGTTTCTCTATTCACTTGGAAATGATGATACGATAACAGTTGAATATTGAAGCATTCGAGTCACATAAATGACCAAAAAATGGAATACCTTTTAAAATGTGAGAAAGCCAATAACAATTGGATTTCTGGGGAAGGAATGGTACCACCAATTCTTGTTGGCAAAAATCTAACTAAATCTTATCTAAAAGCATCTCTCTGGACTTATACTATCTCCAAACTGAAAAAAGGTTAAAATAGGAAAAAAGTACTTGACTAAGATTTTACTATAATCATTTAGATTTTAATCAGAGGACTAACACCAACACTTATCTAATCGTCAAAATTAAGACTGGTTAAGTGTCACATTTCATTTCGATATCTCTGGAAATTATGTGTTTGATGAAAAAGGTTATAATGTGCGGATTTCAGTAAATCAGCTCCTCTTGTCCCAGTTTTATTGATAATAACGGAATTCTCCTTTTATTTTTTAATGACATTTCTGAGCTCATAAGCTTCCAACAGTGAAATGCAATGTTTATTCAAGTTACTCCATGGTTTCTCAATGAACGCCTGCAAGGTATGCTTTGCAAAACTGATTTATCCTAAACAGCCAGGCTGACTTTTGTCAAGCTGAGTCAGAACAGGACGTCCAAGTCTGACTTCTCTGAGAGTTTTATGAAATACCTGTCTTGAGATCATGACTATAGCATTTCAGTTTGTCTTTAGATCTTTGTCTCTTATCTGTGTATAATATTGTGTAAAAACATGAAGGGTGTCTTTGACATCAGCCTCAGTTTTAGTGACTTGCTTCGTTCAAAATAAATCTTGCTCGGTGCTGTGAGCTCATTCAAACAAGAAAGAACGATTTTAATCACGTTTTACTCAAGCCTTTCAAAGCAAAAATATCTACCTCCTACTGATAGCTGTAATGTCCCACTCGTCCTGCTTTTACAGTCATTGGGGAAAAGATTCAAGGCATCAATTTTAACTCCACTTGCTTTCATGTGTGGCTTCTTCACTATCCTGGCCCTTTGATGTGATTAAGATGGATTCAGACTTTCACTCAGGAAACCAGAAGGTGCTTTTTTTATCAAGGGAGGATAGAAAGACGGAAAACCTTTCTTTGGTTTTAAAGGTAAACTAATGAATCCATTTATAACTGTCAGTGAAAGGGTTTTTTTGTATACTATGTTCAACTTTTTAAACTATTTAGCAAATTTTAAATAAACTCTTGTCCAGTACTTTCTCAGATACACAATGATGGATGAATGCAGGCCAGTTAACAGCAAGAAAGATCACATTAAGCTACACCACTGTGAGTCATTCTGACATCAGAAAAAATACCACTCTCAGCTTTCCAACAGAAGAGCTGGGAGAATGAATCACCAAGCAGCCTTTAGCAACAAAAAGGGAATATTTTCAAATGGAGACACTGAAGCTCAAAGCAGCTGTCTGCTGTTCGCTGGCAGAAAGTTACGCTCTGTGTCTAAAATAAGAAAAAATGTATTTCAAAGATGCGGGCCAGACGGTGACTGAAAAGCAATGAATATTTTACAGGTGAGGGGAGCCAAGCTGCACTTTAGGTGACACTATGGCGTGTTTAGAGCTTATCAGAAAGCCATCGCCCACCAAGCATGGCCCAAAGCAGACCTTGTGTCTGATTGCTTATCAGCAGAGCACTCGTAGGTCGCCCCCACTGTCCCTCCCTTTTACCTGCATGCTGCTTGCTTTGGTCCAATGTTAACTACAGCTGCAACATGAAGGGTCAGTTTGGTAAAAAAATAAAAAAAGGAGCATAGCTGCTAAAGTTCAGCTCAGAACTTCCTGGTAGAGAGAAGAAGTTTGTTTTAAGTTATGGGTTTATTCTATGGGAAGCTTTAAATATGGGTTTGGATCTCTGTGGGCGCTCTATTTGAGTTTGTCATTAACCTTCAAATCTAACACTTTCCGAACTCGTCTCTCAACAGAAAGAAGCTTAAAAAAGGTATAGTCAACTTTGACTCACGGTCACTCATTATATTCATATACTGAGCATATGTTTTATTAAAAATGAAAGGCCAAAGTCTTTTAAATCTCATATTTAAGCCCTGCAGTCTCATTGAAAACCTGTTCTGCAAAGCAGGAGCTGCTAATGGGCTACTAACTATGTGAACTTTCTCACCTTTTACAACAATTTATACGCTTACATTTATATGCATACATAAAAGGGAAAGGAGAGCAATCTTTAAGAGAGGCAAGGTAAACCATCTCTGAGTATTTGGAGTTTTATATCACCCTGAAATAAGTATTTCCAAAATAATAAATGGCGGTGATGTCTCAATCCTCGAGGCTTTTGGGAAGGTAGAGAGAGCTCCAGTAAATAAATACAGGGTAATCCATTAAGGAAAGCCAGTTAGAAGCTCTGAAAAAAATTGATAATCAGAAAGTCAACTTCCAGATGATTCTCAAATATGCATTTAGAGCTACAACAGAAGGGATTACATCCAAGTTTATGCCATGGCCTGGGTAAATACTGGGTTCTGATTGGCTGTTGGGTGCCAGTTAATTTGGCAACCCATCAAAAGGAGATATGTCTTAAAAAAATTAAAATCGACACAGCAACTTTTTGCAAAACATATGATTTTAGAAGTAAAAAAGAAAAACTAATAGATTAATTGATTTAATACACATTTATTTTATAAATAACTGTGGTATAAGCAGGATAATGCTCTTCAAGGTGCCCATTATTATAAATGAATGGACTTACCTTTGTGTTGGACAGCTAACACCACCATGTTGTCCATTAATTTCTCATAATGGACATCTCATCGGTTATTATCCCTTATTCATCAGCTACAACAGACCAGTCAGAGTTCACACTGATTAATTTGAAGATCTTTGGTGAAATTAGAAGATTAAAGAACCAGATTATATATCTGGTCTCTAGATAGTATGTATAGACTTGCAGCCTTAGTTATGGAAAAAATATCATCTGTGTGAAAAAATTGTGAAGAGTTTGTCAACTGTAAAATTTCCCTCCACAGTTATATATGTATTGGTCTATCACAAAAAATCCTAATATATTACTGAGTGGTTGCATGATGAAAAATTTGAATTAGATTTTTATTGTATAGCTGTAAATTAGCATATTGCTATGTAAAAAAAAAATAAATGCATACTGTTTTATTCATAATAGTCTGCTTGTGGTCTGAACATTCATAAAGGCTCAGGATAAAACAAGGACTTTTCACTTAACAGCCAGAATTTCACTAAGAGTTAAAAAATGTTGAAAAGACTTTGATATCTTTTAAAAGAAATCTTCCTGTTATTTATTCCAACAAAGTGTAAATCTGCTGCTCACAAGGCTTTCACCCTTTGTTGAGACCATGTCTGAGGAATTAAATAGTTTTACAAACTCATTAACCTGGTCTGACATTTCTCTTCCTAACGATTAAGCCTCAGCTCTAACAAGGCAATGAATTTCTGCCTCCTTAGCGAAGAAAATGTCCCCTTTTTGTTTTCTTTAAGCTTGGTAAATTAGCCTCTTTTCTGTTATAAATTAGCTCAGATTTTAAATCATTTAAAAATATTACTTAAAATATTAAAATTATATTTCAGATTGTATTTTTTTTTTTAATCAGGTCTTTTTATTCTAACTGAAAGTTTCATACATACAAAGCAAACTTTGCTCCATTTTAATCACTTTTAAACAGAGAGTCAACCATGAGGCTGAAGAATGTCTGTAAAATATAATTTAAGTATTTTTAACCTAGCAGCAACTTTTGCAATGAGAAAATTGAGCCCTTCCAAGGTGCTACTATTTCATTTCTTTTATTTTCTAACTTCTCCTGAGTAATTGGGTTCTTCCTGTGTTTTCCCCTGGAGACAAACAGAAATTGCATGAAATGAAGTGCAACATCTTTGCAAACACCTTGAAATGAAGGAAAGTGGAACTGACAAGACATCCCTATAGCGTGTGTGGCCATCATGCCAGCAAAGCACTACTTGAACAGGGGTGTTTTTTTGATATGCCGTGTATCTTCCATCCTGTGGGTGTCTGCATGCTCAAGGTACCTGCCAATGGAACGACTTTGCTGGGAGGGATTAGCAGTATAGGAACGTCTTCAAGTGTATCTGAAGCTTTGGAGAAAAAAAAAAATATTCAACTTCACTCAGATTTGAGTAGAGTAGGCCGACATCCAAAGCCTTTGCTGAGACTTTGCACGTTCTTGCATCATCGTACTTTTAATTGAGCTTCCTCTTCCCGCCCCATTTACCACCCCTCTATCTTCAATCCAACGTTGGGAAAATATGGACTGAAAACATCAATGTTTTTCTCAGCAAATACACTTTTTAATGAGCCTTTTGATATAAAATTCACATCAGCTGTGAGAAACAACCCAGTAATCAGCAAACACAAAGAAATCGCTACACATAAGTCCAGCAATTATGTCTAATGAAAGCGAAAATATTGAACTTGCTTTCTAAAATAAAATAAAAGTGCACTGATCTGAAACTGAACCCTGGTTTTATGGATTCAAAGCCTAATATTTCATTCAGATGAACTAAACAGCTGCATAAATGACAAGATGTAACTAATGCATAAGTGAAGATCTTAAGTTTTAGGATTTTAAACGTTCTACAAAGTCTTTAGATATTAAAAGCTTTGGCAAATTAAATTCAATTATGTTCATAGATTTCCATCTGCAATCATGGCAATAACAACAGCTTTAAACCACTGGAGTTTTCTCAACTGGGTGTTTAGCATCATGTCTCCTTGAAAAATATTTTGTGTTTAATCCTTAATTCTAATCAAGAATGTCTCAGAAAAAGTAATGTAGTCTGCCAATAAGAAAACTTTGCAAAACATTATATTCATGCAACATACAGCTCCTAATCGTTTTGGTTTTGTGGGGGATTTAAAGTCACGGTCCTCCTTCCAATAAACTGTGCACAATGACATCCAAAGAGTTCAGTTTAGGTTTCATCCAAAAATATTCTAATATATTCCTCTCCTATTGACATGTCCAAATGCTTTGCAGCAAAAGTTTGGATGAGCATCAACAAGCCCTTTTCCTACACCAGCTGACTCTTAAGCAGTGGATTAGAATAGAGGCTATTGTGGTTAGGGCATCACTCTAATTTTCATAGACAAACCGTACCTGCTAATTCCAGGCTTTTCTAAAGTACTTGGCTCTTAAAATACTGCAAGATGCATCATGGCTGGTTAGATTTATTCTCATCACTATAATAGTGGTACTAAAAGACCCTGATGTTTTTGTTACCTATGCCATTTCTCCACTGTGAGACCCCTCTTGTGATATACATTGAGCTTTGTATAGATCTTTAATTAGGACTAAACATCTAAATATTTAGAGATTTTTTTAACACTGCTAGAAAATGAAAGCTAAGTAGGTACATTTTCTTAAAATAGTAGCATTTTTTTTCTTGAATCAAGCAGTTAAGTGAGACACTTTGCCAATTAAATAAGACAATTTACATTTAAATAAGAAAAAGCTATTGCATTGTCTTATTTCAAGTCTAATTATTGTCCTATTTATATTAAACAATCTTGTTTTGGGAAGTAGATACTCATTCCATTGGCAGATTGTCTTAACCTATTCAGTTTAAGTTAAATACACATATTTTAAGGAAACTATTTATTTTTAGATTAGTGAAGTTGTCTTGTTTTTTTCCCTTTTGTATTTATTAACTTTTTGTTTTGGTTTTATTGTCAAGTACTGTGAACAATTATATATATGATATTCCCCTTTCCATTTTTCTGTTTGCTTCCAAGACTCCCTTATATGGTTTAAGTCCTCAAACACATTTTAACATACAACTGAATAAATACAACAGTGCCATTAGTTTTAAATGGAAAATAAAGAAGTAATTCCTATATTTCAATAATAAATTTAACTGGATTAAAATGTGTTTTCTTTTATTTGTCACATTTTTCACATCAGTGTGTGAGTGTGTGTGTGAATGGGTGAATGAATGTAGTGTAAAGCGCTTTGGTCAAGTCTCCTAACTTGAATAAAGGCGCTATATAAGTACATGCCATTTACCATTTACCATTTACCATTTTTCTCATCACACAACTGATTAAGTCAAAATTAACTGACATATGCCCCTTTGGAGAGGTTTACTAAGCAACTTCTACAGCTTTGCAACAAAAGCAAATCACATTATCCGCAAAATGAGAAACATGGAGCAGTGGCAAAGTTTGCATGGAGTGGATTGCATACTAAAGGTACTCTAAGAGGGAGTAATATTGATGACTCTGCAGAGGAGGTAAGGAACTCAGGATATTTAAAGTAATATAATTCTCAACTGCCTCAGATTTGCTCTGCGTTTATGATTCAACAAGATAGAAAATAGGCAAAATGGCGCCCATATAGAAAGTTTCAAGGTCAAAAATGATGACCTAATGGCAAAAGGGCCCTTCTTACACTTGTTGGCAGCCAAAACATTAGTGGAAGCATTTAATTAGCTAAAATGAAAAAGCAGAACCTTTCAGACGATTGTCTTTTTGTATTTGGTGTAAAACTAACTTTATTTCAGAAATAGTGCCATGCTGACTTGGTTGTGTGATGGTTTGGGGCTGCTTTGCTGCTTCATCACCTACACCAATTACCACAATTTCCTCTAACAGATAGTTCAAAAGGAATTGAATGTGATCTTACCCTAACTGCAGTTGGTGTTTTAGGGAAGGCAAAGATCAAAGTCTGCCCTTAAACTTGATTTTTTCTTGCAAGTTTTACTCTACCTTCACCCCAAAAGATAAAAAAGGATAAGTACCAACCCAACATGACCCTGACAGACAAGCGATAGAAGATAGATGGATGTCCTTGCAAGACCTTAACCAGGCTGCTCTAAAACCTATTGTGAGGTTTTCACAAATGCTTCATATTTCTGCCAAGTGTTACAAGACCCGTTAATGGGTTTAGGTGCCAATTCATTTTGTCACATAAGGCAAACGATCAGTTTTAAAAATACCTTTTCTAGTTTCTCATGTTATCATTACTCAAATTATTATTAAAATGGTAAGAAAAATAGAAGTAATCTATTAGAAGGCAACCAATTTCCTAGCTGCAGTTCACTCCTCTTCATCCTTATTTTGCAGGAGAGTGGATGCACATTTATATAAAGTCATTAGCATTTCATCCATGCATTTGTTTTCTCTCTTCTCCACCAAAAATAATCAATAGACACAATGCAAGTTGAACAGAGAAGCATGAAGAAATCGATCTTAGCTTGCAGTCGAGATGAGAAACGTACTCACATGCTGTCATGAAAATCAGCTCCTACTTAAAAGTGTGAAGGAGACGGTGGACTTGGAAGACCCAGAGGACATGGCAGGGCTCCACCTGCACTGCTGATCAGTGAAGGGGAAGCCTGGCTGTCGCAGCTGGAGAGACACCCCTCTGATCAATATTTCCCTCTAACATAAAGCTGACGCACAGGTCATATTTTAACCGTCTAGGCTTAGCTCTTGTAAGTGAAATATGTCTTTGTGCAGTTAGATTAAAGGTTTCAATAAAGAGAACGAGAAAAATCAAGAACATTCCTCAAGAGGAAATGGCTGCAGCTCAACTCGTTTTGAACTGATCCCTCTTTCATTTGCAGTTCCTCTGATGCTCTGTTAAGCATTAGTCATCTGTGTGTGTCATGTTGATGACATTCTCATCAAAAAAAGCGGTGATGCACCACACAAAAGAGAGGGGGGGAAAAACTCTGTTTCATAAGATTTATTTATATGAAAATAATATAACAATGATAAGAACTTAACATACATTTTAAACTGTATTAAGGATTCTGCTCCACATAATGTCACCCTGAATTAGGATTCATCTGCTCTTTTTACATAGAATCTCAAAATTTGTTAAACTACATATATATATATATATATATTATATATATTTGTTAGAACAAATGCAGTCATGCATGATGACTTCTGCTTTCTGTGCTTAAAGAATTTTAGCAACACTTGTGTGAAATTTTGGTAATTTTTGCTGATAGCATTTCAAAAAGCGTAACATAAAACAAAAAGAAAAATAACTGAAGTGATGAAAAAAGTCAAATAGAGAAAAAAAATTATCCAGCCGCCTTTTTTTGACCTAATAAAAGGGCTGGCCTGTTTCTTGTTATAGCGATCACATCACAACACCTATTAAACATCCCACGTCATACTGTAATATCCCTCTAAAGGTGCAATACGTGATTATTTCTGTCCAATAGTATGAACTAAGTGACAAACTATTCTATTTCTTTTTATCAGCTTACTCTTCAATCATCATAAAATTTGCATTAATAGCCCCAGATGCAAATATATATGTAGTTGTTATAATCTAGACATGTAAGAATATTGTTGCCAGAATTATGTCAGAGTAATTTCAATATCTGGCTCCTTAGAAAGATGAATATAGACCTTAATTTTCAAGTTCCAAGTTTTTGAACAGGGTTCTTTGGAGTTGTTATAAACAGTCAGTTACCTGCTTGTTGGATAACAGAATTTCTGATACAACTAAGTTTAGCAGATAAGGAGTCTAGGCGTCATCTAGAATATTGACTCTCAGAGTATGACACCCTAGAGTTTAAATACAGTGGTTTCTTGTTATTGGTAAGTACATAAATGGTTGGGAATAATAAAGCCTGATCTTATTACCTTTATTTAAAAAAACAATTATTACTGCAAGGGAAAATAAACTTAAATATTTTAGTTATAATATTTGTACCTAGTATTATCTAATGTTTTTAGAACAATTTAGTTCAATTGAGAAATACTTTATTAATCCCATAGAGAAATTAAATAACCACACACATTAAAGAATTAATTGGACATAAGGAAATACATTAATCTGTTCAAAACTTTAATATAAATTTGCCCTTAATTCAATCAGATTTTCATGGACTTGCACTGCTATTATTTGCTTTGTAAGAAGCAAATTGCTTCCTTTAGTAAGCTGCATGTAAAAATGCAACCCTACAGTTAAGTGTTTGACACAAACTGCTAAAACACTTTCCACAGAACCCCACTTCTAAAAAAAAATGGAACTATCCCTCTAACCATGAATAGATCCACAGCTTAGTTTGGGTCAATTAAACAAAGGTGAGCAGAAGAACATTTTAATGCATGGTAAATAGTTCTAGAAGTGTTCCTCGGTGGCAGGTACAGCATAGGAATGTGCTTCTGTGTAATTCTTGATTGTCAAATACCAGCCTACCTCCTGCCTGTGATGGTGTCGGTAAAGTGCACACAAACTGTGGAGTCTGAAAGCTTCTTTTCTAACACGACAGAAGCCAGCGGCGTATCGGCAGCTAGGGAGGGGAATCTTTAACGGGTTAAAAGGCTGATGTGCTTGAGGCCCATGAGAGGTAGCTGGCCTTGCAGTCATTATGCTGAAGTGTCAGATAAGTAATATGTGTGTGGGTGGAGTCGCTGACCAGTGAATAAGAGATGGCGTCCTTATCTGCCACTTGGATGTTCAATTATTTTGAAGACTGACAATTGGAGGACAAAAAGAACGACCTCACTGCTCATCGTCACCAAAGATTTCCTACTTGTTCATATATAATGGAGCTCCCATAACTTACCTACACAAGGGAAAAAATACTATCATTTATTTCTTTCATGACTGTTTTGAAGTGTTTCTACTCTACCTTCGAATTTTAGCCATTTTATATCTACTATTCAGTTTCTTAAGATTTATGAGCTTAATCCTTGATTCCAATAGGTCTCAGAAATGAATTCCATGCGGGGGGATCGGACAGAAGAGAGGCTCTGTGAAATTGTGGCTGTATAGTCCTCAGCCATCTGCAGGAGAGCAGATTCAGCCTGAAGGAACCTCTCACCACCCAGCAGAAGCACTAGATTGGAGTTTGCTCTCTGTGAGTCAAAGGGAAATAAAACCCTGGAGTGCTATTCTTTGTTAGGAGCCGCTGCTCTGTGGCTCTCCCCCACAAGAGGTTTTCTGCATGTCAGTTACACAGTTGTTTCTATCTTTTCGATGATTTCTATCATTGACTTGGAGGGGGAGAGAAGAGAACAGTCGTCCTGATCCCAGAGGCTACCAGGGCTCGAGTTTCCATCTGTGCTCAACCCATCCTCATCCTCACTTCCCTCTTCGCAGGACTCCAGGTAGTGGAGGCCCAGGGCGTTGATGCCCGAGTCCTCAGAGCTGGATGGGGAGGAGCAGTGGTCCATTTTAGGGCCTTTTAGCTTTTCAACAGTGGAAAGGTGTTTCTGTTCTCTGCATGCCTGTGGGACCGGTGGAGCAGGAGGCTGCTGCGGGCTAGCAGGTGGCTGGGGCGGACTAGGATTAGGGGGCATTGGAGGTGTAGCCGGAGCGGGCGGTTGAGGAGTGGAAGGCTGAGGCGGATCTGGTAAGGGAGGCAGGGGCCGCTGCACATAGCACATTTTCCCATTGATCCTTTTGACAATGTAGTCGTCCACAAACAGATCCGCAATCACACAGTACTTGGGCGACTCCAGGTGAGGTGGAGACTGGAAGCTGGGCGCTAGTTTCAGGAAGCGCTCAGCCAGAGAGACGGAGAGGTCAATAGTGTCGCTGCATTCTGATCCCACTGGCGGCACGGAGGTGCTGGGCAGCTGGCACACATTGGTCATTGGCTGGTAGACGTACTTACCTAAAAGAGAAATTAAAATAAAACATTACGACAAAATTGCTAATTGTATTTCATTACTTAGATTTTTCACAGTTTAACTGTAGTAACTTCAGTCTTAAAAATACTGAGCAACAGACCAGTTAAAAGGGTATGAAATTTATTGCAAAAAAATAACTTTTGGTGAGAAATAAATAAGTAATAAATAGGCATACCACCATTTTTTGTATGCTTCAACACAATTAAAATTATTCACATCATGAGAAAATTGTTACCCATACAGGTTGGAGAAGATTTACCCGTTTAATGCGCACATAATTAGTTTGGGGTGAATACTGAGGACTGAACACCATGGTGAGTTCATAAAAGCTGTCTGTGTTCTTAAGAAAGAAGACTTTAAAAGCTTATGAGTCTGGTATGGGACTTAAAAACCACTCAGTGGTATTAGAAATCATTCCACTGTACAGAAAACATGTTAGAAATGAAACCTTTAAACCATTTTCCCACAGATCTGGCTATCCACAATAATTCATCTTGAAAACAGATTGCAAGAGTAAGGTAGCTCTTTCACCTTTATATAAAAGTGGCATTCACAAAAGAGCCACCACTGGTTCTCATGCATCGACTTTCCTTCTGTAAACAAGAGGAATGTGTGGTTGACTTAAAATAGTAAAGGGAGATATCAAGCCATCCCACCCCAGAAATGAGAACTCAGATCACTAAGACATGTATTTTATTTAATTGAATAGATGGAATTCATTCATTACGAGAACAGAACCCAAACGATACAATTTAAAACAAATGAATGAAAAGAAATCCAATTAACACAAATGGTTAAAGCAATAATATTTGCCTATTAAAAACTAAAACATCAGCTGCATTTGTAAGAAATAACAAAAAGCACAAAATAATCTAACCCAGTGTCTTCTATTTTCTAAACTATAATAATAATAATAATAATTTAACTTTATTGATCTAACATTGGAGAAATTTACCTCTGCATTTAACCCATCCCCTTAGGGAGCAGTGGGCTGCCATTGTGCAGCGCCCTGGGAGCATTGTGGGGTTAAGGGTTAAGGATGGGGGGATCGAACCGGTGCACTGCTCTAAACCACTAGGCCAGGCATCACCAAAGTCGGTCTTCGAGGGCCACTATTCTGCAGGTTTTAAAGGTTTCCCTGCTCCAGCACAGCTGATTTACATTGATAGTTGATTAACAGGCTTTTGCTGAACTGCAATCATCAGAATCAGCTGTGCTAAAGCAGAGAAACCTCTAAAACCTGCAGGACAGCGGCCCTTGAGGACCGACTTTGGGGATGCCTGAACTAGGCCAACACTCCCCCCTATAAATATCGTTGATACTTTTATTCAGCCTATACTGTGAAATAACTTTTTAGTGGAGTGTTTGTTAAGCAGTGACAGAAGCTCCTACCTGAGCAGAAGAAGGAACCTACAAGTTAAACAGATAAACCATAACTAACAAGCTAAAATGACCTGCTGTCAAAGCAAAACTTTTTTATTCCCCAACATTTGAGATTATTATAACAGCAGCAAATTAAATTCCTTCTCATTTGTTTTAAAGAAACTGATTCATGCTATACATTTTTACTATAAACTTTTTTGCACTTTGAAACCATCATTGCTACTAAAGGCTTAGTGAAATATTGGTGATCAGTGAAATAAGCATACAAATCTGTTATATTCCAAGAATAATGAAATTCTCTTTAAAGTACAAAGATCAAAGGTTTGTTTTTCAAAGTGATATAGAAAAAAAATCCCTTAAATAGACAAAAACAGTCAAGACACTTGGTTTAAGTATCAACATTCTTTAAAAAAATAAAAATAAAAAAAACAATCTACTGGTTAAGGTGAATACCCTTCCAGGTTTTGAGGTTATTTGGCGTTATTTGCAATAGGTGATGTTTCACCTTTCAAGAAACATCATCAGTGACCTTTTCCTTTTTGTTTCTTCTTCACATAAGGAAATAAAGAAGAACCATTTTTAGAGAATCTTCTGTAGTTAAACAATCGAGAATATGAATGGAAATTGAAATCCTTTCAAAAAGCTACCTTTCACCCACATCTATTAGAAAACCCACAGCACTACCTGCCAGAACCAAAACAACAGAGTCCGGGAGTAGAAAGAAGATTCATTCGGAAGCTAATGGGCCAGATATTTTCCACAGGAGCAGGTGAAAACCAGCACAGGGTTAACGGCAAAGAGCAAATATGAGCATCTCTGTGACTTCAAGGTTAGCACTGTCACATCACATCAAGAGGACCCTGAAGCAAGCAGAGCTTATATGGGCTTCCTCCGGGAGCTCCAGTTTTTCCCAGCATCAAAAACACGCTCAGTTAATTCGCCTGCCTTTGACAAAGTGCCCTTGACCATGACAGCTCCTCAGAGCTGGAGACTGTCACTGAATACTCCACTGTAGCTGTTCACTTCCACAAATAACTCAAAAATGCTGTTGTTACCTTACTTTAGACTTAAGTAGAAATGTTTGCCTTCTATTCCTAAGTGGAGTAATTATTTTTTTTAGACAACTTTTTACTTGTACTTCTTACATTTTGTTGCATTGAGCTCTACTTTCTACCCCTTATATGTTAAAAAAGATGTGTTAATTTTGTTTCATTTAAACTGATTTTCGTTGTGGTACTTTTGGTATTTAAAAAAAATAAAACCTATCAAAATAATTTCTTTCATCTAGGCAATTCATTTCTTTGTGGTTCGTCTTGGTGCTGCACCAACTTGTATTTTGCCACATGTCAAGCAATTTGCTTTTCAAGATAATGAAAAGTGAAATTTGACATGGTTGCCATTGGTTATAAAACTAAGAAAATGAAGTATAAGGAAGTTATCATCCAGAATTGTAGGCTAGTGCAGTAACAGTATATGGTTTAAAGCATCTTTCCTTAAAAAAATTCCCTGCATTCTTTTACTTTTATGCTTTAAGTAGTGTTAAAAATTGTACATTTACACTTTTAGAGTAAAAAGCTTAAATTGATACTCTAACTTCTACAAAAGCATTTTTAAACATGATATTTACAGTCAATTAATGTGACAATTGTGTTAATTGTTATAACAATGGTTACAGCAGATGTTGTAATATTAGTGATTTATGAGCCCAATGATCCAAGTTTCTCCAGCAGTGCTTTGTATTCCATTATTATTCATTGATGGTGAGCTTTTGAATTGCTCACAAATGTGTGAAAATGTTTGTCATTTCTAGTGTGAGATTTTGGAAGAGGGTCGCCTGCAAGTGCTCCCCAGAGCTTATGCATTTCAAATGTCCTTCATTTGCAGCATAATCTTGAGAAACATAGTTTCTACCGAACTTGGGCACAACTTTGCAAATCAATATGAAAGCAAAAAAGTAAAAAACACAAAATTATGGCTTTTAGTCAAACTTAGTCAAGGATGCGGCTTTGAATCATCTTTCTAGGATAATCAATTTTCATATCACAAAACACTCCCTGCTGCTGAAGGTAAATATTATTTTCTTCCTATTGTACCAACACAGAGGCTAATTTAGAGCAAAGCGGCCACGCCATCAATTTGATGCCTGAAAATAAAATGCACGGCCGACCTCAGCCATGTGTTTACAGCTACTGTACTGTGAAAAAACCTCCAACAACAAACTGATTTTAAAACCAAGGATAACACAAATAAATATGACATGTCAAATTATATTTCATAATTAAAATGTTTCAAAACAGACAAGGAGCAATATTAAAAGGTAATCTCCTCCATTGCCAAATCATGTATAAAAAGGTCAGAGCCATAAGTTTTTCATCAAAAAGACCTTGAGTGGTGCAGAATATTCAGTATAGTAGAGTATTCATTCTACTGAAAAAAAAACACATAACATAAAAATTTGTTTTCTGCATTTTGATGTGTCCAAACTATACATATTTTTCATTCTGGTTGCCAATACCAAGGAATGCCACTGTCAACAGGAAAGGATTCTGCACCTACAGGAATAATGTGTTGAACTTGCATGAAACTAGGTTTTGCCAAATCGTAGTATCTCGTTGATAGCTCTAAGAAAGGGTTTCTTTTTGGTGATGCATTGCTCAGATTCAAGCAGACCAAAAAAGAAGTATGAAAATATTTTTAAGCACTGGTCACTTTCCCTCTGGACAGGTAAGGTGAACGCCTGCTAACGCTCACCTGATGGTAAACCATGTTTTTTCAAAAAGCATAGTTTAATTTACTCTCCCAGATCTGAACGCTGAGAACAAAGAGAACATATAAATAAACCCTTCTAAGAACATGAAATGGGCCAATAGATCTAAAAGACATTACATTACTCTCTACTTTTAGGAAATTGAAGAATTAAAAAGTCATTGACATATATCAATTGGGAAATCCACAAATTGTAGTAAAACAAAGAACTGAAGCCCCCCCAACAACAGCATGAAATCGACATAGACTATGAAATACAATTAAGATGCCGTTTAAAAAAAAAAAAGCCACACAATACCAAGTTTTAAAAGGTTATCCTTGCCTGGAATCAACAATAGTTTAATGGTCTGAAACATGAAACTTTGTCAACAAAAAGCAAAGCATTTTAAGCTTCAAATCACAAATTTGTGTTTTTTTGTTTTGTTTTTTTATTTACACCAGGCTTACTCACATCATCTTACAAATTAGCACATTAATTTCTAAGTTTCCATGTGAGCAAGTAAGCTCTAAAATGTTGATGATTGTTTACAGCTGATTGACTCTGTGCAGCGTGAATACTGAAGCATAGCTGTCTGTCTAACAGGCCCCCAAGAGAGCAAGAGAAACCACAGAAAATGACAAGCTTACACATCACTTCCCACTGCTTTCTTTCCTTTTCTTTTGTTTCCCTGGCACGAAGAGCCATAAAATCAGAACCTTTTCTTTCCAGGTTTACAATAAAAACACGAAGTAGGGAAGTGGCTCTCTTGTTTTACCAATTTACCAAACCGATTTACAAATCGGCGTCACTGTCAGAGAACGATATTCATTGTTCCAAACGAATTGTTATTTAATGACGCAAGTCTCCATCAGCCACCAGTGTATGGGGGATTAAAAACACAGAAGCTTTACACTTTGCAAATGCTGTTAACAGAAAACACTGGAGCTGATGTCAATGCAGACAAAAGAGCGGAAGCAGCAGCCGAGGTCAGTTAAATGAGGCAAACTCAGTGGTCCATGTTCAGAATGAGATGAGCCCATTCAGCCAGACAAGAGAGCGCCTGCAAATGAGAGCTACAACCGTAAAAAAAAAAAAAAAAAAAAAAAAAAAAAAAAAAAAAGAGACATGTTGACATTTAGTTTTTAGAATATTACATCTAATTGCATCCATCCATCTGGAGTTTCAAATACCAAGAGCCCTAGTAAGGGAAGGACAGATGTCTGCTCGGACACACAGTGCACGCACGTACACAGACAGATGGAGACAATTTTACACAAACACTGGTTGATTTTGGCAGCTCTGCAGAAAGAAGTATGTAAATTTCCAGGGTGTATCAGTCTGAGCTTAATGCATTGCTGTTTCTGTTTCGCCCTGAGGAACATTATAGCAAAGCTACAGATAATCTCGCTCTGTGGCCTGGCTGAAACAAAGAGAGGAAACAAATGCTTTGACTTATTTATAACAAAGGCAGGAAGATGTATAATACAGAGGCTAAACAAGGCGAGGTGGAAAACATGAATAAATACACAATAAGAGAATATATTTCCCTTTAATTTATATAAAAAATGAACAGTAGCTCTACATTAGATACTTGAAAAATTTAAGAACGAGGGTTAAGTTGGTAAATTAGGCAAACAATAACTACTCTGGTGGGTAAATCAGCTGCTTTTTAACCACCGATATTGGAGGTCTTCAAAAGGGGGTCCGTGACCCCTAGGGGGCCCACAGAGGTACTGCATGGGGGTCGCCAAAGTTTTGGCTGATTAGACTTTTTTTTTTTTTTTATATTCCCAACTGCAATTTTTTCCACTAACTGAAATGTCTTTAAATACATTTTAACATAAATTCAACACACTGTAGTAAACAGAAAAATGGAGGCAGAAGATGTCTTTTAGTCATCAATGCACACATTCAGCGACACACTCGAGCTCTTTCAAGCTGGGCTCCGTTTCATTCACAACACCTGTCCCATCAACCAGGAATGAGAATCAGAATTACTTTAATAAGCCAAGGGCGAAATTACTTTCCTTAGATTACTCCATCTGTAATAGAGTGACTATAGGAGCAGTTTGATATAACTGGTATGGTTTGGGACTCCTTGCTGCTTCTGTAATTGATGAAACCATTACTTTAGCTCTCTAGCAAAAACCCTAAAGGAGAATATCCTGCCATAATTTTTCAACCCTTATCTCCTGCCTGCTTGGGTTATGCTGCAGGACCATGATCTGAAGCACACCTGTAGGTCCATAGTGGAATAATAAACAGGAAGGTTTTAAGAGTTGCCAAGTCATGGTTTAAACTAAACTCAGACGAAATACTGACTCTTCGTCCTTAAAAACTCAAAGTAACAACATCACAGTAGTTCTGTAAATGCAATGATCCCTAGAGCAGGAGAATGTAGATGCCAATAATCTGAAATATTCGACAGCAGTTGTACTTGCTATTTTTCTAAGGTTTAGGAGAAAAATACTTTTCCACATAAGACTTCAAAATATTTATGACTGACAAAATAACTAAAGCAGAATAAATGTTTCCGGAAAATTCTTTCTCATGGCCAGACATGAATCAAACTATATATCACTAATCTTTATCAATTTCCAACTTAAACCAAATTGCCTTTATTGTTATTGTGCAAAGGACAAGGAAATAAGTTCCAGAACACCCATCCAAGAGACACAGTAAAACAACATCCATGGGAGGACAGGTGCCTGAGGCTGCAGTCTTTGAAGGCACTGCCCTTGGGTTAGAAGGTAGTAATTTGCACACAAAGGGAGAAGATGGGGATGAAAAAATAAAATCAAATCTCCCACCGTGCCTTTGACAAGGCATGATGTAAGGCTGCCAGAAAAACATGAGCAAATGGAAGCCAGCGGAGGTGGTGAGTTTGAGGGCTCGTGTATCTGTAGCCATGGGAGACATTGTTGGTGCGTGTTTGCGTATGAGAAGTCCATTAGCCCTCCTATGGCTGGGAGAGGCCTAAAAATGCAACCAAATAGCATTGTTAACTAGCATTTACAGAACAAAAAAAACAACTTGTAATCAGTTTAAAGTGTGTCATTTTTAGCAACATCTAATGGTCAGACTGTAGTGACATGAACCGCTCCCCCCACCATTTCTCCCTTTCCAACAATACGGAGGCCATCATGGTACAAAATGGTCATCGCCTTTTTTGTCATTAGATGAAGAGGTTTGTTTACCTAGATAATTTTGGTCTGTGCCTAACTTACCGCAAGTACTTTCAAGCATAATGGAAATCTCTACAGTTACTAGTTTTTTTTCGCTCTGCGCTGCAGTAAAGCAAAGGTTTAAGCCTCAATGAATGCAAAACCCTTTACAATATAATTATAAATAGCAGTTTCTAAGGCAGCATAAACATAAAGATTAAGACTTTCAGTTCATATCATGATATACTTATTATGTTACATTTTTCAGTAAAACCATGTAATTATTATACACTGTAGCTTTAATAAAAGACAGAAAAGAGAAAGAAAAATATGACTTTTTTTTTTTTAGCCTGTGCCCGCTAATCACCATGCTGATCTAGAACACTGGTCTCTTTGATTTGCTGATTCTGTCACTAAAAACCTTGAAGCATTCAGTATGTCAGAGCAGTTTGTCAATATTTTTTTGGTAAAAAAAAAAAAAAACTCTGGCTTGGTCTAAAACTCCTAAGTCATGAAAGGTTTGAGATTTCAGGATTTAAACCCTACATGTAAATGGTATAAAATCTAAAACTGATTTACCATAAGGGTTTCTTTATTCATTTTTAATGCAAATCTGTATTTGAAATGTAGTAACATGTATGGTTAAATATGAATGAGCAAATTACAAGATTCAAAGCTGATTTAAATAAAATTAGATTTTTTTTTTCTTTTTGCATATATAAACACTTTGAAACACCAGTTAAAAACATTTAGCTTTATAACCGAATAATGTGCGCAGGCAGATAGGGGAAGGAATGAGAGATTCAGAGACAAGAATTGGAAGTGGAGCAAAACGGTCTGTAGACCTCTTTTTTATGCCGCTTGTGAGATATATATACAGTATATGTTTTTTAACTATGCATGATTGATTTATTAGGTAAAAAGTTCAATGCAAGCCAGATAAGATTATTCCCCCCCCCCCCTTTTTATAAGAATAATGGCACTCCTTAGTGATCTATATATCAATTTCGGAACATAATCCATGTCATTCCACTAAAAATAGGACATTCATTTTGTGATCATACAGCATCTATTGACATTAGAATCAGGATACCCCTGACTTGTGTGCCAAAACTTTGGTTTACGGTATTTCTTGTACAAATAGCTGTGGTTATTATGTTTAACATGGGTAATTTCAGTGACACGCAAAAGCCTAAACAAAGCTAGACAGATGAAGAAATGTGAGCCAAGTTTAAATATCATGTTTCTGCACGTTTTTGACTGAGCTGAAGCATGCATCGAGCAAAAAACATATTCTATCTGCATAGATGCACAGATAAAGTACATCTCTCTCACAATCCTCCTAAGCAGACAAGACATTCTTTGCAGCTAGGTGGCATCTTCATTGCTTAAATTTATTATTCCCACCCTGACAAAGAGATTTTTTTATCACAAAGGGAATGGTTTCAGTAGATCTTATAAGTTGGTTTTGGGTGTGAATCTGATTTTATTATTTTTTTTTTTTTATAATAACAAATGAATTACATTCATATGCACAAGCCTGATTTCAACACATATTTTATGCCATGAATGGCTGCAGACATTTCTGTTATTAATCATTCGCATATCACTCCATTTGTGTGCACCACCACCAGCTGAAGACATGACAAAGAAAGCAACAAAGGAGAAAAGAGTATGCGCACTTTTCCCCAGATATGATACAGAGACACATTTACCAGTGAAGTATGAGAGCAAGCTTGTTTTATTATTGATGTTTTCTGATATTATTAACTAAATCTACTGAATGGAAAAAGTGCCACAAGCAATCAGCTGTGCTATCTTTTAGCCGTACCCTACAGAAATGACAATAGTCAAATTATAGAAAGGAGGAAAAATGTGGAGCTTATACATAAATATACAGTATTGGGTGTCAAAAGAGATTGTGGAAACTTTTTTTTTTTGTAGGACAAGTTTCAAACAAATCTGATTTAGGACAAGTTCACGTGGGAAATGGATTTGAATTTGATGTAAACAGAAATGACTGAAAGCTTCTTTTCAGCATGTCACCCACCAAAGTGCTTGATCGTTTTCTAACTTTAAAATTCCAGAGAATCATTAAAACCTTGTTTATTTTATAGAAAGAACACAGCATGGTGAGTTCGCTACAGTGTCTCATCATAGATGAAGCTGTGGTTGAACACAAGTCCCACTATGATTGCAGTTTACACATGGAAGCCTTAAATAGCTTGGTTTTTATAAACCCTGCATCCAACCAACCAGGATAAAATATATATACATATTGTTAAAGATAGGCTCTGTGTATTCACCCTGATGCTCTAACTCTCTGGTTCTTTTCCCTGAAAAGAGATCACCCAGGACAAACTCTTTAAATAGCACTTCATAACTAATATGTATTAAATAACCAGGAGACATGACAACAGATTCTGATAGAAATTGTAATCTTACTCAGATCAGAGAAATTTCTTAGAATGTACAGAAGGCTGCTCACCTCTCAGGAAGTGGCCCCGATTAATAGTTAAAAAGGCATTTTATACATCTCAAGGCTGCCATATAATCTTATTTTACATCATACACGCTAGCAGATGATAAGACATCCATCGCTCCAGCCTTATCAAACTTTTACACTTTGTTTCTTAGCTGAAATATGCTATGCATGAAACATAAGTATCATAACAACAAAAAAAAATCTTGGTTTTGAAATGTTCTAGTGTGTATATATATATATATATATATATATATATACACTATATTGCCAAAAGTATTTGCTCACCTGCCTTGACTCACATATGAGCTTAAGTGACATCCCGTTCCTAATCCATAGGGTTCAATATGACGTCGGTCCACCCTTTGCAGCTAGAACAGCTTCAACTCTTCTGGGAAGGCTGTCCACAAGGTTTAGGAGTGTGTTTATGGGAATTTTTGACCATTCTTCCAGAAGCGCATTTGTGAGGTCGCACACTGATGTTGGACGAGAAGGCCTGGCTCTCAGTCTCCGCTCTAATTCATCCCAAAGGTGTTCTATCGGGTTGAGGTCAGGACTCTGTGCAGGCCAGTCAAGTTCATCCACACCAGACTCTGTCATCCATGTCTTTATGGACCTTGCTTTGTGCACTGGTGCACAGTCATGTTGGAAGAGGAAGGGGCCAGCTCCAAACTGTTCCCACAAAGTTGGGAGCATGGAATTGTCCAAAATGTCTTGGTATGCTGAAGCATTCAGAGTTCCTTTCACTGGAACTAAGGGGCCAAGCCCAGCTCCTGAAAAACAACCCCACACCATAATCCCCCCTCCAACAAACTTTACACTTGGCACAATGCAGTCAGACAAGTACCGTTCTCCTGGCAACCGCCAAACCCAGACCCGTCCATCAGATTGCCAGATGGAGAAGCGCGATTCGTCACTCCAGAGAACGCGTCTCCACTGCTCTAGAGTCCAGTGGCGGCGTGCTTTACACCACCGCATCCGACGCTTTGCATTGCACTTGGTGATGTATGGCTTGGATGCAGCTGCTCGACCATGGAAACCCATTCCATGAAGCTCTCTGCGCACTGTTCTTGAGCTAATCTGAAGGCCACATGAAGTTTGGAGGTCTGTAGTGATTGACTCTGCAGAAAGTTGGCGACCTCTTCGCACTATGCGCGTCAGCATCCGCTGACCCCGCTCCGTCAGTTTACGTGGCCTACCACTTCGTGGCTGAGTTGCTGTCGTTCCCAAACACTTCCATTTTCTTATAATACAGCTGACAGTTGACTGTGGAATATTTAGGAGCGAGGAAATTTCACGACTGGATTTGTTGCACAGGTGGCATCCTATCACAGTTCCACGCTGGAATTCACTGAGCTCCTGAGAGCGACCCATTCTTTCACAAATGCTTGTAAAAACAGTCTGCATGCCTAGGTGCTTGAATTTATACACCTGTGGCCATGGAAGTGATTGGAACACCTGATTCCAATAATTTGGATGGGTGAGCAAATACTTTTGGCAATATAGTGTATATACAGTATATATATATATATATATATATATATATATATATATATATATATTCCAAAATGTTAATACCGCAATAGAGGAGCACAATATATTGGATTGTTGATCTGTAATATTGCAACTGTAAATGATCTGATATTTGGTTTTCCATCATATTTCAGGTATTTTACTTTCATGCTTTACATCCAAGTAACATTGGGTTGACACCAGCCTTTAAAAAGCTGTATGGACCAAAATGCTGAAACTAAAGAAAAGACGTATGGACCTTTCATGAAGCCCCATTACACTGTGTTTAAATACTAACCGAACTGAAGTAACTGATATTTTCCATTTCATTGCCTTCTTTTAACAAATAGTATGGAGAGCAGGAATTAAAAACTCTAGTCCTGCTTAGATTGTATGGGATAATTTGAATGAACTATTATGTCACATTTCTAATGTTGTGCCTCATGAATGTCATTATCAGTATTCAAAAAGCAGCAGTGTTGGTGTATGAAAGTTAGTTTATTTGGCTTTAATCGCAAGTCTAATACCAAATGCATTTTTTTAAATCAAGTTTTGCTCAAAAATAACATAATAAATATTGCTGTTTAATTTCAAAAACATAGTTGTTTTGTGTTTTCTTTATGCAGAAAACTGACAAAGCTTTAACAAAATTGTGACATTACAGAACATTTTCATGCCTGCAACAAAAAGAAAATTGCAATTTTTGCCTTTAACTGTAAATGTCAAATGTTTCAGTGCTCTTCAAATGCAGACATGATTTTTGTTCAGCTGGTGGACTCATTACACCACCTGCAGAACAAGTTACACTTTCAACAAGGACTGAAACAACCTTTCATCACATCATAATTAAATGAAGCTAAAAGCATCTATTAAGGGGGGGGGGGGGACCAAAAAAAAAAAAAAGCAAAGACCTCCTTGTTGTGAAAAATAAGGACATCTTATATGAGCTTGAGAGTTTTTCCAACATATCTGCTCACTTAGAATTATTTTAGTTATTTATTTTGGTTAATAGCTTTAAGGATGCAAAAAAGGAATATAAATAAACAGCAAAACTATGGAAAGATCTACTGACCTTTTCTGGAAAACATAATTAAACAATAAAGTACCAATTAGGACCCTCTTAAAATGAATTACTTTTTATAACGGCTAAAAATATACACAAACTTACCACATCTGCTGAGCATGAATGAAGCATAATTAGTATCTCATAAAGGGTATGCTTTGTTTTGACCTAATTTGTTTAGCCTGGTAATGGATTCCAAGAGTTCTGTAAAAATAAATACAAGCAGGCCCAATTGTTCTTAAAAATAGTGTATTTATTCTTGGTTTGAGCAAGAAAGACTTAGCCAATGACAGAATGAATTACATTAAAAACAAAAAAGAACATTGTTATTTCATGTGTGTATTATCTAAGTACCTTATTTTAAGGACAATAAAACTAATTCCAAAAGCAGATCATTTTATTTACTTGCTCAAATTAAGCACATCTTCACATTTTTTGGAACTACTTTTTTTTTTGTCAAAAGAATGTCAAAACAGAAGCATGTAATATAAATAACAGGGTACACTTTAGAGATGCACCGATCCATTTTTCCCAAAATCTAAAAATGATGCTTAGACTGAGCTTATTGGCTGATCTGATCCTACTGTTGAATTAAATAACTGTATACCTCGACATGCGAGTAAAGTCATCATGTCTCACATAAACATTGTTAAAGAAAAAAAAATAAATAAAAAAGGTAAGAAATGAAAGCTATAATTTTCAACTAAAATTGCAGTCACTAGGGTGCTGTAACTGCCATGACTGGATGACTGGATCGGAATGCTGGATTGGCGTCGTTCATCCGATATCCGATCCAGCTTATTAGTCAATATCAGAACTGACATCCGATTCTAAATATTGGATCGGTGCATCTCCAGCACATTTTTGGTGTTTAAAATGAAATCACTCAATCGGATTCAAAGGATAATTAAAAGGGGTTGGGATATTGATAAATGAGGATTTATTGCTTTGAAGAGCTCAGTACTTCATATGGTATCCTATTTTTTTCACATGACTGCACAGCTTTATAAATACAACGCTATTAAAGATGTAAGCTTTTTGCACTGCATGATTTTAATAGTATAGAAAATAACTTTGCAGCCTTATACCAAGAAAAAAAAACAGAACCCAAAGTATAGAGAATAACTGCTTCTATTAGTATTGGGTCAAGCAAAAAGGAAAAAGAGAAGGCATTAAGTAGTTAGAAGTTGTTTTTTAGAGATATGTATGGCTGAATAGAGTTAAAGAGGTTAAAAGGGAAGTGGGAGGGCAGCAGCTCATCCCCAGAGGAGGTGGTGGATTATTCTTTTGTTAGGGTACATCTCCAGCTTGCATGTCGCTTCTCCTCCCTCCTGGGCTTGTGGCTAGCTGCAAGCTGCTTTCTATGCTTTAATGGAAAAGGTAGAGTTTCCGGAAAATATTATGGACCACTCATTTGTCTCTCCCACTTTCCATTATAGAGCTCCAACATCACTCTATTCACTTCTCCGCCTGCCTACAGGCTGAAGCTGGAAATGTAAACAAGCTCAATATGTAGGAACAGAAAAAACAAATATAGAAGTAGTTCCATAAGTTTAACATATCAGCATTATTTATGTGCAAACTAAATATCAACTATTCAAAGCTGCTCTTTTTTAAAACCTAAAAATATATATTAGTTGTTAGGCGTGCTAAATCTCCCCTATCGACAGGAAGATAAGGTCTGCAGAAACATCCGCTGCTAAAATCTTTTCAACAAAGAGGCTGCAGGAAGGGCAGCAACACAAGTTTCAGGTTTCAATCAGGATGACGCTCTGACCCAGCATAATGTGAGACTCCTCTCCTGTTTTCTCCACACAGACATTTTCCTGTGAGCTCCGTAAACCAAGTTCTTCCCATGCATAATACACTTCTACCCCAAGCTTTTCTTGCTTGCCCTACACCCCCTTTTTTGCTTAACAGCTGAACAACACAAGTAACTGCAGTGAATGAAACCCTGCAATAAAACAAACTGCAATCTCCTTTGAGACACCAAAGCTTTCTACTTTAAACCATCATAAAGTTTACCCCTTTAATGTGCAGCAGAATATTAAACATTCATAAAATTTTTATTTCTAATTCTTTTAATGAAAACTGAATACAGGTCAGTCTTGAACTCATTAAAAATGTTGAAGCTGTTGTGATGCATCGTTCCCTTTGTTTCCTATGGACCATTTTACTGCTAACATTTACCAACAAAAATAGGGAGGAGGTAAATTCTGATGGAATGAAATGAGAATGAATTATACACTGATGGAACTTGGCAGCTCAAAAACAAATTCATTATGGTCCAAGTAGAACTTGTTGTGCTGGGCACACAGCTCCTTCACTCCACCAGGAGGGAATGAAGACTGACAAGCCGAGCAGAAGGAGGCAGTAGAAAAGAAAAACTTCCACTGAAGGAAAACTGAAAAGAGTGTTGATTTGCTATGTCTGCTGCAGTTTGGAACTAGTATGGATTAGGGTACAATCTTGACTTCAGATAATATTGTTTTGCTGTATTTATTCTTTATAACAACAAAACTGATTAATAGTTTTTAGAAACTGTCAACACTCTTTTGGGCCATTATCGAATTAAATCTGAGCCAAACAAAAGCAAATATTGAGCTCTAAAAATAAAATACTGGAAACGATAAAAAGCTTACCTAATTTGTTCATTTTCATTTGGAGGAGCAACTGTAGTGCTAACTGACTGCAATCAACCCTATTTTGATGCAGTAACATGGAAGTTATTGATGCTCTACTTAAACCAACAAAACATATAAAATATCCAACAATGCAAAAAATATTCCCAACCATATTGTCTGTTATGGTGTTTTCAAGCATTACAGGTTTGATTGTTATCTTTTTTTATCTCAGGATAATCCGCTTGTTCAAAGGGCATTTTGTTATGATGCTAATTTGCCTACTTCGTTTTACAAAGGCAATGCGAGTGTTACTTTTTTTTCATTGAAATAGTAAAGTCATGCAATTATTTTCCAAAGCGTTGTTTCCAAATAAAACTGTTTTTGTGTGTAAAAGAAATATTAAAAACTGCTATAATTTTGTTTTTCTTGGCTCATTGTTACATTCCCAGAAAAAAAAACAATAATATTTCAAAGCACTTTACATCAAACTAGTGCAAAGATGGTCTAAAATAATAGCTTGCAAAAGGCTGAAAAACCAATGTTGGATCAGTCAATAGCAGATGAGAGCAAACAGGAAAAATGCAGCTAGCACAATATTTAACCCAGACTATTTAGTCGTTTTGTATTTAAACATAAGGTTTAGTTCTCCACACTTGTTTAAGACTTTTTTTCCTACCGTTTTTTTTTTTTTTAAAGAAAAATCAGTTCTGGACTTCTAAACCTGGGTTTGGAATATCAAACTAATATTTTTTTCAAAATGTTTTTAAATTTAAAAAGATCTCCCCCTCCGTAGAAGGAGTCCATTTTTCTGTCTCTGCGTATGCGACTCACTCTTTTGATCAATTTGCATCAAATTTGCTTTATATCATGGCCCCAAAAACCCTGAAATACATTCCATAAGAAGATTGAAAACCCACCATTCATATATCAATTTATTTTAAATGCAGGTAAGTTGTGTTTGTCTCTTTTGTAGCTCCAGGAAGGTTTGAAGAGTGGGTAACAAAACAGAAGTAATAGTGGAGCCTGTATTAAACCAGCAGGGGAGATCTGACAGGGTTTAGCCAGAAAAACCTTCTTTATATTCTAAAAGTGGAGCCTATTTACTGGTCAGCTCTTCTCCTTTTTGTGAGGAATTAACCACTTCATCATCACACAGTTCTTTAGTACATGCGTGGGTTTTATTGTTGTTGGGTTTTTCTAATGCTGTTTGTTGTCCCTGTTTGTTCATGATTACTATAAAGGCAGCGCGCATGCAGGCAAAGATGTGTGTGGCTATATATAGAAACTACTACCCAGAAAGCTCTGGCGTGTAGCTGAGAAGGCACAGTTACTGTAACAACATAATTTGATGTTGCTGGAAGATGTGAAGAGCACAAACAGTCGGAGCATTTTCTTCCTTATTCTGCAAATATTTTTGCAATCAAGCAATAACATTAAAAAATAAAGTATATAGATTATTTCTTGTTTTCCTCAATGTTTATTACCTGCCGTCGAAAAATTTGTTATTGTCTGTTAGCCTTTCCTACTGTCAAGCCAACCACTGACTGTGACAGGTGCACAATATTCCACAATCTTTCTTTTTAAAATACTGTTATGCAGCAAAAAGAAAAAAAAACAACAAAGCCTTTTTTTTCCAACCTGCTCAAAAGTGTTGGAAAAAAATGAAATTTTATCAGAAATTAAGGTCATGGCAGCTTATAAGGTGATAAGCGGAGAGCAGAAATCCAATTATTTCACCTTTCTTTCTATCTGCACATATGATGCAACTCAGCTGACATCAGAACAATCTACTTCAACCTTCACATCTATTGGCACCCCTGGTAAAGAGTTTTCATAGCCACATAGTGAAAAATGTTGAAAAATACAACATTTAATTTAACACATTAATTTTTTAGGGAACATAAATCCTATCCTATATAAAATAATTATTGTTTTTCAGAAAACCACAAGTGCCATAGTTGAAAGCATGTAATTTCAGTTCTTTTTCAATTTATACTTTTTCTTATTTAATTGAGAAACAAAAGAATTCCACACTCTTGATCTCGGCAAAATATAAACATGTTTCTTTCTTGGACATAAATTATGTTATATGGTTAAATTATGTCATGGCAGAATAATCACATATCATAAAGGAACTGATACAAAATACTGTCTTTTTGTATCAATAATTTAAATGCTCTTTAATCTACAGGCTTAAATTAATGTTATGCTGTAATTCAGCATATTTCTTTACTCTTTGTCTTTGTGCAGAATCTGTAGTCCCCCATAGGACTCTATTGGTTTAGTTCTTTTTTCTTGTTGATCTGGAGATCGATTTCTTATTCAGAATTATTCTCCTAAACCCTATGTACACATTGATTTTGAAAGGTACTTTTATTGTTTTTGTCTCTCTTTTTTCACAGTGATAAATCATTTTGTGGGCTTCTGTATTTAGTCTTTATGGCTAGAGCCTTAAGAACTACAAATTCAAGACTGCTTTACTTTTACCAGTTGATTGCATATTAAATGATTAGGGCAGGACTAATTTGTTTTTTGTTTTTTTTTTATCTACCTGCTCTTTATCATTATATATATTAATAATATATACATACATTATCGTCATCATCTGCTTATTCTGCACACTCTGATGAAGGTCTCTGTGACTAAAAGTTCACATTAAAGGGAAATCTTGCAGATCAATTGTGCTAAAATCTTTTGTTTGCTTCTGAACTAGTTTGGGCTTTCAGCACCTTTACTACAACACATCGAGGTTGAGCAGCAGACCTGCTACAGCTTTTTGATGTATTTAAAATGTCCAAGGTATCCTGAGATATATATATATATATATATATATATATATATATATATATATATATATATATATATATATATATATATATATATATATATATATATATATATATATAGCACAATAAAAAGCTATTTCTCCTGTCAACAAAATGCCAAAGATAATATACATGCCATTAAATTGAAGTAGTGTGAGGATCCTCACAAGTCATCTAACTGCAATAAGATAGTGGCTGCTCACCTAGAAATGCCTTTATCTAAAATCAGAGAAATAGCAAAAAGTTCTGGAGACAAAAAAGGATGGATGGAAACTAAAGTTTATCCTATCAACAATGTTATGAGTAAGGATGCACTGAGTTATTTTCTTTCACTTTCATTTTTTATTATTTAATTTCCCTTTGGCATTAATAAAGTATTTAATCGAATTGAAATTAAATTTCTTGGCTGAAACTGAAAAATTAGTAGCAGATTCAATCTGCTGCACGCATGGTGGAAATGGATTCTACTGACCTGGCCACTATTATTTATTCATTATGGGAAGCTGAACAGTGGCACCAGTGTCCAGAGATATTCTCCAGGAATGCTCCTACTTCAGAGAGTCCAGGTTTAAGCTACACCTCATGATCATTATAACTTTATTTGGTTTTTCTGTTTTCCAGGACCTGAACCTACACCATTTTGGGGGAGGATCCCCCAGACAACAGAGGTAAGGTGAGGCGGCATCCTGGAGCTCAGAAAGCAGTAGGGGGAGATAAGGGCAAGAATCCCAACAGAGATGCACCAGAGCAGGGGAGAAGCGGCGAGTAGCCAGGGCCTGTTTTGGAAGCTAACAACATGTACAGCTGGAGATTGGAGGACAGTGGTAGATCAGAGCAAGAACCCGAGCGAAGAGTGCAACAAAGCATGGTGGCTGGTTTTATGCCCTGCTCTGGAGCCAAGGAAGCTGATAACAGATGATTGGTGCAAGATGCAGCTGGCTTTGTCCCGCTGTAGCTAGAGCTACAGGAAGAGGATGAATGAATGAAACTAAATCAGCTTTTTAAAAAGCCACCCACAAACCTCTTAAGATGATTCCAAATTTTATCCTATGAAGGGATTAATAAAAGATAAACATACAGTACATTTTTCTATCTTCCACTTTGATTGAAATTTAAACAAAAGTTTAGATTTTCCATCTCTTCCATCATACCAATGCTTTGCATCCATCTTAGGTGTCACTGCAATCACCAAAATAATGGCTGTCACAGCACTATAAATACATCAGTCGCATTGCTTTGTATCATTCCTGAATGCACCGCCACATAGGGATAATATGTAAAACTGTCACTGGAAACCTTTTTATTGCACCTTAATCATCAGATGCCAACAAAAGCCTTTTCATAAACCATATCTCATGGAAGATTTACTCAGACATACATTAAAGTCATGTGTTTCAAAGAGATGAGACCAAAAGCTTATACATACCGTATTTTCACGACCATAAGGCGCACCGGACTAAAAGGCGCACTCTCAGTTATGTGTCCCATTTCTGTATTTAACACACACATAAGGCGCACCGGACTATAGGGCGCGTTTTTTTATATACAGGTACATGTCCTCTACTACCTTTAAATACCTCTACTGCGTATTTAAAAATACAGCGGGGGCAAAACTGAGTATGACTGTGCTTTATTCATGTATTTATTACAAAGTATTAATCAAACCTGGCAGCTGGCCGTGAGACAGACACATCGCAGATGACACAGCGCTGTGATCACTCCTAAATTAACTTAAAATCCTGAAACCTGCCGACGGAATATGTTCGCTTTTATTGCCGGTATCCTGGTGCCTGCAGTTAAAATTATTTAGATGAAAAACACCTGCCAGCAGCCGCGGTGAACGAAAGGATTTCTCCTGTCGGCGCACCGCTGGTATGTGGGGGTCTGAGCGCCTCCGACAGAAATAGATAATCTGGATGAACTGACTGCAATTATGAAGTTTTCAGGTGGACTTTCTCACTTAAAAACATATTAAAACTACTTTATTCCAACTGATCACAGCAAATATAGCTGCAAGATTTAGATTATTTAGATGAAAAAACACCTGCCAGCCACCGCGCTGAAGAGGAGGAGACCCCCCGCTGCTGTTGAATTAAGTTTTCAGGTAGAAAAATAGAGCGGAAGCAAACCTGAGTATGATTGTGCTTTATTCATGTATTTATTACAAAGTATTAATCAAACCCATCAAAGTCATCATCCTCTGTTATCCTCAGCATTCCTCTGAATAAAACAGCTGCGCTAAATCAGACATGCCAGTTTCCCCTTCTTCGCTGTCAGAGTCACTTTCCGTGCAGCGCAGCTCCTCAGAAATAATGCCGGCTTTTGCGAAAGCTTGAACAACAGAGCCAGCAGACACAGTCCATCTACAATCCATCCGCAAACGGTGGCGTAACTTGCCCGGCGCTGCCTTCCATTTATCATGAAACTGTGGTCTCAGTCTGTCATCCATCGCTCCCACGCCGCTCGCAGCCTTACTGTGAACGGCCGCTCCACACCGATGTCGAGCGGTGGAAGTTCCTTTGTCAGACCCCCCGGGATAACGGCGAGCACAGCGTTCATTTGATTCATCTGTTTTTCACATCGGCTGTGAGATGGGCACGCAGCGATGGTGATGCGTGGAAAAAAGCACCTGGTCTCCTCACATACACCTGCCTTTCATCATCTCCTCATTCATCCAGCCTTTTTCATTTGCGTTAATATCATGTCATCAGAGCGCTGTGTCTGTCTCCCAGCCAGCTCCCAGATCAGCTTCTCTGATTGGTTGATGCGGCGCGTCCAGCAGCAAAACTTCAATTTTTCCATCTGAGCAGCAGCAGCGCGTTGGCGGTGCATCAGATGCTTAAACGCTCCCGACGTGCTGCACCAAAACGCGCTGCAGGACCTTTTGCTGCACCTATATGCGCGTCAACCATTGACTTTGCATGTAAACTCGCTGCTTCTGCTGCACCTGCTGGGTCTGGTTCACACCGATGTCGAGCGGTTGAACAGCGAGCACAGCGTTAATTTGTTTCCCCATGTTTTTCACATCAGCTGTGAGATGGGCACGCATGGAGTTACATATTAACAGCGATGGTGAGGGGTGGAAAAAAAACACCTGGTCTCCTTACATTCAGCCACTCTTTCATCATCTCCTCAATGAGGTGGTCTCAAAAGTCGCAGTTACAACACACATAGGGCGCACCGCACCATAGGGCGCACCGCACATTTTGAGGGAAAAAAAAGACGTTTAAGTGCGCCTTATAGTCGTGAAAATACGGTAATTAACAACTATTAGGCTTTTATCTTTCACCCAGTTCTGCAAGAACAAAAATGACAATTCTGTTCCTGTGGCCCTAGTTCAGGAGTTCCGGCAGCTATTTCTTCACACATCATCTGGACATATTTATTGTATGACCAGTGTTAAAAAGAAATGCTGCAGTTGAACTGACCTAGAAGGACTTATGAACGTTTTACTTGTTTTGTTCTTATTAAGAGTCAAATGTCCAGCTTTGTTGTTGTGGTTGCCACCATTTAGTGAAATGACAAATTTCTACACTAATGAGAAGTACAGACACACCTTAACAGCAGGCTTTTTTTTTTTTTTTTTTTGTTAAAAGTGCTCCAAGTGAGCTTGACATAAGGAAAAACATGAATTTTTGGAAAAGAATTTCTATTGTTAAGAATGACGGAGGATGTGCAAAGGTGTGGGTCTGTCTAATTTCTAAAGCCCCCGGAAACTTTATTAAACCAAATAGGGTTATGCATCTTTTGAAATACCATGCAATTGTAACTAAAAAGCTGAAAATGGGTCATCACTGAGAAAAAAAAATTAATATAGAAAACCTGTGGGTAGTGCAAAAGAGAGGAAAGCATAAGAATAGAGAGATCCAAGAAGAATGGTTAACGATCCCTCTCTGTATGCTTCAGCCCTGAGAGGTGTTACCAAAAACTTTTGTACTGACCCACTGGCAAAACAAAGTTGTAACAGCAAATACATAATACATAATGCATAATTAATAAATATGCTCAACAAGTTTTCTCTGTTCATGATAAGATTAGCTATTACTTCTCTTTACAAGAGTCTACCATTGGATAACCCAGGACCAACATTATTTAATGATTAGCTCAAATTTTCTTTAAAAAACAAAACCTTAAAGCTACAGTGTGTAATTTTCAGCGACATCTAACGTCCAGACTGCAGACCGCAGCAACATGAATGTCTCCCCCCCACCGCTTCTCCCCCGCCAACAGTACAGCGAGCGTTACGGGACAAAATGTCTTCCACGACGTCCGCATCACCTACCTTCTCAAGTGATGAGGTTTGTTTACATAGATAATTTAACAGATAGTATTTCATTAGTCTGTGTAGGGTATAGATTTCATGTAGACTTAAGATAAATATACCTGTTATTTTTTCTACATCGTGGTGACGTTTTGGAGATCTCGCAGTCACTAGTTTGTTGGCTCTGCGCTGCCGTAGCGCAAAGATGTCTGCCTCCATGGCTGCGAGACCCGCTCCTATGTAATTATAAATAACGAATTCTAAGGCAACGCAAATATTAAGGTTAAGAGGCTGAGCTCGTAGATGATGATAAATAACATAGTTATGTATAATATATTACATTTCTGACTGTGTATCCCTGTAATTATTACACACTGTAGCTTTAAAAGGGTCTTTCTGATTATAAATCCCTCCCAGGTATCATCAGTCAAAAGAAACATTTTTATTTCTTCTAATTAGACTTAATTTAAGAAAAAGGTCACTAAATTCAATCTTCCTGCCAATACTGGTCGGTAAAAGGTCTTTAACACAATCTATAGGGATCTTACAGACCATTCTGTGTGCTTAGGCTCTAATTTATGTACCATCTATTGACAGATTAAGACCACTTCCATTCTGACCCTATCCATGAAAACATCTAATACTGAAGAAATTAAAAAGAAAATCTAAATAATTGTAAAGCGGTTCTCATCTCCTTTAGAACTACAGCCCTATCAAAAATATTGAGGTGCATAATTGTGAAATGTGAAGAAAAATTATATGACTGAAACTTACAAATACAAATCTTAAAAGTGTGGCAACCATCTGTGTTAAGGTGTCCAGAGATATTACTTTGTAATCCTGGAGCCCAAGTCTAATAGAAAGGGTATTATCAAAATACAACACGTTCGCATGTGCATTTTTTCTAGTGTGTATAATAAGTGGGGATGTTGTGGATGATCTACAAAGATTGTTGTGCAAATGAGAGGGCGTGCAAACAGATTTGGTTCCAACAATTAAAACAAGCAGATTACGTAGTTTGAGATGGGCCATAAAAGAAAGACGAGGTACACAGCCATTGAAATTGAGGTAATGAAAACTGTTAAAAGAATATTGGTAAAACAAAATAATATTAACACTAAACCTTGTAGCTTATTTCAAATGGCTACAAAAACAAAAGTACAAGAAGAACAAAAGTAGAAGAAAATAAAACATAATGCTTCCTGCATGCTTATTTGCGTCTTTGGAGATCTGCTTTGTGCATACAAACACTTTTGCAATTTTCTATGTGGGGTGAGAATGTATTTTTTAATAAACTGTGAGTATTCATTTGTTTCCTCCTTTGCACTGACGTCACTCATTTGCCTTAAAACTACAATTCCCATTATCCAGTAAGGAAAAGGCCATATGAAGCTTGATGGATGCTAAAGGAGGTTACTGAGGTTTGGTAAGATAGATTTAGCCAGCTTACTATATATTTTCAGATCTCTATCTACCCTTTATATATAAATTACTTTAAAATAAGCACACCTGAAGCAAATTGTTCCAAATCCCTGTATACTTCAATCACATAATAAAAACATACATCAAAACCTCAAAACCATTAAATCAGCTAAAACAAGTAATGTCAAACAAAGTCTTACAGAAAAAGTTTTAAAAGCAGAAAGAGAGGAAGCCTTAAGCTCCCAAGCTTATAATTTGCTAACTTATGTTTAAATGCTTAACACACCATGCAATGTATGCCTGGACTTTGACAAGACCATGTTAACCAACAATATGATTTGACCTAAATCATTCTATTATGACTTAGCTGATTATCTGCAGAGTTCCTTTTCCAGTAGGTGGTAAGGGGTTTTTCTTTGAGTTCAGCCTGCATATTGCTCCATCTATATCCCAGTCAAATCTGAACAGTTCCCTTATCTATAAAAGAGAATCTTTCCCACAGCACTATTCTGCCACCACCATGTTTCACAATGGGAATGGGCAGCTCTGGGTGATATACAGCATCAGTTTGTTACAAATGGCCTTTGGCAGGAGGCTAAAAGCCTACACCTTCTCTCGCTTATAAACATGTTAAATTTCTATATCCGTAGGGTATAAAAGCAAAGCTCTTTCTCTTGTGTTTTATTAACTGTGCTGCAGTGGAAGGACTAACTCAAAAAAGGCATATGGTGTAATATCTAGACCAGCTTCCTTTCTTGGTCCTGCTCTGTTTCTATCACCAACAGAGCTGCAATTAAAATGATTGAAGGAGCTGTGGTTTGGAAACCCTGACAATCAGTCAAAAAGCTCCCCATAGGTCCCGTTAGAGCTCCTTTAACGAAAGGAGGAGCGGTTTATGATTCAGAATCAGTCAGCAGATCAAACTGCACTGGAGAGAAGGAACCCGAAGCAAACTTTCACGTTTCACTATAGGATAGCTGCAACTTGCAAGTCGTCAACTTAGCAGATGCGACTGCTGAGATAATCTGAGAGAGAGATCCCACTTCCCTGTATCAACATAAGATAACGTGCCCCAGCATCAGAAAATTGGTGCTGACAAGGAACAAGCAGACTGACAAGACTGTTCAGTGCTCATTATGGCCTCTGATAGACTTTGTTAATGAGCAATTCATCACTCTGTTTGGCGAGTGTAATCAGTTAAAGAAGGATTAAGTGAGAGGAAGAGAAAAAAAGAAATAAGACCAGGTGGTTCCAGTGATGTTACGAGCAAAGGCAGCCATCAGATGTGACATATTGGCGGTGACACTAAACACAGCTAATTACTGCTAATGAGAGGCTTGGACTGATGTTGTTGTCACCAGCTGGGAACACTGCCTCCACCTACATCCAATTCTGTTTCTTTCCTCCGTTTTCTCGGCCAAAAAAAAAAAACTGCATTTAAACAGATAAAAAATACAAAGCAGCATTCGGCTGTTGCTCAGTTTTCAGCAGGCGGATGGGAAATAGAAGAAGGAATTAAGTCACAGGTAATCACGGCCCCATGCCGTTTCCAGATAATGGTAGTCATTTGTGTTTGAGGACATAATCGCTGAGCAAAGTGACCTTTTTGTTTGTTTTCCTGAAAACCTATTAAAAATGTAATTAAAAAAGCAGTCCAGCAAGGCTCCCCGTGGTGGACGAACAATTATCAGCTTTTAGAACAACTTCATACTAACAGGCAGCAGCTGCTGGTGCATTCAAAATGTAAAAAAAAAAAAAAAATAAAATGTGGCAAGATACAGGGCCGCCACAGAGTTCTGCTCTTTTGAATTCAGCATTACTATGCTTTGCTGGAGAGAAGGAGGAAGTGAGCCAAGCTGAGGCGAGCAGAGAAAGCAGCGTCGTACAGTTTTCTCAGTGGGCGCCCTGGTTCTGTCTGATTCAGCACCCAAAGATGGTTTATTTCCACTGATGATGCATGACTGTCCTGCACAGGGAAGCTGAGAGTGGAAGTGGAGATTGATGTGAAGGTGAGAAACTTTATCATTATTATTTTGCCTGCAGCTAAATGAAGAAATGTCTTGCAAAGAATTTCATTTCCCTTTCATTTTCCTTTTTATCCACATTTCAACTACAAACTTTAATGCATTAAATCAGGGTTTATGTGATAGACCAATACCGTGCAGTGAATATAAGTGGTGTGGAAGAAAAGGTTAATTTGGTTTTCAACTGAAACAAAAACAGAAGTCTTTATTTATCATTGTGCCCCATTGTTTGCGCAGCTCCAAACAATATAAAACTTTTTAAATCAAACACCTTTGATATGTTACTAGCGTTGCACCAATACCAATACCAGTATCGGGCGGGGCCCCGATCCAGCACTAAATGGGTGGTATCGGTATCGACAAGTACCAACAAATGGGGTACCGATACCATTTTGAGATCCAAAAGTTTATTCAACCATTGTCACTCATTCCAGGCAGGCAATAAAAAGTTCTACTGGATTCAGTTTGTATTAGTATTTTTCCTGCTTCACAAAGGAAGGCAGCAGCCTGACAAAGCCATGATGGCGATTATTTTACATCCAAGTAGTATGCAGTTCTTCATATATACACTGCAAAAACAATCCAGAAATAAGTAAAAAATGGCTTAAATTAAGTATATTTAGCCTTAATTTGAGCAGGTAAATAAGATGATTTGCCAATGGAATGAGTATTTTCACTCTTAAAATAAGATAGTTAGATAATATTTACTTGAAATAAGACGATAAAATAGTTTTTTCTTATTTTAAAAGGAAATTGTCTTGTTCCATTGGCAAAGTGTCTTACTTACCTCCTCAAATCAAGGAAAAACACACTTATTTTAAGAAAAAATAACTTATTGAGATTTATATTTTTTGCAGTGTACACACACACACATCAATTTCAAACAGATGGTATCGGTATCCGCCAATACTGCACAGCCAAGTATCAAGTATCGTGGCCAAAAAAGGGCATCGGCAAAACACTATACGTTACCCCTAAATACAATAATTTACAATATTGAACATCCCAAAGAGCACTGTCTATTCAATATCAATCATCTTGAAAATTGAACAGAGATAACAGAAACATACCAAGACTTGTCTGTTCTCAGAAACTCAATCGAAAGGCTAAATCGGAAGAAGCTGCATCACAACAGAACTATTAGTCATTAAAAAAAAAACTTAACTGCTTAAAGAAATAAGGACAAAATTGTCATTTAAAGGTTTGTTATTAGGCAATTGGATACAACCAAAAATGGAAGAAGGTGTTTATGATCAGATGAGATCAAAATGTTACTTTATTGCTTTTGTCCAAATGCTCTAGGTACTGGAAAAATAATAAAAAAGTAAATACCGACATATACACACACATATACACACCCGTGTGTGTGTGTTTATGGGATATGTACAGATCTAAAAGCCAGGTAATAGTGAAAGAAAATCTGTTAAAGGCTGCTAAAGAAATTATACTTTAGCTCCAACATACAATGGCAGCTACATTGGAGTGCTTTACTTCAAAGCATATCTATATGTTAGAATGGCCTAGTTAAAGTCTTGAAAACTGATATTCACTAATGCCTTCAATCCAATTTGACAGTGCTGGAACAAAAATGACAACTTTCTAATGTTTGCTTCTTTAACATTGGAAACTATATGTGTTGTTCAAGTAATTTTTTCATACAATTCCCAATACCTGTAATCACCACAAAATCAGCTTTATTCTCCCAAAATATGAGAATGCTCAAGGGGTATGAATATCTTTAGAAGGCACACTAGTCAAATTAAATCAATCGGTTTTCTTTAGCCGTTTTGCAGCAAATTTTTTGCCAAAAGGGAGGGGCAAGTCTGAATGCTCACACATAAACAAACACTGAATTGGCTTTGCATGGCTTTCTAAATGTTTGTAGACTGCAATAGACACTGGAAGGGATTCATCATATTTCTGTCACATCTAATATTTCAAAATCGCATGGCTCATTCTGGAAGGGAGGTAGGGGAAATCTGAAATCCCACGATTACACAGCAAAAAGATTACAATGTGACTTGTGCGGCTGCACGCTGTAAGCCCCTGTGTGGCTGCTGCAGAGGAGATGGTGATTGTGTTTTACACTGATCTGAGGATTTTCGGGGCAGCTGGATTGAGATGGGGATAAATTAGGGACAGCACAAAGAAACAGACATGTTGTCAGGGGTCTGGTGTTTTGTCAAGGGGGACGAGTATAATATCTTCAGACTGAGTTCAAGTTCAAGCAAACATAAGAAGTGGGAACACCAGAGACGGTGCTCAAAATCAGAAAAGAGTGGAAATGGTTTATTTGAAGCTGCATGTTTCTAACAAAGATAATTTAAAAAAGAAACTGAACAGTGACGGAATAAAGGCTTTCTTTGTAGAATGCTTTCTCAGATAAATTAATAACTTATCTAATAACTTTGCTGAATCAATCAACTGTAAAATTTGAACAGCATAACTTTATAACATTAATGCATGGCTCACATTTATCTTCCTTACATAATAATAATTGAACTTTATTGATCTCACATTGAAAGAATTTACCTCTGCTTTTAACCTACCCCCTTGGGAAGCAGTGAGCTGGCATCGTGGGGCTTCAGTGGAGCAGTGTGGGGTTAAGGGACTTGCTAAGAGACCCAGAGTGGTAGTTTGTGGGACTGGGGCTCGAAATTAAAACTTCAGGATTCCAAGCTCTATGTCTTAACTACTAGGCTGCCACTCCTCTAACCATGACGTGACCATATTTTTCATAACTGAAAGAATATTTAAAATTTATTAAACTTTTTTGCAAACCAGGGGGCGGTGAGACACATTTGTGAGGAATTGAAGGGTTGGTGTTAAGCAATAGGTGGGAGAGGGCCAGCAGTGAACTACCCTATACTCCATACCGCTAGGGAAAACTCAGTTATTTTCTCCTCCTTAAAAAAGTAATAAAACCACTACAACAAAAAATTTATTTCTGGGAGTGGAAGAAAAATCATTATTTTCATTATTGGAAAGGAGTTTAAAGCAACTTCAGTACACACACATTAATTTTATTGTTTAAAAAAGTCTCTATATTTTTTTAAAACATTGGTATACCTGAACAATGCTACATAGCCTCTGCCTATTATGAACTTCAAAAATAACTTTGGAGAAATAACTTTGTTCTTATCAAGCATGAAATAATAAACCCTAGCTCTCCTGCTGAGTGTTAAAAGCATTATATATTGAGTCTAAATACATTCCAAATACTGGTGGGCGACTATTAAGATTAAATAAGCTTACAAATAGTTTTTTTTAATATATATATAAAATCACATAATGAAAACATATAAAAGGATACTTTTATAAAACACATGACTAGGACTTTATAACGAAATCACCAGACATGGCCTTTAAAAGCAGAAATGAAAGTGGTGATTCAGTTGTGTGACAGAGTCATCAGACTGTATCAAGAAAACGAATGTGTCACAGAGACAGAAAAAAAAAAACAGAATCAGAATATGGAACATAAAAAAATCCCTTCCAGCTAATCTTCTACAACCGTTTAGACAGCAAAACTCATTTTAAAGTGTTTTTTCTATTGGAAGATTTAAATCTGTTTGAGGGAACATTAGGCTGTACATCATTAACAATAACGTGATTTCATGATAGACATAGAAGTGTTGTTAGATATAAAAATGAAGGTACTCTGTCTCAGGACAGAATAAGTTCATCATATAACGATAAGAAACAGGATCTAATGCCACGATATTGAAGCATCAGATTTGCTTTGGGTACCAAAAATATCTAGTTTATACCAGAACAGACGGTGACATTTGAGCTTTGATGACATAGACTGATCCTTTAGCTGTTAATGCATAGTGTTCACTACAGTGAACAGCCATTAGAAAGCAGTTTTATTTTATATGTTTGAGGGTGTTGATCATATCTGCTTTTAAGCAACTGATTTGGACTTCAGGGTGTCATTCCATCATAAGTTTACAAAAATAACCCACAGAGGATGGTCAGCAGCAGCTAAGCAGCTCATTGAGAACTTGCCAGTCTGTCAATGGCACGACAGTCTCACAGGAAGAGATATTTTATAACATCAAATAGAGCTGAAGGACAAAAGCAACCAATAAATATTTGAAGAATAGATGAAGAATTAAAAAGGAAAACAATTATGTTGAGCAGAGATTTCAGCGTTCTATAAAATTTTAGCATCATTCATCACTGACTAGATTTTACAGAAGATTCAGACCAACACTGTGACTTGAAATGACAAAGGTGGTGAAGTCATTACAACTCTGCCTCAATAAACAACAGTCAAATGTTAAGTTCTGGCAGCAAATTAATTCCCTCTAAATATGGCTCTAAATAATTATCTGGAGTCATAAGCACTTAATGAGCTTTACAATTTCCTGTTGCATGACCACAATGACTTGACTTAATAAAAACACGGCAGACCAACACTGACAGATGAAAGGGCTCAACAAGTCATTACAGTAAAAAATTCACACAACCAATCACTCATTGCTTTAGACTCTAAGACCTTGAGTTCCAAATTAAACAGAATCAATTATTCCTAGCGGACTTTGAACCAGGGAGAAACAGTTCAGGGCTTTTCTTCTCCGATTTGACATTTTAAAATGGTGATGGTTGATAAGTTCTACTGTTATTAAATGCAAGCAATTATATGGTTACTGTCCATCTTTGGTTACTAAAATAAAGCAAAGTACTTCTAAAGTTCAGACCTTTTAAATCTCCCCTAAAAGTCTTGATTTGGGTTTGCATTACAATATCCAAACTGAAGCTATCTGCGTTGTGTTGTGATTTTCTTCAACTACATTTTTTACATTAAAAGACTTACATAGAGCACTTTGTAATATGCTTGCATCTTCACAGGTAACCTTTTAGGTAGCTTACAAATTGCTACGTGTAAGCTCCTGACAATGACCGCAGTGACTTATCTCACACATTTCGTATGATGCCGCTATCATCTCAGCAGGAAATCGCCAGTTCTTTACACGCTTTCCAAATAGATGTGAGATTGTGATAATATCAAGCAAACACAGCTACAGAAGCAGAAGTCTGTGGTATTCTACGAAAGCAGGTCCCCAATATGGGTTTCCAGAGTCCATCGGATCAGCAGGATCCTATGCAGACAATTCCATTTTAAGGAGCCTGTTCAAACTGTTTGTTTTTAAAGCACTCACTGAAACTGAGAAGGCATTTTATGCAAGATCTGGACAAAAGTTGTTATATCTTTTGTACTTATGAAGGATCCAAATATTTCAGGAGAAAAGATGAGTTTAAACCATCCACACTTTGGTTCCACAATAGCAGAGCCTGTGGTTTAAATGCACAGTTCCAGAAATCAACCTCTTCATGCTAAAAGCACAGAGTGGTCCATCATTGGGCCTTCACTGTTGCCTGCTACTGTAATAATTCAATTAGGGGATGAACAAAGTCATATTTTATCAATACTGAAGTGTAACGTTCTGAATTGAATAAGTCAACCTTTTAAAGATACTTTTTTTGTTTTAGGTTTATCATATCTGCTACACTGCTCTATTTTTTATACCAACATAAATAATTTGTCACTTAAAACATATATTTTTTCAAATATGTTTAATTTAGGTTACTTCCAAAAGTGGGAGTCACCTTTAACAAATTATGTTCATTATAAAAAAACAAACAACAAATATTAACAGGTACAGTCTAATGGTGCATAACTACTGTAGTTGACTTTATTTTCTATAGGATAACTTCTGTGTGATTAATGTTTTTTCTAGATAAATTGGAGTAAAATTCCTGCCAACATCACATCTATATGTACGGAAGAGGATTAAGGCCACTGAAAAAATTAAAAAAGTTAACATATTTTTTCATTTTATTTCTGTATAATATAAGAAAGAAGTCAGAATTCTGAGAAAAAGGTCGGAATTCTGAGATTAAAGTCGGATTTCTGAGATTAAAGTCGGAATTCTGAGATTAAAGTCGGAATTCTGAGATTAAAGTCGGAACTCTGAGTTTAAAGTCAGAATTCTGAGAAAAAAGTCAGAATTCTGAGATTAAAGTCAGAATTCTTAGGAAAACAGTCAGAATTCTGAGAAAAAAGTCGGAATCCTGAGAAAAATCTCAGAATTCTGAGAAAAATCTCAGATTCTCAGAATTTCGACTTTTTTTCTCAGAATTAGGATTTTCTCCTATATTAAACTGTAATAAAATTTAAAAATCAGTTAACTTTTTTATTTTTCAGTGGCCCTAATCCTCTTCCGTAAATATGCACCACAAAATTGTAATAATTAGATTTGGTCTTTTTAAATAAAATAATATTGCTCAAATGTGTGTGATGAATCGTTGTATCTATATTGTGGGTAATTCACCTGTTAAAGTAAATTGTTTTTAACCTAAGGTTAAATACTGCAATAAACAATACAATGGCCCTAATCCTCTTCCGTACATATAGATGTGATGTTGGCAATACTCACATTTGAATTGAAAAAGCTTTCTGGAGGGGAAGCGAAAACGTCTTCAAACCTTGGAAACCAAGTCCAGTGGATTGTTTTTAAACTTTTACGGAATAAACAAAACAGCTCAATTACCCTACAGTTTCATTTAGCCATGCAAAATAAAAAAGAAACAAACTTTTACGCAAAAAATTGTCCTGCAAAAATTTTGTATAAAACACACGCAAAAAAATATTTTTGTTTTGTTTTTCCTGCAGAAAGCAATACTGTGATCAAAATAGTTTCGAGATTATAACCCCAGTAAAGGTAAATATAACCACTGATACATGATGTCCGCTTTAAACGGACATATAGTTCAGACCAGCTGCCATCAAACATAAAAACCTACTATGTGTGTTAAGACTCAGCCTTTTTAAAGCTGTTCTAATTTACTGAGACATACTTATATTGCCACTTTTTTAATTCAAATACATGTTTGATATTTACTCTTCTTTTTAAATGTACAGTCAAAGGAAAATGCTCAGCCTCTGCCTGTTGGAACATGGATGAAATATTGAGCTTTTTAATCCTTCATGGACGCTAAGTTTTCATTCCTATTGATCCAGATTGGTCATTAGCGCATGCAGAAACAAACTTACAGTGACACCAGCCCAAGTGGCAGCACCAGTGCAGTTTGAAGCACTTCCCGTGGCTGTGCGTCGCGCAGATGGAGAGTCCATCACACGGCAGGAAGTCTGGTCTCCCCGCGCAGCTTTTGGCCAAAGCCTGCGCCTCGTCCAACTTCTCACTCTTCGGACACTTATGAGCTCCGGGAGTGGCCATGCCAACATTTCCCGGATTCGGTAAAAAAAAAAAAAGAAAAGAGAACGAGATCTGTTGGATCAGAGAGGTTTTTCCACGGTCCACGCAGCCAGCGAAGCTTTTTTTGTCCTCTGAATCCAGATCAGCTCGGTCAGCTACTCATGCAAACGCTGCTCACACATTCTGTGAAAGTACAAACGACGGGTGGTGTCACATCCACAAGCTCCCGTGATCGTGATCCACGCATCTCCCCATCTCTCGTGCCGTGTGGCGTCGGGGAAGCTCCTCAGCTGTGCGCGCTGCTTTGGTGACGCGCATCTGAACTTCATCACAGGAACGGGAGGAGCCCCACGGACACAAAGCCAGCTGCTGCGCGCATTTCAAACACAACAAGCAAAGGCTTTCATCAGCTCCTCAGACAACTTCAAAGCTCATCGTCTGGATGTGATATTCATCATCTCCAATAAACCTTAAAGATCTGGGCTGCAAAAGCGTCGCTTTATTCAAGGTTTCTCCTGATTTGCAGAGAATATATAAGTAACACAACATTCCTGGAAAGTAAGCAGGTGCCATTCGTTGAATTCTGCAATAAATCAAATAAATACTGCAGAAAAAAAATTGACTAATAATATAATTTAAGTATTTATGTATGCATGTGTGCCATAATGTTCCAGCTGCTCTCCAGCCGCTAGGTGGCAACTCTAAAACAGCTGCAGCTGACAGCTGCGTGAAGCTGACACCCCACCCACGTCAAAAAACTCTGCAAATAGACTGAATGGTTAGTGCAACGTTAGTGCAGATTTGTGCAGAAAAAAATATCGTTTGTGCTACTTTTGTTTAAGAGATATTAAAGATTATTTTTTAGGTCATCCAGAGGTCACCATCCCCCCATTAAACTCCAATTTGAACCAAAGTGGTCTCGTTTTTTAGTGCTTCGTTTGTGCTGATTTGTGCAGTTAAAACGGTCATTTGTGCTATTTTACTTTTAAAGATATAATCATTTTAATTTTTGGCTGATGACGTCACCATCCCCCCATCAAGCTCCGATTTGATCCAAAGTGGTCTCATTTTTTAGTGCTTCGTTTGTGCTGATTTGTGCAGTTAAAACAAACATTTGTGCTGCTTTACTTTTTAAGATATAATTATTTTAATTTTTTTGGCTGATGACATCACCATCCCCCCATCAAGCTCCGATTTGATCCAAAGTGGTCTCATTTTTTAGTGCTTCGTTTGTGCTGATTTGTGCAGTTAAAACGGTCATTTGTGCTGCTTTACTTTTTAAGATATAATTATTTTAATTTTTTTGGCTGATGACATCACCATCCCCCCATCAAGCTCCGATTTGATCCAAAGTGGTCTCATTTTTTAGTGCTTCGTTTGTGCTGATTTGTGCAGTTAAAACGGTCATTTGTGCTGCTTTACTTTTTAAGATATAATTATTTTAATTTTTTTGGCTGATGACATCACCATCCCCCCATCAAGCTCCGATTTGATCCAAAGTGGTCTCATTTTTTAGTGCTTCGTTTGTGCTGATTTGTGCAGTTAAAACGGTCATTTGTGCTGCTTTACTTTTTAAGATATAATTATTTTAATTTTTTTGGCTGATGACATCACCATCCCCCCATCAAGCTCCGATTTGATCCAAAGTGGTCTCATTTTTTAGTGCTTCGTTTGTGCTGATTTGTGCAGTTAAAACGGTCATTTGTGCTGCTTTACTTTTTAAGATATAATTATTTTAATTTTTTTGGCTGATGACATCACCATCCCCCCATCAAGCTCCGATTTGATCCAAAGTGGTCTCATTTTTTAGTGCTTCGTTTGTGCTGATTTGTGCAGTTAAAACCGACATTTGTGCTGCTTTACTTTTTAAGATATAATCATTTTAATTTTTTTGGCTGACATCACCATCCCCCCATCAAGCTCCGATTTGATCCAAAGTGGTCTCATTTTTTAGTGCTTCGTTTGTGCTGATTTGTGCAGTTAAAACCGACATTTGTGCTGCTTTACTTTTTAAGATATAATCATTTTAATTTTTTTGGCTGATGACATCACCATCCCCCCATCAAGCTCCGATTTGATCCAAAGTGGTCTCATTTTTTAGTGCTTCATTTGTGCTGATTTGTGCAGTTAAAACCGACATTTGTGCTGCTTGCATGTCCGATTCAAACTATATTCTCTATACTTGCAGGTGATGATCACAACCGACTACATTTATTACACATCTACAACTGCTGTTTTTGTTTCAGGCCGCTTTTTATCCTGTAAATTCTTGTCAGTAATTTAGTCTGGGACAAAAGTAAATTATATCTCACTGCCAACACTGGAAAGAAGGGAAGTCTTTTTAAAATGTTTCTACTGATAAATCAGTGTCTTTATTATGAAGATTACCGAGCCTGTTTGTCCCCTTCTTATTAGATTATTTATATATTCATGCTAATTGGCAAAGATCTCTAGGGAAACGTGTTTTTATTGTTATTTTATTATTATTATTTTTTGTACTTTCCACTGTTATAAGAATACTTATTTTATACAGTGGCTTGGTTGCCCCATGCTGGAAAGGAAAGTAGTTATTCAACAACAGCAGTTGTGGTCCGCTGTCAGAACGCCTTGGTGGAAGAAGATGTGGCCAGATGCACCGTTTGGTCTAACCACTGTTCTCAAGAAAGCAGTTAATTTCATATATTTGTTTTATATTGCAAGTTGTTTTAGCTGTTATTGTAAAATGTGTTTTATATTGTTTTGTATTCCCTAATAAAGATTGATTGCAGCAAGATTTATTGTGCCAAAAAATGAACAACATTGAGTATAAACAGTTAGTTAGTACTACTAAAGCTGCAGCTACAAAACTAAAGCTGCAGCTACAAAACAACACAGTTAAACAGAGGTTATATAAGGAAATTTTACAACACACAAGGCATAATAAACTTACATGTCATCAGTTACACACTTGAAACATCCACTGACATGCATAGGTGACTCAAACTAACTTAGACGAGACTCCTTTGCTTTGCTGCTGACTTGTTCACTTCCGCAGCTCTCTAATAGGGGGGTGGTGACGTCACCGGCCTAAATTTTAATTTATTATATCTTAAAAAGTAAAGCAGCACAAATGTTTGTTTTAACTGCACAAATCAGCACAAACGAAGCACTAAAAAATGAGACCACTTTGGATCAAATCGGAGCTTGATGGGGGGATGGTGATGTCATCAGCCAAAAAAATTAAAATAATTATATCTTAAAAAGTAAAGCAGCACAAATGACCGTTTTAACTGCACAAATCAGCACAAACGAAGCACTAAAAAATGAGACCACTTTGGATCAAATCGGAGCTTGATGGGGGGATGGTGATGTCATCAGCCAAAAAAATTAAAATAATTATATCTTAAAAAGTAAAGCAGCACAAATGACCGTTTTAACTGCACAAATCAGCACAAACGAAGCACTAAAAAATGAGACCACTTTGGATCAAATCGGAGCTTGATGGGGGGATGGTGATGTCATCAGCCAAAAAAATTAAAATAATTATATCTTAAAAAGTAAAGCAGCACAAATGTCGGTTTTAACTGCACAAATCAGCACAAACGAAGCACTAAAAAATGAGACCACTTTGGATCAAATCGGAGCTTGATGGGGGGATGGTGATGTCATCAGCCAAAAAAATTAAAATAATTATATCTTAAAAAGTAAAGCAGCACAAATGACCGTTTTAACTGCACAAATCAGCACAAACGAAGCACTAAAAAATGAGACCACTTTGGATCAAATCGGAGCTTGATGGGGGGATGGTGACGTCATCAGCCAAAAAATTAAAATGATTATATCTTAAAAAGTAAAGCAGCACAAATGTTTGTTTTAACTGCACAAATCAGCACAAACGAAGCACTAAAAAATGAGACCACTTTGGATCAAATCGGAGCTTGATGGGGGGATGGTGACGTCATCAGCCAAAAATTAAAATGATTATATCTTTAAAAGTAAAATAGCACAAATGACCGTTTTAACTGCACAAATCAGCACAAACGAAGCACTAAAAAACGAGACCACTTTGGTTCAAATTGGAGTTTAATGGGGGGATGGTGACCTCTGGATGACCTAAAAAATAATCTTTAATATCTCTTAAACAAAAGTAGCACAAACGATATTTTTTTCTGCACAAATCTGCACTAACGTTGCACTAACCATTCAGTCTATTTGCAGAGTTTTTTGACGTGGGTGGGGTGTCAGCTTCACGCAGCTGCAGCTGACTGGAAGTCAGACTGAGATTTACCTGAAATGAGCCATTGATTTATGCTAAACCACTTTAAAGCTCTGAGTCTCCCTCTGTTCTGCTCTGATGAAGCAGGCCAAGCAGAAAACGAACCAAGTGAAACTAGAAACGAGCTTCATTTTTTTTCTTAACATAATAAACATCCATTAAAGGAATAGTACACCCAAAACATGATTAGCCTTCATTTTCTACTCACCCCAATGCTGAACAAAACTCTGGAGTACTTTTTTGATATCTCAAATGCATCTGGAGATCTGGGAGGCTTCTTGCTGTCTGCTGACATTCAAATAATGGAGGTCTATGGCGCCCGAGACAGAAAGGTCCACAAAAGTCCACAAAAACTTGTCAATATTCCTCCATACTGCTCGTCCAATGTAATCCAAGTGTCCTGAGTGGGTAGCATCCAGAATTTACTCGAAACGAAGTCATTTAGAACGTTTTAGAGCCTAAACAGTAGTGTATAGGATTTCCTAATAGCGCCCTTATGCGCGCTCACGATTCTACGGAAGCCGGCAGACCAAACCAGCGCATTCAGCTCGGCAAAGAACTCATGCTCTTCCTCAACACTGAAGTCCTCAGACATTTTTCTTTCGTTGTTTCTTTCTTTGCACAGGTAAACAGCACATTTCTTCTTCTACGCTTGCATTATCGGCAGACCAGACGCTGAATGCGCACTTTCTTCCGGTTTGGTCTGCCGGCTTCCGTAGAATCGTGAGCGCGCATGGGGGCGCTATTAGGAAATCCTATACACTACTGTTTATGCTCTAAAAACATTCTAAATGACTTCGTTTCGAGTAAATTCTGGATGCTACCCACTCAGGACACTTGGATTACATTGGACGAGCAGTATGGAGGAATATTGACACGTTTTTTGTGGACTTTTATGGACCTTTCTGTCTCGGGCGCCATGGACCTCCATTATTTGAATGTCAGCAGACAGCAAGAAGCCTCCCAGATCTCCAGATGCATTTGAGATATCAAAAAAGTACTCCAGAGTGTTGTTCAGCATGGAGGTGAGTAGAAAATGAAGGCTAATCATGTTTTGGGTGTACTATTCCTTTAAGATGGAAAGAATCTGACAAAAAAAAAACTCAAAACATTTCACATAACAAAGAAATACACAGAATATGTGTTTAATTCGAGGATCTGGCATAATCGTGTTTACAAAATACATCACAAGTAGAAATTAATAACAAAAAAATGTAAATTTACAACCAAAAACTGTGTTTTTTCTGGGAATTTCATGACAGACGGACACAAAGAAGAAAAATAACTATAAGATGCAAAGGAAATATCAGTGATTTTATTTATAACAACCCTCATAAGCAAGTATGTTTAAACCCCCTTTTCACACACACCCCTTAATATTCATCTTTTAGCATCCACTTGCTTTATTTTTAAAATCTGCTTTTTTTCTGAAAACCTCAGAAAACATTAGATTATAAAACAATAAACTAAGTTTTCTTCATGGTGCTGTTTTTATTTTTGATTTCACCTTTATATATGCAGGCTATCTCAGATCCAGGATCTCATTTAAAAGAGAGACTTGTTTCAGCACGTCAAACAAGTTGATAGGTTATATTAATCATTTAAGCAAACAAAACGGCCATGTTAGCTCTGGGGGAGCTCCAAAGATCTGAAGCTCAATTAAAAGAATCGGTTCACAGGATGGCGATTGCTCCGACACTCCACATATCTGGCGTTTGATAAAAGACCAACTAGATTAAATCATTTTTAAAGTTGTTACAAGCAAAATAGAGACAGAAAACAGTTGGAAGAGGGTCCTCTGATCAAAACATAAAACAAATACCTCACTTAATAGGGAAGCTTGAATATACTTAATGGGAGGATGGAGGAGAGTAAAAACAGTACAGTCTGGAAAGAAAACCTGTTAGATGCATTACATTAAATTTCAACTTCCAGCATGATGAGTATTTACAGCATACTTTCACATTTTATTAGTACAAATTTCCACTTCCATGTACCTTGATGCATAGCTTTGAACTTCAAGTATATTACAAAAATTAAATTCTGGCAAAAGATGAAAACTGGCTATGTAAACCTATCGTCCGGACTTACAAGGCATCTATAGCACAGCAATGAAATCCCCATTCATATACATAATGTTTTTCTGAGTGTTTTAGTGTAGAAATGCCTTTAATAATAAGAAATCTAAGTCTTTTCCCATTTGTATGTTTTTGTATATGTTTGTATAAGGATTCAACGCCGTCTTTGGTTTGATCATGTAATTTCTGAATGAAATAAAAATCATTTCAACCAAAATCAAATGTAGAGTTTGATGGTGTCAAACATGTCATTAATACATTAAACTGACGATTCGGCTTTCATTTGGCCGATATTTATAAATGATTAGATTAAAAAAAATAATTAAAAAAGTCCTATATGTTTAACAGATTTTAAATGAGCATAAAAAAAAACTCAGAATAATTCCAAACGGCAGAGGAGAACCGTCTCTCCTGTAGTCTTCCATTTAAAAGATTTCTCAATATTTCTGCAGAGGCTGCAGCTATAAGTTTTAAAGCCTCAACAATTCACTCCCATTACTGTCACCTTCCATATAAATGACAAGCAATCCACATCTAAACACCCTGCTGTAAAACCACTGGGAATTTCACAAACTAAATTGTTTTCAGCTTTTTTTTTTGTTTGTTCTTGCAGTCAGAACTGCAATAAGTACCGCATTCCAGATCTTTTTTTTTTCTAAAGGGTTCATCAGGTTTTCAAATCAAAGTAAAGCATATATTAAGCTCTTATTCTGATATTGCAAACCTGATCAAGATCAAATATCTGCAAGATTATCTATGACGTTTATACATTTTATCAAATCTAGTCCTACTGTGCACAAAATACACCTATTTATTTGTTAAATATGAGTGCAGCTTAAACAAAGCGAGCATCGAGTTTTAATAATTTCCATGGAAGACATCATGGTGCAATCGAAAGTAATTTTAGAAAAGACAATCAAAGTTAATCACATCTACACAACTGGAATGGATTACTAAATGAGCTAAATGACCCAGTACAGGCTGAACAGCAGAAAGGTACAAAAAACACATTAAAGAATCATACATATACTTAATTTGTTGGAGGTTTGGTTTTCTGAGTCTACTTCCTTCATGAGGCTGAGGACAATTTGCCGTATTTCAATCAAACTGTGAATTTCTCTCTCCACCAGAAATCTTTGCTGTAAATGGTCGACCAATTCATGTCTTTAAGTTAAGGCCGATTTTGTATATAGTGGAGGACAGGTATGAAAAACAACAAAATGAAGGTTTCAACGGCCTAGACAAAGTTGGGATGTAATTCTGCATGAGTTGCGACTGTGTGTTCTTAAAATAATTTAAAAAAAAAGCAAATTACACTTAGAGACTGGTTGTTTTGAAGAGTGTTTTCCCTTTTATAAATGAAATCGTATTACTAAATACAAGCAAGCTTTGTATGATATTAAAATGGCATTAAGCTATTAAACATTAATTGCAACAAAAAATTGGCTTTTACAAGTATAGAATGCCCTCTTTCAACAGTTGCTACCCTTACATTTACAAACATGATGAAAATAATTTACGTAATATGATTTAGTTTAATGCAGTTTCTTAAAGCTAAATGCAAAGTAGATTTACAATCATTTGGTTAATTAGCATTTCTGATTAGAGGAATTAGCTCACACATTGTAGGTGAGCTGAAGTTTAAAGCTGGCTGTGGGGTTTCTGGATGACCTCCCTCCATCTGTGGATCGGTGGGCAGCCGCCGGCAGCCAGCTTTCTGAGCAGGCTGCAGGGCTTCAGGCCTGGAACATCAGGGTGCAGCTGGTGGTAGCGTTCCAGCCTGTCCAAAACTTTGTCCAGGCCCACCATGTCAGCGAAGAACATGGGACCCCCGCGGTGGCGGGGCCAGCCATACCCAAGCACATAGATGACATCGATGTCTTCAGGTCCTGCAGCTATTCCATCCTGGAGAATTTGGAAGCCCTCATTAATCAAGGCATAGAGGCAGCGCTCCAGCACTTCCTGCTGATCTATGCGGCGTGCTACCAAGCCATGCCGGGCTCTGTACTCCTCCAGAAATCTGTGCAGCCAAGGGTCGGATTTAGCCACACGACCACCAGGTTTGTCGTACTGATACCACCCTCTGCCCGTTTTCTGACCAAACCTTCCCTGCTCACAGAGCAGGTCTCCCAAAGGACTGTACCTCCTGCCTCCCTGGATTCTAGCAGACTTTCCTGTAGAGTCAGGCACAACTAAACCATCTGCTTTCCTGATTTTCCACCCAACATCCAACCCAGAGAGGTCAGACACCTTGAATACACCCATAGGAAACCCAAACTCTTCCAACACCTGATCCACCTGCTCAGGTGTGGCTCCTTCTTCCAACAAGAAGAAAGCTTGCTCCAAATAAGGCTTCAGCATTCGGTTCCCTACAAAGCCCCGACAGTTTCCAACTGCAACACTCACTTTTCCTATTTTCTTCCCCATCTGCATGGCCGTGGCCACAGCTTCAGGAGAGGAACGTGGCCCATACACCACCTCCAGCAGCTTCATGACATGAGCCGGAGCGAAGAAATGCATCCCAACCACCAGCTCTGGGCTCTGGGTTTGAGAAGCCAGCTCGTCTATGTCCAGCGCGGAGGTGTTTGAGCACAGAAATGTTCCTGGTTTGCATATGGCCGACAGCTGCCTAAAAATGGCTTTCTTCAGAGCCATGTCCTCAAACACAGCTTCGATGACGAGGTCAACATCTGCTGCAGCCTTAAGGCTGCAGCTGTATTTGATATTACCGTGTGCCAGGGGCGCCCCTCGCCTCTTGGCGTCACGCTCCAACATGCCAGATACTGCCTGCTTGGCCTCCAACAGCTGCTTCTCCTGGGTTTCCACGGCAACCACAGAGAACCCTGCCTGAGCCAGGGACACACTTATACCTCGTCCCATGGTGCCAAGCCCTGAGAGGAAAGAAATCCACCATTTAAATATAATTCATATTTGGTACACAAATTGATCTGTTAAAACTTTAATTGATAAATTAAATTAATGACAGGGTTTCATTTTTTTACGTCTTCCTTGTGTAATAAGAGGAAAAAATCAAATGTGCCTCTGAAAAATTTGGATTTTGTAAAAAGAATAAAGTGCATTCATAGAAAGCTGAGCACAAGGAAAAAAATGCAGCCAGTGCTACCAAACTAAATTTGGGTTTTCATTATGTATAAACTATAAACATAAAAAATTTAAGTATAAAGGCCTGAAATATTTCCCTCTGTCAATTGAATCAAAAGAATCAATTAACTTTCCTTTATGAAACGAGGAAAAAAATTCTGAACTTTTTGGATAGTTTCTATTTTTTGAGCAGTTTGTCCAAACGTTTTTCTATACCCATCCAGACTTGTTCACTACTTAAATAACAAATATTATTTTCAGACTGCACAGGAATCCTTGCCCCCCACACTACGCTTTCATGACAGCGTAGTGTTGTCAGAGTGTTCTCAGAAATCATTTTTGGCATATTCAATCGTTTTTTAGAGCTTGCAGTTTCAATGCACAAGCTGCTGAGCCTTGCATATCCAAAATGTTTTGCAGCCCATCCTCCCTGCAGGAAAGAGCGAGTCCATTTACCAAACTTGGATGAACTGTTAATGAGGGCTTAGTTTCCATGGGCAACAGGACTTTGGAGATGCCACACAGATAGCCTGAAGACTCGGTGTGCCTGTGCTAATTGAAAGCTGAGCGCAAATTAAAAGCCTTAAACTCTCACCGATAACAGCGGCTTTACGGACAGGCCTGGGCTTGCTGGTGTCCCAGCGGGCACCACTGGGCGTGCTCCACCTGCTGACAGCTCTCTGGGCAAAGAAGTAGTACTGCAGAGCACGGGCCTGGCCTGAGGTGAAGAGTGTGGAAAATAGCTCCCTCTCTCGCTCCATCCCCTTAGCGTAGGGCAGAGTGACAGCAGCGTGAACTGCCTGGACACAGGTAACAGGTGCTATGGCTCCGCGGGCGCTCCGCCGCACCTCTTTCATCACTTTTTCAAAGACTGCATCCAAATCAGGGGGGCGTGGGCATGGAAACGTACCGATTCGACGGGCATCCAGAGATTTACCTGGAAAATATATGAGGAAGAAGTTGCCTCAAATACATTACATCTAGTGAAAAGCAGAAATTCATTAAAAAAAAACATTCTTAAACTTAGATTCTGGTCATGTCAATATGCAATTTTAAGCTCCCTTTTTTTTTAAGCTCCCTTTTTTTTTTTTTTTTTTTTTTTTTTTACATAGTGCTTCCTTCTTTCCACTCTGTTGAAAATTTCAACTGGCACTCAGGAAGTGTGGATATAATTCATTTTTCAGGCACACTCATCCACTCAGTCAGCCTCTGAGAGCAGGCTGATCTGACAGGCCATTTCCAGATAATTGCAGGAACTGCCTGAACGCTGCAGCATTGAGTGAAACAAAAAAGCCAAAGGTTCCCCCTCCTGCAAAGTTCATCGACTTGTCTGCTTTCCAGCCCTATGGTGGCTTGGAAAATGTTCAAACACCTTGAACTTGACATTTTTTCATATTCCAGAAAACAAACCTTTTATCCAGATTTTTAGATGGACAGCCCACCGTAGCGCATTATTGGAATTTTGGGGGATTTTTTTCAAACAAATGAATAGTGTGGCATGCAGTAATGTTCAGACCACTGAGTAAATCCTTCTGTAAGGGATTGTTTACTGTTCAATCCAACCACTTTACAAGACAACCCATCCTGCATGCTGTGATTTTAAAGGCTGGGAACAAGGTGAAAAAAAATGGTCGCTCGAAAAAAAAAACACATTAACAGCATCTTAATTCCCAACCCTGACTACGCTGATGTGATTACAAGAGACACCAGTCAGAAACCTTCACAGCTACACTGAATTACTCTCACATGAGGGTCTGGGTCTAAAACTGGGTCACTACTGTGAAGCTTAAAGCTACAGGAACTATATTTGATTTATCTTATCCACTTTCTCCAATGAGAAATTAATTTCTCAAAAAAAAAAAAAGTGGGTTTTACAACATGAGAAATGAAGATGAAGGACATCCATGAAGACATATTTAATTCTCTGTAAACAATTATATGTCGCTGAGGAGATATGTGGCAGCTTGATGCAGTTTCAGTGTGTTTTAGGAGGCATTATTGCTGCAGTTAATCTGTAAATGGTTGAGCCGTGGATTTGCAGAGGATGGGAATCCTGGCTGCCCCTCGACAGATGTAGCGGGCAGATGTTGCAACCGCTGGGTAAAAAAAAAAAAAAAGTTAATCTCGTCACCAGTGAGAGACTCAGATCTGTTCCGGCTATGCCTGTAATAAATTACATGCACAAACTGTTTGTTTTTTCTGTGCATTTGGAGACATTGGAGCTTGGTATGCATGCTGAGGTCATGCATTTTCTCAAAATGCATCCACAGTCTAAAGTTCCAGTCCTAATACTCCATGTCTGGTAGTTAATTCAGGCATTTGGGTAAAACAAAGATTCAGCTTTACAAACACAAACCCCTTTCTTACAAGGTTCTGTCCAATCTGCCAGTTTTCAGATGAGAATCTCTAAAGTTCCTGTACCTTGAAGGAAGGAAGGAAGGAAGGAAGGAAGGAAGGAAGGAAGGAAGGAAGGAAGGAAGGAAGGAAGGAAGGAAGGAAGGAAGGAAGGAAGGAAGGAAGGAAGGAAGGAAGGAAGGAAGGAAGGAAGGAAGGACATTATCTTTTATAATACTCCGATTAAAAATCTGTTAAAATCCTCCGATTTAAAGTTGAAATTTTCCCACAGGTGGAAAAAGAGATTCATTTAGCAACAGGCTTAATAGTGAGACAAACAGGTTCTCAGCTGATTTAAACCCCACAGGACAAAATGTAAAGGTTCAGAAACTCTTAAACAGCTAAGAGGATATGTCACTTTGCGACATTTCTGACACAAAGTGTAGTGCAGTGAAGCCTACAGTGCAGTCATAAATACACCGACTCATGTTTGTTTCACACAGAAAAATAAAAGGTCTCCATAAAGCAGGACCCCGCTGAGGCAAAATACATATCCCCCCTGAGTAAACTCCAACACACACAGCAGAGAGGGCGGGGTGTTTTCAGTTCACTGGAGCTGTAGACACACTTCTTTGCTCTCTTTCTTATTTCTGCATGTTAAATATGAAGCCAAAGTTCATTTTAACTTGACAGACGGATATGAGGTAGCCACAGGATGCTAGCCAAGCCTCCCCAAAGCCTAAAACATCACTTTCTTTCTTTATTCTTTAAGCTTCTTTCATTTTTTAATTGATTTGAGAACACTGGCTTTGCTTTTCACTTTAATAATTATTCAGCCGATATGAATGAGCCATTCTTCACTCAGACTGGGAGATCACTCCTCCGACACTCTAGGGACGCGGCACACTTCAGGAATCTACTCTGTGCGTAAATGAGTCTGACTCAGGTGCGTGCGGGATTCCTGGTCCCCCTTAAGTGGCTGGAGAAGGCCCCAATATTAATATTCTAGGAAAGTTTGTCCCTTTTCGCCCTCCTGAATTATACAGCAAAAGCAGTGAAGACATCAGATCCCATCTGACAGGGCCATGCAACATTTATGGACCATGTCGGTGGAGGATCTGGCTGCCGTGTCTTCTGCCTGCTTTGCCCTCTAAAGGCTTCATGTCGACACGTCTTGATGTCAGCCTCGCCTAAAATAACAGTTTCTCCTCCTTCTTCTGAGTTAATGTTTATTTTATTTTCTATCACTTCATTAAATACTTCTGAATATGCTTTTTTTTTTGTGAAACTTACCTTCAACGCTTTGAGCAAACTTCACAGCTGCATCGACAGCATTTTGATCCGTCACCTCATCAACTATTCCAAGCTGCAGAGCCTCCGCCGCAGTCACATGGCGGCCTGTGGGACACACAGAAGTCCTTTATACATTATGTACACTGCAAAAAATGTAAATCTAAATAAGTCATTTTTTTCTTAAAATAAGTGCATTTTATCCTGATTTGAGGAGATAAATGAAACACTTTGCCAATGGAACAAGATAATTTACATTTGAAATAAGAAAAATCAATCGCATTGTCTTATTTCAAGTGCATATTATCTAATTAACGTATTTTAAGTGTAAAAATACTCATTCCATTGGCAAACTATCTTATTTACCTGCTCAAATTCAGGGTAAATACACTTGATTTAAGAATTTTTTACTTAATTGCAGATTGTTTTTGCAGTGTATAACGTGACATATTGGAGTTACTGGGTGGCAAATGATAATACATAAAGGCCTTGTTACTGGGTTGCTTGACAAGAGTAAAACCATTTCTTTATGTTTTTATGATCTAAAAAAAATCTGCTTATTTACCAAAATTCATCCATAATGTCTGAATATTGGCAATGTTGATTTTTAAATTACTGCTTTGATTTAAGAGTTTTGCTAAAAAATAAAACCCCAACATCTGCAGCTTTCCAGCAGATTCCTAACGTTATTTAAAGGATTAATCATAATGCTGCCTGTAATAAAAGTTACAGTTTGGTTCGTTAAATTCTTTCTTAACACTTTGGGAAAAGCTGACTATACCTAAACCTAAAAGATGTGAAAGAGAAAATGTCATAAAAAGCCTAAACTTTGTTTCAAAATAATAACATCAAATGGATTGTATAAAAAAAAAACAAAGTATTTCTTTAAGTTTTTTTTACACAAATCACTCAGGTGATTGCAGCTTTATTTTTCTACCATCTAAAAGATTTGTTTCTTCTTCAAGTTTTAAACGATTAATGTCGTTAATCCTGAAAAAAAAGAAGTTACAAGAATAAACCAGAAGAAACTACATTTACAAAAAAAAAAAAGTAATGGATTGGAAGCTCAAACATTTTAATAAAAAGTTTGGGGATGTCTGAATCATTCATTTCACTTATCATTTCTTATAAGTGAAAAGGAGCTGAAACTTTAGAGGGATACAGGGAGTCAGTAAAACTTACCATGTGCTGACACCTGCTGGACAGAGGCGGTAGTACATTTAGCTGCTAAAATCAATTTCAGACCCCATAAAATTCCATCTGATACTCTACAGGTGCTGGTCATAAAATTAGAATATCATGAAAAAGTAGATTGATTTCAGTAATTCCATTTAAAAAGTGAAACTTGTATATTATATTCATACATTACATACAAACTCATATATTTCAGATGTTTATTTTGTTTAATTTTGATGATTACAAATGACAACAAATGAAAATCTCAAATTCATCATATCAGAAAATTAGAATATTACTGAAGACCAATAAAAACAAAGGATTTATAGAAATGTTGGCCAACTGAAAAGTATGAACATGAAAAGTATGAGCATGTACAGCACTCAGTATTTAGTTGGGCCTCCTTTGGCCTGTATTACTGCAGCAATGCGGCGTGGCATGGAGTCGATCAGTCTGTGGCACTGCTCAGGTGTTATGATAGCCCAGGTTGCTCTAATAGTGGCTTTTAGCTCTTCTGAATTGTTGGGTCTGGTGTATTGCATCTTCTTCTTCACAATACCCCATAGATTTTCTATGGGGTTAAGGTCAGGAGAGTTTGCTGGCCAATTAAGAACAGGGATACCATGGTCCTTCAACCAGGTACTGGTAGCTTTGGCACTGTGTGCAGGTGCCAAGTCCTGTTGGAAAATGAAATCTGCATCTCCAAAAAGTTGGTCAGCTGCAGGAAGCATGAAGTGCTCTAAAACTTCCTGGTATGTGGCTGCGTTGACCCTGGACCTCAGAAAACACAATGGACCAACACCAGCAGATGACATGGCACCCCAAACCATCACTGACTGTGGAAACTTTACACTGGACTTCAAGCAACGTGGATGAAGTGCCTCTCTTCTTTTCCTCCAGACTCTGGGACCTTGATTTCCAAAGGAAATGCAAAATTTACTTTCATCAGAGAACATGACTTTGGACCACTCACCAGCAGTCCAGTCCTGTTTCTCTTTAGCCCAGGCAAGACGCTTCTGACGCTGTCTGTGGTTCAAGAGTGGCTTGACACAAGGAATGCGACAGCAGAAACCCATGTCTTTCATACGTCTGTGTGTGGTGGTTCTTGAAGCACTCACTCCAGCTGCAGTCCACTCTTTGTGAATCTCCCCCACATTTTTGAATGGGTTTTGTTTCACAATCCTCTCCAGGGTGCGGTTATCTCTCTTGCTTGTACACTTTTTTCGACCACATCTTTTCCTTCCCTTCGCCTCTCTATTAATGTGCTTGGACACTGAGCTCTGTGAACAGCCAGCCTCTTTAGCGATGACCTTTTGTGTCTTGCCCTCCTTGTGCAAGGTGTCGATGGTCGTCTTTTGGACAACTGTCAAGTCAGCAGTCTTCCCCATGATTGTGTAGCCTATAGAACTAGACTGAAAGACCATTTAAAGGCTTTTGCAGGTGGTTTGAGTTAATTAGCTGATTAGAGTGTGGCACCAGGGGCCATCAATTTTGAACCTTTTCACAATATTCTAATTTTCTGATATGATGAATTTGAGATTTTCATTTGTTGTCATTTGTAATCATCAAAATTAAACAAAATAAACATCTGAAATATATGAGTTTGTATGTAATGTATGAATATAATATACAAGTTTCACTTTTTAAATGGAATTACTGAAATCAATCTACTTTTTCATGATATTCTAATTTTATGACCAGCACCTGTAAATCAGGTGGACGCAGTCAGATTACACTAATCCCTCTCTAATAATTTTTATGTCAATTTATGTCAGGAGTGAAGAGAGCATAAAGTAAATAATTTACTGTTTGGGAGAAAAACTTAACCTCATGCAAAAATATTTTGCACATACATTTCTGAACGCTTAAGTAATGGAGCACTTTCATTTGGATGTACACTTGACTTTCCTACTTTATTAAGACTTTAGCTCTTTTATTTTGATTAATTTTTTGTAATTTAAGCACAACATATGTTTGTATCAACCCCTCTTTACACTGTTACCTCTAAATTAAATCCAATGTAAATATTATTCCAGAAACTTTAGATGAGATTATAAAAAACAGAAAAACAAATGTTCTCTTGGCTGTTTTTCTTTTTCCATGTAATCCAAAAATGTAATTACTCCAATGAAATATCATTATTTCATTTGCTTTAAGAGTCCTGTTTATATAAAGTGGACCAGGGTTGCTGCTATTGCATTCTTTAATTGACATTGCCCATTTCAATTAGGATTGGTTTGGATCATATAGTTGCAGGACACTGCCCCCTAGAGGTTGGAGTAACTTGTTTACTTTCTCAAATTTTTGAGAAAACCTTATTAACTAATGACAACACATTTCATATTTAACGTTCTTGTTGGTCATTTTGTGAACCATGTGCAGCAGTCTAACTAATGAGGGGGGTGATTACATCTGAGGAGCAACAATAATTGGTTTAACTGGTTTCACAATGTTCAAAAGTAAAAGAATGCTGCGAAGTGCAACTGCAAAAAGGATTTGAAAAATGCAAGGTGAAAAAGAAAATGGAAACAGAATAGGGAATTAAATTTTTAAATGTTTGATTACGGGAGTTATTTATAATTCAATATAAGAATTATGGTTTTTAAACATCCATTTAGAAAGAAGGTTTGAAAGTAAATTTTTAAATTGCAGATAATAGTTTATAAGGGATGTACGGTGAACAAGTGGGTAGTGTTGTGGCCTTGCAGCAACAAGGTTCTGAGTTCGATTCCCAGCCCAGTGTCTTTATGCATGGAGTTTGCATGTTATCCCAGTGCATGCGTGGGTTCTCTCTGGGTACCCTGGATTCCTCCCACATACCAAAAACATTGCTGTTATGTTACATACATTTATTATTTAAAATGTGCAATTAGAAAAGGCTTTTCAAATTGGATAACTAATTGTATGATTTAATTTGAAATGGCTGTTTTTCTTTTTCAGTGACTCTTTTGGTCCTCCATACTTGTAACCTTTTATAGCAGTGAAAATTCAAAACATATTTCTCCAAGTCCATATGATGATATCGCATTCACAAAACCGCTCAAATCAGAAACAAATTTTTTTCCAAAACTTTACAATACAGGATTTTCTATCTTTGTATTCTTGGCTGTTGATACGATTAAATAACTGTTACTGATGAGACCAGCATTGATGAAAAATTGATGGATAAACAGAAAAGCTGTAAAGCTTTTTAATTATTTAAAACACTCAACTGCTCTGGAGCACAACAAAATAACGCATCAATTCCATAGTAACTGATGTATCTGTACTAGGAGCATTTGTATTTGTACCAGTAGTGATGAGCTCCAAGGCAGCCGGGACACCAATGAGCCTCGGGAGACGCTGAGTTCCTCCTGCACCCGGCAGCAGACCCAAAGTCACTTCTGGAAGTCCAAGTCTGGCCTAAAAGAGGATGATTCATTAAATGCAATACGCTGTGTTCATTAAACCCATCATAAAGACATTTATACAAAGAATAAAGCCATGATTTTTTTTCCCCAGACAGTCATTTACTTGAGTCCAAACTTTTTGGTTCAATAATAATACGGTGATTTGTTTAAACTCTTCCATCAACTGTCCGAGGTATTATTCTGCTTTAAGGTGAGCCTCCATCCTGTCTTTAGCAGCCTCTAACACATCTTCTTCCAATAGTTGTCCTGTATTTAGCTTCCTCCATCTTCCCATCAGCTCTGACAGACTTCCCCTCCCTCCCCTGCTCTAACATCCCCACAGCATGATGCAGCAGGTTGAATTTAAAAAACAAACATTGAAGTATCTGAACCTAAACCCCTTTTAATGTTCTATACAACTTTATTCTGCTTGATCTCAGATGTTCTGCAGCAAACCACTGAGGCCTTCAAATAACAGCTGTATTAGTACTGACAATAAGGTCTGCAGTTTTCCCATCTTTAATAATTAGTAGATGAAAGCAACTAGTAGCATTATAATAACTGCAGAGGTGTTTTAGTAAAATAAGCAAATATAAATGAAATTTTGGGGTTCTTATTTCTAAAATGAAATAAAAGAATGCATCCTTTGAACCAAGCATATATTTGTATAGATCTTCACATCAATTCATATGAAAATATTTTGGGGTTAGAGTTTGCCATGGGGCAAAAGTATAAAGGTTCAAGAGCTACGAATACCATTGTAATACAAGCATTGTTTATTAGCCACATAGAAAATATATTGATTGATCAATATATTAACATTTATCTAAAATACTATCTTAAATGTAACAATTTAGCATTTCTGAATTATCTTTTGTACCCCCCATAAAAGCATTACTACAACATTTAATAGAGAAAAAGAATCTGTCCAATACTTTTGGACATAATAATAAAATAATTTTGCTTTTAGAATTAATAAAGCTAACTCTTTCTAAGTGAACTTATGCGACAGTAGTTGAGTATTATGAAATATAAACCTGTCACTTAGATGCTGATGCAGCTTTACACTGTCAACACAAAGACACTGACTAACAGAGACACAGGGACCTGAAGCGTGAACTGACCTTAGAGTGCGCGATACGATAGTGACAACTGAGCGCTAACTCCAGGCCTCCGCCTAAAGCGACCCCTTCGATGGCTGCCACCACTGGTTTGGCTGCTGCCTCGATCATATGGATCATTGGCACCAGAGGAGGGCCGCTCATTTTAGCTCCAAACTCTCTGATGTCTGCTCCTGTTATACATAAACATGACATTAAATCAGGTCAAACACACATTACCAGTGACTCATTAGCAAATACAATCAGCTGGAACAGAAAATGTAATTAGGAAAATAGACTTGTTTTCCGTTTTGAATCCTGACGAGGAACAGAGGTTCGTCGTACCTCCACAGAATTTCCCATCCTGGCCACAGATTACCACAGATTTCACCTCTGGCTCTCTGAGGGCTCTGTGCATCATATCAACAATGCCTTGCCTCACAGCAGCACTGCAGCAAGAAACAGAAAGAGCAGATTTGAAACTTTCAAAACTGAAGTTCCAAAACATCGTAGTCTTCCTGCTGCACATTTCAACCCCACTTCGGTTAGAAACCCAGTGCCTGGCAAATAGTGCATTTTTTTCGTGGTAAAGACTGTTGAAAAAGTGAACCCTGCTAGCCTTATCAAGAAAAAAAAAAGATCAAGAATTATGAGTAAACACAAGCATCTATTAAAACTAGTTTAAACAGAACAACTCTAATAGCTGAAATGTTAACAGTGTGCTCCTGACAGTTTGCTTTGCTCTCATGCAGCTAACAGTAAATGATTAATTAAGGTGTATTATTGTAGGCACTCAGATCATGCTTCGGTCTAAAAGAGTTATCTGATGGGCAGAACACATGAGTTAGATCAGCAAGTGGAGTTTAAACTCTTACATTGGGAGAGATAGCAAAAGAAAAGCAATTGACCACAATAGTTGTGCATAAAAATGTAAAGTAACATGATGCAACAGAGTAAGTATGTTGATCGTGTTAAGATTATTCTTCATGGATGACACATTCAATCATAAATCATAGGCAGATTATATGCAAAAGCATTATGCCACTGTGAGGGACAGAACATCTTAGAAATTCTGAGATTGAAAAGAAAAACTTGCTGCTTTTTGGAGAATATTTGTTTACCACAAAGGCCCCAATCCATTAGATCATGATCATTTTCTATTATTATCATTGTAATATTATTTAATAGATACCCTACTTTTGTTGGCCAAAACAAACAAAAAAATAAATAAAAACAAAAATAACTCCTGACTAATCTTAAAGTAATTATTTTAAAGGCTGTTTAGTTCTGTAGTAATTAACTATAACAGATGCAGCTACAACTACAAGCAATTCTACTAATGGAAGAATCTTTGTTTATTTAACCAAACAGAAACTTTTCAAACTCTGTTCAGTTTTCAGAACCTTTTTAGAATCTTTTTATAACTTCCAGTAAGATTAAAGATGTATGTAAAGTGTCATAAATTATCATCCTAATTAAAATATGTATTAATTGCATGATATTCAAATTCAAAAAGGACATGGTAAAAAAAAATTATAAATGAATACAATAAATGTTTTAATAAATTCTTAACAAAAGATATCAAAATTAAAATTAAAATTCAGTCATTTAAAATTTAATAAACACGCTTATCATCGAAAAATACTTCAGTATTTTCTATTTGTCCAGAGATTCCTACAATATGAAATTATTTAAACAATAACTTTGGCTTATCAATCAACCCTGGCATTTTATTGGCTGGCCTACAGCTGTTTCTAGAAATAAGCTGCAAATTGATTTTTTCTGTTTGTTTGTTTCCAAATTAATTGGCATAATGCCACATTTAATTAATTACATAACTACTTTTTATTACAATGTGTGACACATTGTATATACAGAATATTTTTTATTATTATTGTTCTGTTAAAAAAATAAAAAAACTGAAAGCTTTTTGGGGGCCAATACAGTCAGAGGCGGAGCCCCTGTTTGTTTTGCATTCGTTAACTTTTTTTTTTTTTTTTTGCAAATTCTTTCAAGGAATTGCACAATCTGACAATGGAATGTATTTTCTGGATCACCTATTTCTAGGTCAGCAGTCATTGCAAACAATCCCGTTTGTGAAAATGAGGCTCTTTGAAGTAAAACCGCAGCACGTTTCTCACCTCAGTGCATTGACGGGAGGATTCTGCAGAGTAATCACACCGACAGAGCCTGAAACTCGGCTGTACAGAGCCATGATTTTTCAACAGAGTCTTCTTGTTGTTGCTGCAACTCTTCTGTTCAACAACTGAACTTTGAAACTGTTGGACTACTTTATCAGAGGAGGTAAAGTCAGTGTCTGATTCACAGTCTCATTATAAAGGGCTGTTTCACCCATTTTGAGTGACAGCTCCAAATAAAAGATCCAGATCAAACCTGTACACCATCACTCAACAATTAACAGATATGATTAATTATGTAGAAAGAAAGAAAGAAAGAAAGAAAGAAAGAAAGAAAGAAAGAAAGAAAGAAAGAAAGAAAGAAAGAAAGAAAGAAAATGAATACCTCATCATATGCTTTAAATTACACACAGTTTAAACTAATTAGGCACACATTATGGGAACATTAATGTAGAAACTTAGAACTCTATTAAGAAATTAAAGCAGGTCTAAAAATAATTTCAAAGCAGTCACTTCAATGTACAAAAATACTGTACAGGTGTAACTTTCTGAAGGACTGGAGTGGACATGTCCCCACCAATAATTTCAATATATAGACTGGCTCTCAACAATATGTGGAACAATTTTCTAATTTTGATTTTGCTGCTTTTGAAGGAGGATATTCACTAATGCAACTGAAAGGGAAAACATGCATCCATCAATCCACATTTTTCTAGATGGATTGATGGATGGATGAATGAAACTGAAATTGTGTCCATCCTAGGAAGGCATGATATTGCTTTTGGCAATGCATCGGCATCAGCGGTTATTCATCCTTTTTTTATATACATAAATGTCTAACTACCCATACATATAGATATCAGTGTATTTTGGTTCTTTTGAGCTCATTTTTGGAAAATACAAACCCTATTGAAAGCGTTTGTGTGGAGTAACTGTAGGCCCATCAGCCCCCACCCTTAGAGTTTCCCCACCAACTGTCATCACAAAGTTACACCCTTGTGTACAGATGTACATTTAAACAAACTACCAACGTGTCCAGGCATTATCATAACCCAAAATTCGACAGCAAAAAAATAGGGTTGGACCGTCTGTATCACAACAGACAACTGATCAATACCGATAGCAAATAATTTTGAAAGTCTGTAATTTCACCTAAATCTGAAACAGAACCATAAAGCATTCTGGGGGATGTAGGCAGAGGAAGGGATTTAGCCTCTCACAGCCAAACTAAGTGAGGTTGGTGGTAGGGAAGACCTCCTATTAAAGGTTAAAGGTTAAGTTTAAAAAAGTTAGGTTTAGTCTTTTTTTCTCCCATTGTTTCTTTTTTAAATAGGTGAAACAAGGTGAAATAATATCAAACAAATAGCTTATGAGAGTATTATTAAATCCAAGTATACTTTAAGTTCATGTTTGAATGTATAGTCATATATTACCAAGTACATTGTTGCAAGTATACTAGAAATGACCTAAAAAAATATACCAAACTGGCCTATTTTAATTGTACACCAAGTATAGGGTACTTAAAATTGTCTTTCATATTGATTAATAACTTTCAAGTCTACTTTTAGTTTATCAAAGTACACCTAAACTATTCTTCCAGGTATATTTCTATTTTACTTGTAATAAACTATTCAGTCTGCTCTTTTAGTTTAAGGTAAGTACATTGTGAAAAGTGTATTTAAAACAACATTTTAGTTCACTGATTAATAAATACATGAAGTTCACAGTTCAGTGCTTGTAAATAGATGTTTTAAAGTGCACAATGTGTCAACATCTCTTTAAGAGGGCGTGTTTTTAAAAACCTGTACATTTCTACTAATCAGATAAGATAGGTAAGTTTTACTCAGTGAAAATTTATTTATAAGGTAAGTTAAGACGCTTAACGCCTTTAACTACGATTCTGATACTAACTTCGTCCGCTATTACCATTTTGCCCTCCAGCTGTTTCCGCTGTGGACTATCGCCCCCATCTGGAGCGGAAGCTAATTAACTTTACCATTTATCTCCCTTTCGATATATAATATATATAATATATTTTTTTTATTCTCTGTGTTATTATGTATGTACGGAGCCCCTCTGATGACATGGTCAAAAAAAAATTTAATTGTGGCCACGAAGTAGTATTTCGTGGCCACGCAATAAGTATAACGTGTGCACGAAATACTACTTCGTGGCCACGCAATAAGTTTAACGTGCGCACGAAATACTATTTCGTGGCCACGCAATAAGTTTAACGTGCGCACCAAATACTTATTAATAATATTATCATTCCTGGACAACTGGGTAAGCAAATCGAGCGCGCCTTCTCTAAGGTCTAAGGCGCGCTCGATTTGCTTACCCAGTTGGTCTCCGCCAGTCACGTGACATTTGTTGCTGAGACGCCATTTGAGGTGGAAAAGGCGTAGGGTAAACAACCGCAGCATAGCTAAACGAAGGACTAAAGGCCCTTTTACATACAGTAACAGCCTGTCCAAGATAAGTCATTACAGTTAACATAAGCCTGAAAACAGGGGCGGATTTATTGATATTAATAAGTATTTCGTGCAAACGTTAAACTTATTGCGTGGCCGCGAAGTAGTATTTCGTGCGCACGTTATACTTATTGCGTGGCCGCGAAGTAGTATTTCGTGCGCACGTTATACTTATTGCGTGGCCGCGAAATACTACTTTGTGGCCACAATAAAAAAAATGTTTTGTCCATGTCATCAGAGGGGCTCCGTATGTATGTATGAATTATGAACCGATGCTTAAAATAAATTTTAAACTAGCTGAGACGGTTGACGCAGGTCTAACGTCGTCGGCGACGTCACCGCGGCGGCTGGCCGTTGTTCTGTTCACGAGGGATAACAATAACATTAAGGAAGGAGAGAAGAAGAATTTGCCAACCACCATAAATAAAAGAAGAAGAAGAGTGAAGAAGAGGAGCTGGGTCGGTCCTTCTATCGAGGAGAATGCGCTCCCTCGTCGGGCTAGCCGCTGTTGTGACCGCAGCCAGCCTGTACCTGTACTGTCTGTCTCTGTACCTCCCAGCGGGACCACGGAGACGTCCTCAGCCGGGTCCAGAGGCTGGAGATGTGGAAGGCAGAGAGTCCGAGCAGAGCAGTGTCACCTCCGACGGATTCGGCAGGTAAACCACCCCCCCTTCTCCGGTGTTAGCAGTTAGCTCTTAGCCAGAATTAAAATAGTCAGCGGCTAATGAAGGACTCTATAGTATATATAAAGTAATTAAAGTACCCATTTTTCTGAGAAATACTTTAAACAACCAGTACTTTCCTCAATCCAGCAGTCTAAGATCTAAAGCGACTGATGTTTGATTGTCTGGTTGCATTGTAGATTTCTGTTAGATGTGCCCCAGCTGTAATTTAACATAACATTATGATCAGATCCAGGAACACGATGATGCCTCCATAGATCTAACTTGTTTATCCAAAACCCCACTGATGTCCAACTGGAGGTCATGTGAAAGTCTCCAGCCTGTTGTTGTGCTTTTCCCAGTATCCCTGAACCATTTTTACTTTGTGCTTAAATCCTTCATCCTGCTGAAGGAGGCTGCAGCTCTCAGGAGATGCAGCTTCCTTGAGAAGTGTGCATATTGTCTACAGCAAATTGATTACTTTGACATTAACCAAACTTGTTATGATACACTCATAGTAGGCAGGGACCAGCACAACATTGTATAAAGCATCACAATACCTCAGCCAGCTGGTCTTCTTCCTAAAACACGAATGATTTCATCCTGGTGTCATAGACCCTTAATAAAGTCTGCTGCAAGTGGCTTTGTGTTGTTTATTTCATATACTGTAAATGAGAAAAGTTCTGATTGTTTGCTTAAAGTATTTCTCTGAAAAAAAGGGTTAGATGGTATTAATCATAAAGTGTATGTATTACAATATAATTACTGTATGTATACTGTTGAGTCCTCTATTAGCTGCTGCCTTATTTAAATCTGCAACAACTTGTGCAATCTCTATTTAATAACCTGTGCAAAGAGACATCAGCTGTTTTATTTTATATATATATACACACACTGCACATACCCCATCTCCTCCTTTTGGCACCACTATGAGATCTATATTATATACTGTAAATGTCCTGATATTCAGTAGCACAAGTGTCGCTTATGAACACAGAAGGCAGCTCTGTAAAATCCTGTTAACAGTTTATTTATCTGTGTCTGATTTTTTTGTTTATTAATTTTTGATCTAACTTGAGAGTGACTCTTGTGACAGGTTGAAGTTCCCATCAGACCTGGAAGAGCTGCGAGAACTGGCTGAGCTCCTGCAGTTCTACAAAACGGAGCACACTGGATATGTCCTGCTCCTGTTCTGTAGCGCATATCTCTACAAGCAGTCCTTTGCTATCCCTGGATCGTCTTTCCTGGTAAGTGGAAAGCTTTGAAGGTACTAAATGTCTTTTAAAGGTAAAATTGATATTACAAACTCCAAATCTCCCTTTAAGATAAGAACATGTAAGGTAGGGAAAATCAGAACAAAAACTCCTGACCCGTATACTGGACTGATGACTGCTCAGTTTCTTTTGCTCCTTTTTACTATTTTCTTTACAGCTGAATGAGAATCAAAACGCACTGCCTCTCTCACCTGACACTTCAAACTGTTTTTTTTTTCTTAAAATATTTCCCTCCTCTCTCACTTAGAGTGAAGTAAAGTGGTAACAACAGGCCTTTTCATCTCTGCTTGTCATTTTGCAGAACATTCTTGCAGGAGCTATCTTTGGACCGTATGAAGGGCTGCTTCTCGCCTGTGTGCTCACCACTGTGGGCTCCACCATGTGCTTCCTGCTGTCCCAATCCTTCGGAAAACGTTACATCGTGAATTTCTTCCCAGATAAAGTTTCCATGTTGCAGAAAAAGGTAAAGAAGCTCTGCACATACAATTTCTAAAACATTTTTTTTTTATAATACAAATCTGCAAAGGTTTGTAGGCTTTTGGTTTTTAGCCATAACTCTGGTACCTCAAAATGCTGGTGCTAAAGGTGGTAAAATAAAGATGTCAGGGGCAGAAAGGAGGAACAAATTGGTTGTACCCAAAGACTGCAGGACAAAGGGAGGCAAAGACAGAAAGGTGAGGAAATCCCCTGGCTGACGACTCTGCAGTGAAGAAGAGTTTTAATTCATGAGCCTGAAGACCTGTGCTCTCTGGACATCCTCTAACACCTGCTGTGACACTCAGATTTCTTGGTCTGTTTTTTTCTTTGCCTTGCTCCAGCTCAGTTCCCTGGAGCATCAGGGATTTCCCCTTTCTGTAGCGAAATGTCTTCATCACCAGAAACTAATTAAGTTGGAAAACATCAGAAATATTTTTAATGGACAATCATTTGTGTTTAGCATGTAAGCTGTTTGAGCTAAAACTGTTTCCAACCCTTCAAGGCTTTCTGGTCAATCCCAGCATGAGGGCTAATAAAGGGGATTTCAGCTTATGGATTTAAGGAACATTAAAGTTTTAGATTGAGCTGGAGTATTCCCAGTACACATCCTCAGACTGCCTTGGCTAAAAGATTTTACTTCATGATTTGGATCTGAACAGTTTCCTGTTCATCAGAAACCTGAATTGTGTCACATTCACACAGACGGACACAGTGTGCATTAGGTTGTTTATTCAGCTTTCCAACCTGATTGGTTTAATAGAAACATCATCCGTTACCCTTTGTTAAATATGGAAGTTAGGTCCCCTTGAAGGCAGCTGCGCCTCGGAACTTCCCCACCGGTTCTTTATTTATTTACTTTTTTACTACTATTAACTCAAACTGGGTAAAACCATATAAAAAAGGACTATAAAACAGGAGTAAAAAAGTAACAGTGTTTATTCCAGGTCAGGTCGTTACAGGACAGGGAAATTGCTTGGAGTTGGCACAGCTGTGGACTCAAAAAACGTCAGCGAGCGTCCGGCAAAGATTGAGCCCCGAATAAGGTCATCGCCTCCTTCTTATACCTGATGAGTCCATGTTTTGCATCAGGTGGATGCTCAGCTGTCCGTATCAGAAACTGACACGCCATCCATACCCTGACCTTTATACATCTTGCCTCTTTACCCCAGGATTACACATAGCTCTCCTTTATCAGTCCGGCTCCAAGATGTGCCCATATCCTGTGTATTTTTAAAGACATGAAGGCGTTCCTGATTAGATGGCCTCCGTACACACAGTGACATCCACCATGTGAAGGAAGGCCTTCTATTCTGTCTAATCTGGCTAACAAAGAAACAATGCACATGATGTATAAAGAATAAACCTAACACCTTCCTTCTTTGCTTCATGGGAAGGGATCTAGTTTAATTGGCCTTTCATTTACTACTTTTATCCAATCATTATTTGCTGCCACATTATGCTGTTACGCACCCTGCTTCTAATCAAATAGCAACAGTAGCAAACAAATAGTCAGTCTTTATAGGATTGAGTTTATATTAGGAGGCTCTACTAACGAGTTCCCTTCTGACAGTAATTATCGGCACAGGGTTTAATTTAGACATAGCTGAGTAAATCAGGCTAAATATAAATGTATGTCACAAGTTATAGTTAAAAAAAAACTGAATGAATCCATGTTTTGTTTTATTTTTTCCATCCCCTTCATATGTATTAACTGTTATAGTCAATCTCTCAAAATATCTGTGATTAAATGTGTTCAAAGCTCAGGGTAACTTTACAAAAAAAATTTGCTGCACATCTAAGGTTTTATTATTGTCGTTTACAGGTGGAAGATAATCGAGACTGTTTGTTCTTCTTCCTGCTCTTCCTGAGGTTTTTTCCCATGACTCCCAACTGGTTCCTGAACATGTCTGCCCCAATAGTCAACATCCCTATCACATTCTTCTTCTGCTCAGTATTTATTGGTAGGTGTTGCTTACAAATCTTTGGATTATCACCTTGTTTTGTAAAAGATCTTACTGCTTTCTTTGCAGTTAGGCCTGGTCTGTTTGGAGCTTAGAGGTAAATCGGCTCTATATTGTGGAGAAAACTAATTTATAATTTTTTTTTTTACTTCAAATGTTTTCCAGATCATTTTGACATAAACATCATGATTGTATTTAACTAAATAAAATCAGTAATAGAATAGTAAGGCCTGGGTTTTCATAACATTTTGACAGTGTGGAATTCACTTTAAGCATATGTCTTTGTTTACAAGCTTTTTGTTTTCATTCTTAATCCCTCCAATGGAAGAGAAAGTTGCCGCTGGCACTAAGATCTATGTATGTGAGGAGAAGTAAGGACTTTTCTACACAATCCTGCCAAAATAGACTGACAGAAAGCTGTTAAATTCAGGAAAATGTCGGATCCCTGGAGTCCAGGAATGGAAGGAAACGCCTACCTTGAAAGTTAATATTTTTTGGTTTGCTGCTGCATTTTTGCATTTCCTCTCTATGTGCATTACATAATATGCAGCTGTACATGAAGTTTAGGTAAATAGGTGAATTGACTCATGTTGAGTCAGAGTCGATGCTTAATGCAGGTCACGGAAAATGCCAAATTTAGGATGCATGGTCTGCCAGAGAATGGCTTTCAAAAGACCCCCCAAAAAACGCAGAGCGTGCTGCAAATCGATTAAAGTCGAGAGCGGAGTAGCCATGCTATACGAGCTCCTCACAAAAATAGACTTTTAAACCTTGATAGCTATAATATACACCTTAAGGGAAGTGAATATTCCCTTATGCAAAAATCAATGGCAGTTTTCAGCTGATTGTTTTCAGTTCAATATTAAATCTGGTCGTAGGTTAATTTCCCATAACAATAGATGATACTGGCCCATCTACATTTGCTCCGTGTTTAGCTTAGAATGAAACGGTGTATTTCTAGAGATTTAGCTTATTACTGATAGTTGTATCCTAGGCCTACATTTAAAATAGTAAGTAGGCTTTATTCAGACACTGCATGGTGTAAATGTCTTTAAAAAGTGAAGCCTACTTTAGTTGGCTCCAATATTCGCATCTGATTCTGAAACTTTATTTGAGAATTTGTGAATACAAAGATTTAAGTGGTTAGGAGCTTTAAGTTAATCGTGCATCATATCACCTAAAGTTTCATCATATAATATGTGTGTAGCATGGAAATGACCAGTGATATCCAGATGGAGCTGATAACTGTGTATCTGGTAGGTTACATGCTTTCAGCTCAAACATGCAACTATGCTGTTCAAAATTATTTGAAAGTTCATTAATTTAAGTTATTTAGATTTGATATAGGTAAATGTCGCTGTGTGCTCCTTTTAGTTTTAGAGAATTGGTTCTGAAACGTTATTGAAAGTCCTGATTCTCTGTTAAACAAGGTTTGGGAATGCCGTTTGATATTCCTTCTAAATGAGTCAATTAAGCTCTGGCTCCTTATGGTTTGTTTCTGACATGTTGGGACTCATTTTCAGGCCTGCTGCCCTACAACTTCATCTGCGTGCAGACTGGTGTCATGCTGTCTGAGGTGTCATCGCTGGACGACCTGTTTTCCTGGGAGCGCCTCCTACAGCTGCTGGCCATCGCCTGCGTGGCTCTGGTGCCCAGCGCCCTCATCCGACGCTTCAGCCAGAAGCGTCTCAAACTGGGCGTACAACCCCAGAATGGAGTGGACACGGATAGGAAGAGTCAATGACCCTCTAAGTGTTTTTAATCCACTGAGTTTTCTGATGCCTTCTGCTCTCCAGAGCAAACCTGTTCAGGGTGGCTGCTGTTCAGAAAAAACTTTGACAGTTGATTTATGTTATTATCTTACATTTTCTCCTGTTCAGGAGTGCTTTGCCCCTTCAGGCGTTTGGAATTACTGCTCTTGTGAAAACTACAAATGTATTAGATGGGTTTCTTTTCTGGTGTTTTGTGGATACAGTGCTTTGGTAAAATGTGAATTTTATAGTAATAATGAGGAGAGAAAGCCTTTAAACAAATGTCTTCAGACTGTTTGTTTAAACTTTGTATCCAAAGTGCCTCTTGTGCAGTTCTGGCCTTAAAATTCTACCTCCATGGACTCTGTGACCCGCTGAAGGCCTGCCCTGCTTTATGGTTCTGATAACTGTCTGATGAGTTTATAGATGTGCTGTTAATAACTGAAAATTCAACTGATTTTAAAGCTACTATTAGAAAAAAACATTGAAACACAGCAGGCCTTAAATGAGCAGAAAATAGATCAGAACTATGAGGCCAAATGTTGAACTCTGACCATTGTGGGTGCTCGGGAACGATCCCATTTCATGAAGGATTTGTTCTGTTTTTGAAAAAATCTGCACGATTCCCCACCACATACAGGGATTGCGAGTTCTCCTTATAGTCATGAACACTGATTTTAATGTTCAGGACATGCATTATCAGCCCAGTATTTCAAAATCTAAAATGTTATTTTTAGAGTTTTTAAAGCTAAGGTACCTTCTGTTTATTGCCTCTTTATAATCACGTGTGCAAGCTGTTTACTCTGGGTACAGGTATGTTTTCTGTAATGTTTTGGAAGGAAGTGTTGGCATCTGCCTTTTTTATCATTGAGATGAACATGGTTTTTAATGTCATGAAATGTTCATATTTACCAAGACATCTTGTGTTAATCTGACAACACCTGTCACATTTCTGAGATCTCTTTTTACAATTTTGTTTTTTGTTAACAATTAACTGTTAACTAACTAGGAGAGAAAAAAAGATTACACCCAATCAGCTTGTAAGCAAAGGAATGTCACTTGAGGTCATTTTTATTTTGGTTTCTACAAAATTATAGCTGTAACAGCTTGTAATGTCTGTATCAACTGTTATAAGAATGAATGTCAATTATTCTTATTTTTAAAGCTTAACAGTATAAATGACCTTTTAATTATTGTATTTAAAATGGATAAGAAAAGAGAACTAATATCTAAGATCCAGGTTTTAGGTTCAGGTAAAAAGCTACCTGCCCTAAACCTTCTCTTTTGTACTTTCAGAGGAAATTAAACAAAAAAAAACAACAACTTTAGAACAATAGACCCTGAACAGTGACCAAGATGAAATAATCTGACCTTAAAGTGTTGCATAGTTGTAGAACCAAACTAAAATTAGACCCAAGAAGGACCTTTCATACCGTAACAAACAAAATCGTGTTTCTAATGTCTGCAGAGACTAACTGGATGCTTTGCTCCGATGACGCTAATTATATTAAGCTGTTTGGCAACAAACACTATAGATGTGAACAAGGGATGAATACATGGAAAATGACTCCTGTCCGGCATTCAATAGAGTGGATGGCGATCATGTGAGCTTATTTCTTTTATAAAGGTCCTCAAGATCTCATTTTGTGGATATCATCACACTGCCTTTAAAATGTCAGGACCTTTTAAATGAAAACTCATACCATTAGGGCCAAATCCACATAGAATCGTTGGATGTCCCAGCCTTGCTAAATGCTATAGGAAAAGAAAACATGCCGTCTTTTTGGTAACAGAAAAGCCCTTGTGAGGTAGACTAAAGATACACAAGTATTTTTTTTTTTCTAAAAGTATATTTACTAGGATGTCGAGAAATGTAACAGAAGCTGTTTGTGTAAAGATAATTTGGAGGGAATAATTGATTTGGAATATTTATTATTTAAATTCCTTGCAGTATTGTGTAATGAGGGTTTCTCCTGTAGGGGGAGCTGCTTTAATATGAGGACTTTTTCTTTTTTACAATGAGTGATTTATTTTCTTTCCTGTGTAAGTGTTCAACATAATAAAAACAAAAACAAGCTCTTCTTTCAGATATTCTTTATTGCTCAGATCCAGGTTGCTCAGCAATACAGTTCACTCATAACTCAAAAGAACAGCTTGGCTGGTAACCAGAAAGGCATTGACCCATATGTGTGGTAGTAAACAATGGTTCAGATGTCCCTCTAACGCAGCCACTGATTATTATTACCTCCTGGTGTTGGGAGCCTTGTTGGCCTGTGGGTAACATTGAGGGTTTTAATCTACCAAGAAACCAAATGAATCTCCCAGATGGTGAAAAATGCAGATAAGAACTAGATCCTTGTAAAAAAAATTAAAACAAAACACAATTCCAAGTCTAGTGCGATGTGAAGTGTAGTACATACTGGATTACCTGCATCAATCTCATGCAATGTTTTCCACTCAACAACATGACAGGGCAACAAAAACACTGCTGTGGCTTCTGCATACATTTGACCTCAGAGGCTATCAGACGGCGCCGAACGACCTCTGATCCGTCTTCTAAACTCAAAACCATTTCTTCAGAGCTTTGAATCAGGCCTGGGTACTTTCAACACTCCAACTTTGTATTTATCTTTCTTTATCTGTTTAAACAATCCTACCTAGGATGATTTTTTTTTTTCCCCACCACAATTTCCTAACTAGTTCTAATCGTAGCGATCTAACAGGAATGAAGAGTTAGATTCCCAGCTACAGCTCCAGACTACATCATTTAATCAGAGTGAAATACAAGAAACCAGATCAGAACAGACAATAAAAGAAAACCTTAGCTATTTATCCACCGTGTGATATGACTAACAACACTTTACACCCTTAGTGATGTGTGTAACTAGGATTTATTTTTTATGGTACTGAAAACGAATGCCTAACACCCCACAATAGCTAGAAATACCAATCCTTAAAAAAATAATAAAAAGAAAAAAGTTACTACGCTCCTTGCAGGTTTCACCTCATACCATGTAAACATCCAGGATGATTTTTCTCAAAGCGATGAAGTCAGTGTGATCCAGCTGGAGGGAAACCTGCGCCTATAAAGAGCCAAAAACACGAGAGAGAGACAGAGGCCTGCAGAGTCCTCTGCAATGCAGGAAAAAGAGCCACAACGTCAAAAATGATCTATGAAACGTATCCAAAGAGGATAAGATAACAAACTACAGTGCCCTGCTAAAGTATTCAACCTTTTCCAAAACAAATTTCCACATTTTGTCACGTTACAACCAAGAAATTTCTTCTGTTTTCTTTCATATCTACACTACTCTGGGCTTTAGTGAAGTTGATGGAAATTAATACAGATTTTTCAGTGTTTTGTAAGCAAGTATGAAAAGTTTTGCGTGATTTTTTATAAAGCTCAATTAACTCTGATAGCTCTAAATAAAACTTAATGAAACCAACTGCATTTAGAGGTCACCCACCCCATTCAGCCTTATTATATACATATATACAGTAGTAGCCTTTCAAAATGGCACTTTTCAGCCAAACGCCCACTTTCCTGCAACTCCCAGCAAAATCCTCTCCAATTTCCAGCCCCTGGAGTGACCCCCTCCTTCTCCTGTGTGTGCATATTTATTTAATCCACCCTTTCACTGAATTACAGGGTCTGACCAGGAGATGGTGTTTCTCTTTAGATAATGTCCACAAATCATGACAGAAAGGGTATTTTAGTACAAAGATTGATGTTTAAAAAGGAATTGTAGGGGACCAACCATTGGCACTTCAAGGAAAGCGGGGAAATTTTGAATGGCTGCTACTGTACCTCTCACAATTGAGAATTGAGAAAGTTTCCAAAAAAATGTCTTCTAACCTGTTAGAAGACATTTTTTTGGAATACCTCTCACAGTCTTTTATGTCAGCTTTGGCTCCCTCGGGTCAGTCTGGCCTCCCTTTGATGCCTTCATCCCATTTAAATAGATTTTTTCTTCATTTTTAAACTGCAACAACAATTTTAAATTCCTTCTTCTGGCTCCTACATTGATAATTACTCTTGCTACCTAAGATTCCACCTTATCCTCTTTCTCTGATCCTCAGTTAAAAGGGTATTTGGTTGTTCCAAAACTCTTTTAGCAAAGCTTTAGGTGGTACAATGCAAAAAAAATTCTGTTTCTCAAATTAAGTGCATTTTTTCTTGAATTGAGCAGGTAAATAAGACACTTTGCCAATGGGATAAGGCAATTTAAACTTAAAATACGGTACGAAAAAAAAACAACTGGAGTCTTTTATCTCAAGGGCATACTTTCTAATTACCTTATTTTAAGCCTAATCATACTCATTCCATTGACAGATCATTTAATTTACCAACTAAAATTAAGAATAAATACACTTAGTTTAAGAAATAAATTTTTATCATTTTTGCAGTGATATTCATTTGTGAAATCTTTTTTAACAAACAGATAAAACTAGGCCTCTTGGATGATGTCTCCAAAGCATGGACAAAGAGAGCTTCAGTCATGTTCATGAATGCTCTTCATCCAACCTGAGAACCTTGAATTATTTTCTTTTAAGCATGCAAAGACAGTAGATCTTTTCTAAAACACTAAATACAACAGATAGCAGAGTTTTTAAGGATTTTGAATTTGAAAAAAGACTTAAAAATCACCTTAATCATGAAGCAGCCTGTGTTGCTAATAAAACACATTGCAGTTTCTTGTTTTAACGTGACAAAATGCCTAAAGGTTTAAGGGATGCTAATACCTTTGCAAGCAGCAGTAGAGGTATCAGTGCTACAATGAAAAGCCGTTTTTCTCTGAAACATGCTCTACAAAAGGTGAAGCAGACTGTCTGAGGAGTCCGAGCACCGTACTGCATTTCAGTCGCGTTGGGTTACTTTGAATCGTGTCTGGCGGGCTCTCATCATCAGTATGAGGTACTGTACCGGCTGTGGGGAGGCTGGCGGCAACAACAACAGCCTCAGGCATTGTGTGAGTTTGTTAGACCTTTAATATAGTACTGCAAGTTTGTGTTCACTGGGACAAAAATGATCCACCTCATCTGAAGACTAAAGTTCTGCTGTCCTACACGAACAAATGGGAAAACGAAAACTGCTCTAAAACAAAAACTTCAACTATATGACTTGTTTACCTCCTTTTTTTTCACCACACATATTTTTTAGTATCTAAAGTCAGCCATGGATTTAGAGAGGTGATTCTGAAATGTACAGCACAAAAAAAAAAATCACCAAATTCAAATTAGGAGGTCAGTTTAAGGAAAGCTGTGGCGCTCTAGACTCCCCCGCCATGCTTTATGTTATAGAACGACAGAAAACATTGTATGTGTGGCTCTATTGTACATGTTTACAGATATACAGTTTTTTTTTCTTGTCGTGCACAGTGACATTTCAAACGACTAGGCTTGTTTTGACATTTTGCACTCAAAACTTGGGTTTTATAACGTGTTTAAGGGTTCTGTCAGTGTATTTTTGCGGCATTCTTGATCTCTTCTAAATCCGATCCGGTTTGCTATGTGTGATTTTTTTTTCTATCAAACGGAACTTGTGAGATTAGGTCAGGTTGGTATAAAACACTTATCAATATCTTACAAATCAATGAACGTCATTTTTTTTCATTTACATTTTTTTTTTAAACAAAAACCTGAAGGTCAAGTCGGGAAAAACAGGAGGTATAGTTGGTTAGTTTCTAGCTGATTTGTATCTTTCTGTCTTTCTTACCAAAGATCTTTCGGGTATCTACCCTATAAAAAATCCCATGCTTCATTCCTTTCTAACAAAATGGACGTTAGAGGTTGCATGGCGTCCAGGCAAACACAGTCCAGCGGATTATTGTTTTGCAAAGTTTCACTAGTCAGCTGGATCTGAAAGTGTACAGATTTTTTTTTTCTCTGCTAAAAAAAAAAATGCTCAAAATAATCATTTAACAAGGCATACAAAATGTGGAAAATAAGGGGGTAAATGAAAGTTTGGACTGAGGTACCCTGAAGCCTGAGGTAGATCACAATACTGACATGCGCACTGTTCACATCCCAACCAAAGTTAACGCCGTGGTTCACTTGACTTGTATTTTTTCAGGTTTTTATCGTTTCTTCTTATTATATTATTTTTCATAGTCTTAGTTTTCAAGAAAATAAACATTTCCCTTCAAAATAATATGGCAGTGTCCCATTGAGGGAGGGAAAGAAAAAACAGAAGCAGACTTTTCTTTTTTTCGTTTCTTATCAATAGATCTCATCACAAATAGGAAAAAATAGATTCATAAATATTACTCTGTTTTTATATATATATACATACACACATACGTACGTGCGCGCACACACACACAGAGACACACACGGAGGAAGCTGTGCGTATTGGCAATAACCTTGCGTCTGGAAGATGAAGCTGATGGGTGATGTTTAAGAGGTGACAAAATAAGGCAACAAGCTTCCACTGTCTTTCCAAAGTAAAGCACGAAAGGACACCATGACCTGCGAGTCCTGAGTGTTCACTGAGGCGGCCGGCCACAAACGGTTACTTCAAAAATGCCAAGTTGGGGTTAAAAGAGTGAAGGGGAGAGTGACAGTCTGTGTGGCAGGTCCGGCCTTCTGGACACGGCAGGAGGTGAGGTGTTCTAAAAAAAAAAAGGCTGCATATTGTACATTCACAGCTGTCATGCCGTTTTTTTCTTAGAAAGCTCCCTGACAAAGAGAGGGTTAAAGCCAAACGCCAATGCGGTCAGGTTTGCGGTTGTGTGTGTACCACAGGTCATACGGTGCCAAGCCCCGCCCCTTTCCTCCCAACCACCAATAGGCATGGGCCGGTTACCTGGATCAAGCCTTTATAAAGTCAGTTATAAATTATTTGTTCCTACTCTTCATTTTTGGGCCCAATCTCCGTTTAAAAAATAAAAGAATAATTCTTATTTCTCTTCAAGAATTACAATGAAATTAGATATATAAGTTTAGGTTTCAAAAGGTTTTGTTTTTTTTCCTTCCAGCTGTGAAATTATAAATTATTATTAACAATGAAGTATGATGGGATTAAAAAAAAACTTTAATAAAAATGTTAATAATAATTTTTTTTTATTTTGTATGTTTTTTTAAACACAAGAAAGGTTTTTTAATTCAAAAATTGATCAAAACTGTTTTAATGAATGGAATGGTTTTAATTGCTTTATTACCTGCTTTTATCATGGTTTTGTTCTTTGTCTTTTATTTTCCTTCTATTTTACTGAAATTGGGGAACTGAAAATGTGATTAAATGCATTTTTTTTTTTTACTGAAAGTGTTTTTCCTTCAATGCATTCACCAAAATTTTAGAGGGGAAAAAAGTCATAAACTACAAAAACTAGTTAGGGGCAGATCTTATATTGTCACACTATTGCAGTTTCCTAAAAAAAATTAGACATTTAACCCAGAGATTTTTGAAAGGCTACCAATATTTCTAAATCCTGCATTTTTATAGCATAGGATGAAACTCAAAAGAGTAGAAAATGGCAAACTAGCTGTACTTAGTTGAGCTATTCGGTTATCTGCTTAGTTTTGCTGAATACATGCTGTTTGAGGCAGCAAAATGATCACCAAATGGAATGGTGAAAAGTTTATAGTCTCCACTCTGACATTTCTAAATTAAAATATGAACAAAAAAAGATCATTTCTAAATTGCTTAAAGCTATTGTGCTTTTAATGATTATTTTCAGCACCTTTCTGACACTAGCAAAACTAACTTTAATAATATTCACACAGTTACAGCCAGACTTGTCCAAAGTCTCTTATTTTTATCTAAGACATCCGAGAAAATGATTGTGTGACCTGAGTTTTCTCTGGCTGTTCAGAGGACAAAGTAGCTCAACTTCCCCCCTTGTACTATATATCTACATAATATAGAATATTTGCTATAGATAATATTTAATAAAGCTGTAATAATAAATATATGTAACAGTATTTTAGTAGCAGTAGAATGGCTTGCTGCTTTGTAGATTTAAATAAAGAAATTTGATCATAAAATACTTTTTTTGTTTTAAAACGTGTTGACAGCATATTCTATCTCTTATTTACCGGCCCATGCCTGTTCTCTAAGCCTATGAGTGTTTTCGCCCTCCCACCCTAACAAGGTCCTCTTTTCTGGGCTCTCTACTCAACCCCTTCATGTTGACCCTTGTGACGTCCCATAAGGCCAAGCGTGTGACAGTGCACATTCAAAACAAATGATTACCTGCTCACTAGCTAAGGTGCGCAGCTTCTTTAAGACGCGATTGATCTATTTTTTATTTTTTCTGATCGTCATTGCCTCTTCTTAATATAAGGACATCACTGCATGGAGGGTGATACAATTCTTCTCATTTCACCTTTCTTTAACAAGAAAGTGGCAGTTATTAATCAATTTTTTTTTTCTCAAAAAGGCTAAAGGCAAAAAAATCTTCCTTTGCAATAAGAACACAATGCCAGATGAGAGCAATGAAAGCAGAAATTAGCAGAAAGAATTTATAAAGAAAAAGGGCAAAGCATGGGAAATGAACAGTGAGAGTAGCAGGGAGGGGGACGTTATCTTTTGCGTTGGCACACACACAGGCTTGTTAAAAAAACTCAGAACCTTTCATCAGGTTTACTTTCAGGGATTTTAAATTCAGCAAACAAAAAGGGGGTGAAATCGATCGCTTTCTGTGGCTGTTTCAGCTCAGTCTACTGAACAGATTCACACATTTAAAACGGCACCAGGTTGGTTCTGTCATTCGGATAGAGGGAAAAAAAAACAGTGCATACTCTCAGTGTATCAATATACATCTCTACTCTGCATTAATACTGCTAAGGATACTCTCATAAAGAGGAGTCGCTCTTGTTCTAACTCACGCTGTCAATCCAAAATGCCTTGTATGCACTCGTGTTAATAGGTTTATTTGTTTGATCAGTTGAGGCCTATGTTAGTCCAACTAAAGAGATAAACGTTATGCAGGGCGACATATCCTGGTTTTTTTTGTTTGTTATTTTTTACCCATAAGATGTATTGTTTTTTCAAATTAATGCAGTTCCCACCTCTTATGTGTTGCTTTTTTTTGGTCTTTTTATCAGTATGTTTTCTCCCACTCTGTCTGCTCTTGCAGGGCTGGCAGTGCACTAAATGCCCTCAGCCTTTGGCTCTCACTTGTTTCCCCCCGTAGCGAAGTTCTTTGGTTTTGATCCCGTTGCCGCCGCTGCTGGTCTGCCCTGCACATCCCCCTTGGCCTTGGCCTCAGTCTGGCTCAGTCTCTGTCCGTTTTGGGAGGGCTACATTCATTGGCTGGTGCCCACTGGAGCCGCCTGGCCGGGTCACTTGGAGTGGTGCGGTGACACGGCGGCGCCCTGCTGGTGCTTCTGTTCCTGCTGTTTGACCTGCTGAATGATCTCCCGGATCTTCCTCTGTGCAGTCTGTGGCAGGAAACAAACAGACTGGTGACAATCTGGTACATGCAAAATGTAAAACAAACTACCCTGCATGCAATTCAAATACTAGTTTCCTTTCAAAAAATCTATGTAAAAAAAAAAAAAAAAAAAAAAAAAGGCCACACATTGACACATTGTCTGGAGGTCTACTAACCTCTGACACTGATGACTAAACCGTTTTAATGTAATTTCATAGATAGAAACTTAATACGCCCAGTGTCTTACTATTTTTGTCCCATCAGGCAACCTTTTTCAATGCCTCTTAATGAATCTTTAAGTATTGCTGCCTGAAAGACTATTACTTCCAACTTGTACATTACATTTATTGTTTGTAAGAAAATAAAATGAGGGGAATGGCTCCATTGGAATGAATAAACTGAAAAACTGTAAAAAAATGGTGCTGACCTTTCTGGTTAAGATATGAGCTGGTTTTAAGTTTGATTTAATGACTTTTAAATTCTTCTCAATGCCAAAGTCTTTTCTTTCTTTTTTCTTTTTTCTCAAACGTTAATAAAAAAAATTATTGTAAAAAGAATGATATCACCTACACGATTCCATGTTTACTCATCATCTTGAACATATAACCAACAGGAATGAAGTCAACAACACCAAGTCCAAATATTTTTAACCGTTTATAGGGCGCTCAGTGAAATACTTTCAAAATCAAAATTTCAAGCCAGTAGTGTTATTGGAATGCAGGATAAGACCTTATTACCTTTAGAACTTTAAAAAAAATATGGATATTTGGGTGGCAAAAATGAATGTCAATGTAATAACCAAAGTTTGCCTGAATAAATTAAGAAAAATAACTAAAGTGCTTCTATAAACAAAATTCATGAAAAACACTGAGAGTGACAGAAACACTTTTTGTTGGTACAACATAATCTTAGAGGCATAATGCTGGTACTGGCACTTATATTTTTTTGTTTATAAACCTAAATATAACTTACTAATTTACAGTAGGTAATATATCATTCAAGGGCTTATTTAATTGGTCAAATGTCAAAATAAGATGTATTTTTTTAACACCACAACATGCATAAATTAATGGAACAATAGTTAATTACACCACCAAAGTTACATCTTGCTATTAAAATAATAATTGCCATTATAAACTTATATTAAAGTTAATAAATCCAGCCACACATAGATACTCATTACCCTAACTTAATTCATTGGTTTACATTGGGCAATAAGAAATATATTTCCAAATAATGGCTTGAAATAGTTCAAAATAAAAGTATGGTAAAATATATTGAAAAGTATGTTTTTAGAGAAGCAGTTCTCTATATTTAAAAGATTAAAAACCCTCAAATAACTAATTATTAACAATATTACTAATATTATCGGACTTAGAGACAGCTATAAAAATGCTAATTTATCCCAATTTTTTTCTGCCCTAAAGAGACAGTTTTACAACTATTAACATAAAAAGTGCAACAAAAAAACAGCTGATAAACATTATTTTCTGTCCTTATATCCATGGACACCACAGAAAGTTATTGCCCTTAAAAATACATATCCTGATGCATCAATATTTAGATTTGAAAAAATATTAGCTATGTAAGGTGGATATTAGACTAAATGAGTTGGATTCTTTTTTTAGTCTTGTCAAAATACTTATACTGACACGTCCTCTGAACCCTCAGAGCCAATAGAATCTGTTTCCATTAATCACATAACCACCAGGAGATGGAAAAGCTGTAGATAGTGAATAGTAGTTATGAACCAGGAACAATATTTTTACATTAGTGAAAGTGAAACTGAGTTTATGTTCTTCGCTTCATGAAATAAGTCTCATCATTCCCCTTCATGGGCTGGTTCAGGGATTTTCGCCTTTAGCGTGGTGATACTGCCCCCCTCCGCCAGCAGCTGCGCATGTGGCCCATATCAGAAACCTCCATTGATGCTGACACCATCAGAAAGTGCAAGGTTTGGGTTTTCATTAATAGAACCGAGTTGCACTAACATTGGTGTGTGTCTTTGCAACATCGTTTTCATTTATTTTTGCTTTGTTTGTTATTTCATTTAGCTTCATAGTGCTGAAATTATGTTTTGTGCTCGTCTTTTGATAAATTTGTTGGTGGATGTGTAAATGCCCCCGTTGGGTCAAATACCACAGGACATTGTAACATTTGCAAAATATCATATTGATGTTTGTGTACCTGGCTGGCAAAGAAATGTCCACTGATTTTTACAAAGACCTCGTCGTTATCGTCAGGAGTTTGGTCCCGCGGTACAATGACCTCCGCACTCGTCAGGTTCTGCAGCTCGTTCACCTGGAACACACAACCTGAATCAGATTTCACCTACACACACACACTTACAACAAAACAGACATTTTTCATTTAAATTTTCCTCATAGGGAAATTCAGCTTAAGCCTACAAGTCATGTTAATGACGATGTGAGGTAGTGCTGTCCTTTTTATTTTATTTAGTTTTTTGCTCTTTTTGACCAAGGAGCTTGCGGCATAAATCTGGCTTTTAATTTGAAAAATGACATAAATCCAACTTTATAGAATAGTAGTTTTGAATTAAATACGGTTGAGTTTGGATCTTGTTATGACTATTTTAATAAAAACTATTACCAGCAGATTAGGTTTTATAGTACTAGCTGGGGTACAGGATACTTGAAGCATGGCAGCGATCAAATGGTTATGGTTTGGTTGCTGCAAACTAGTTTTTTCAGATTTGTTTTGGTGAACAATGAGCATCCCCCACCACTATGAACAGAACAACCTCTTACTCCACATCATCCTTTTATTTATAAAAACACTGTTTTTATTTCTTGTTTAGCTCGAAATATCTACATGGGAGCGAGTGTTAGTCAGAATGCGGGGCTAATGTTGTTCCCGTCTGAAAGTTGCTATCCCCATTACACATAACTAAAGATATTGATGCACTTTCTGGCAAAATATGGAACTAAGAGTCATTGCAAACTAGCAAGAAGCCCTCGTGGTTCGCTCAGTGTGAAGGAGCCAGTCAGAGTCTCACATGAAACGGACTAATCTAAAGCCTCTTTCGCACTGAAAATTACATGTTAACTCAGGTTAATCAAAGATGGGTCGACCCGCTAACAATCGACATTTGGCTCCCTTCCCACTGGCCAAAAAAAAGCTTGGTGTAACCTCTAGCTGGCAAGCTGTGTGGCCTCTATACCCCAACCGTTGTGTGTCTGGTGACACCATCACGCTGGGTTAGCGTTATTGATGTCACCGGTCTGCAAAGAAGGTGATTGGCAATTCTAGAAGATCCGTACGCCTCCAGGACTCTGAGGCGAGCAGGGAAGATTGTGACTGATCCCTCGCACCCCATCCACAAATTATTAAAGACACTTCCCCCTGGCAGGAGGCTGCAGCCCATCAGGACCAAAACCTCACGCCGCAAGAACAGTTTCTTCCCATCCGCTACCAGCCTTATCAACAAGGCCCAGAGACCCCCGTGACGCTGACACTACCTCTCTCCCTCCCCTGTTCAGAATCTAGAAGCTACACCGATGTAGCATCTCTATACCTCCTGCCTTACATTAATGCACAGTCTACTGCGTTTATATTATACAGCTATATACTATTTATTGTATATAGTACTCCTTGTAAGTGCAAACCTACTTGGCAATAAACTTGATTCTGATTCTGATTTGACCCGGGTTAACACGCATCATTGAGATGTTCCTACTGTCACTAAAAGCCAATTGTTCCCCGGTTTAAACAGGTTTTTCGGCCAGTGGAAAAAGGGTATTAGTCACTGAACATTTATCTATTTTATAATATAGTTAACTATAACATTTTGTCCCTTTTAACCCCTTCATAAAAGTCGGCTGTGTTGCGATTGAGTTGAGAATCAAATTTCTATGAAATATTAAGCTAAATATTATGTAATTAAGTCATCCAGTATTAATGAAAAACATTTAAATCAATTTTGTCCCCTATTTGATTGGTCCTTTTTAACTTCCCTGTCAATGCATATTGCATTTAAACTTTTGACTACAAAAAAAAGGAATTTTGGAGTTAAAATTTAGGTTTTAATCATGTCCATATAGGTTTATTTGCATAAGAAAGAGTGTACTCACCGTCTTGCCCCCTTTGCCAATGACTCTGCCAGCTGCACTTGAGGGAACCTTGATGTGCGTCTCCAGTTTGACCTCCTCCTTTCCTGAGAAGAAGTTCTCCTCTTTCAGCTTCCCAAATATCCGACCTTGAGCCTGGAATACAAAGGCGGGTATGAGACAAAGAGAGACTGGGGAAGATGGGGACACAAGACGCTCCATTGCAGTTTACTATGACACATGTCACAAATGTCATTCCTGTTAAAAGAGATCTTATTCTTCTTTTTGATTTAATTACTTTGAGTTTGTGTGATTACCTTAAATTGAGCCTCTGGGGTTCCAGTAATAATGACCATCCTCTCAGCAACATCTGGGCTCTCTGCTGGAGCAATCTAAGAAAATCACAATGAAATGAGGGAGAAAAAGTCATGTTTAAATTCCTTCCGTCTGGTTTCACAGGTAGTGCTTTAGCCCAAAATGATCATGACAAATATTAAAAAATGCATAAAGCATAAACACATCGAATGCAATATAAAGACTCTAGTTATATAATGTGAAGTGCCCATCTCTCGAGTCATCTGCTCTTTAATCACAAAAGCTGCCCATGCTGCGGTCAGTGAAGTGCTGCTGACTCAGACCGCAATCATTCCCAACAGAACAACATCCCTTTAATGATTGGTGATATCCTATTTTAAAAAGGCATGGCACGTCTATTTCACGTTGCAGAACTCCATCCTGCAGGAAGATTAACGCCATTCTCAACGTTTCTAAGGTTTAAAGAGCAGGTGATGCAAACAGACCCACCTTGATGGAAGCTCCTGCAAAGTGGGCTAGTTGTTTGATGTGCTGGCCCTTCTTGCCTATCAGGGCCCCCACTGCCTGAGTGGGAATAAAGAGGTAGACGACCTCCTGTTCTGGAGCCTGTTGCTGAACCAAAGAGAAAGGGACCAGTAAAACAGAAAAACTTTAAAAAAATAGCACAAAAAATTAGAAGGAACTCATTATTATTATTTAGTGAGGTTTTAAAAGTGAATTTTGTAAAACTACTGTATAACTTTGTGCTGCAAACAAAATAATCTCTGGTGTTCAGTTGACTAGGTGATGAGAAACAGCAGAAACCATCGTCTCTACCTCAATAAGAAGCTGCAATGGCCTATTATTTACATCTCTTAAATATACAGAATTTCCTTAAAAGGAAGCAATTAATATCTCAAATTTATCTAACAGTTCCTTTTAGCTTTTAGCTATTTTCTATTCCTTCTTTGTATATACAGGGAAGGCAGAGGTCTGAATAGGAGGTTTTTAATTGCTGGAAAAGCAGTCAGCAAACCTCTGGTACCAGATATTAGACAGGCATCATCCTTCAGGTCGTTTGCTTTATTATGCCGGCTGCAGCTCCTTAAGAATTGCCTTCCTGCTTTCCAGTACTATTTTCCTAGAATTATAATTTTTTTCTTCTCCAAAGTTTAATGGAAGTAATTTTAATGTCTTGGTAAAAATAATTGCGGTAATGAAACACTGAAAGATCCAGTTTAATATTTATCTGACCTCCATCAACACATACTTACATGCTTATTTACAACCCATGCATAAAAAAAACAACTAATCAGCTTTAAAAGACCTTTAGAATGGTCACTCAATAATCCCCTAAATCAATAATCTGTTTTGGTAATATAAAGCCTGAAAGTAAACTGAGCAAGGAATTAGAGAAACAGGTAATAAAGAGGTCTAAAACTAGTTTTCTAGTAATCACCCATTTTGTTAAATTATCAAATCGGAGAAAAGATGATTAATATGACCGTTAAAGACAAAACAATCTTTGCATTATATAAAGCAATTGATAAACAAGGATAAACACACAACCGAAAAAGTGAAATTAAAATAGGAAAAGGAATTTAATATTGAAATTGATTACGGTATTTGGATTGGTTAGAAATGTGGAAATTCCATCATATGACTACCAGTTCAGACATGGAGAGAGTTTGCCTGGAAAAATCTTCTAAGATTCTTTATTACACCAAAGTTAAAAAGCAAACAATTGCAGAAGCAACAGAAGTGCTGGAGAGAACGTGGAGAAACAGATGCTGATCATTCACACATTTTTTTGAAAATGCCCGAAATACTTTTGTTGTCATGTGCCAAGTTTTGGGATATGCAATTCCTTTAAAGCCTAAAGTTCTGTATTTGTCTAATTTTTGTGATGGTTTTATTCATCTTCCCCCATTTCATTGTCATATTCATCTGATGAATATTTGGTCAAAATAATGTTGGTAGCAGCAACAAAAATTATCACAAGGAAATGGGGGAAGGTTACTGTATCATCAAATCAGCAATGGATAAATAACTACAATAGAAGACATATTCCTAAAAGATAAACAAACATTCAGACTGAGGCTACAAGGACCACAATTGGAAAAGAAATGAAAATAATGGACACTCTACAAGCAAAGTAATTAACAATGAAGTATACCCAGTTAAGTTAATGTTGTAATTGTTTTCTTTTAAAAGGGTCAATAAAATATATATAACATAAAAAAGAAAAAACAAGAAAACTGTTTTAAAATCCTTATTAATATATTTTTAGAGGGAAAAAAACTAATAGCAACCTGTAGGGAATTTTTGAAATTTGTTGAATTGTTTAAATTTAGACACAGTAGAGGGTTTTAACAATGGACAGTCTGTTTAAGGTTACGCTGCAGCATCTTGGCCGAATGTCAGTAACTATATCACGTTAAAATCCTTTATTTAGGGTTTTTGTTTGTTTTAACATCCATTCAGAGTTGGGCCTTCCCAAATGGGTTTGAGCTTAACGTCATAAACCGATGGTTGAATACTCAAGGTTCAAAAGATCTTTGTTTAGCTGCTAAAACTCTTTTACTATCGACTGTATCTCTGTTGCATATATTTTGTAATATGATACCAAACAGTGATTAAACTTTACAGCAATGGCTGAAGCTGCAAGAGGAGAGGGAACCTACTGAGTGCTGGTGGGGCATGGCACTTGCTGGAGGAACCCCGTACAGGCCACTGAGATGTGGAGAGTGACTCTGAAAGGGATAAACAGGCCCGTCAGACTGCATGTTAACACAAACATAAACTGTGTTCACTCTTGAGGGGATTTCAGGGCTCACACTCACGGTGAATCACACGCCTATCGTTTTGACCGTGAAGCACGCTTGTGCATTCTAGCACAGTGTCTCACACCACTTACACTGGGAAATGAGTGGAGACCTTGTTTCACAGACAAACTGACTCATTTCCACATAAGATGGGGAATTCTGCTTGTTTCAATCTACATCATTCAGGAGGACCTGAGTCAACAGTGTAGTGCCGCCTGAAGGCACTTCTAGGGGAAGATGATTTACAATGTCTAACAAACACAGAGGAAACCAATCCAAAAAGGTATTTAAGGATTTTTCCTTAAATACGGCATTTATGGAAGTAAACAAAATAGGTAAAGAGAGGACTTACTAAGAAGGGGTTGTATCCTGCTGATGCTACAGGGGACACTGCACCACGTGGTCCGGCAGCAGCAGGCACCACCGGCAGACCAGAGGAGAAGATGCCCAGAGCGTTCAGGTTTAAGCCTGGGATCAAGTTGGCTTGTTGCTGTAAATGAAGAATTATGAGGGTCTGATTATTTAAATTATCTTATTCCTTTAATAAGATAATAAAAAGGGATGAGACCATGATACTGATTAACCCAACAATTCTGTTTAAGGCTGGTACAGGAAGCTGTAGTACCAAAAGAAAACTCATTCACACACAGGAAGAATACTCAAAATACAGACGGGTCCCAGATGAATTTAAACCTATGATCTTCTAGCTTCAAAGTTACTGTGCAAACAGCGCTGTGCATTCAGCTGTCTTTAACCCTTTATGGGGCACTTATTGAAATACTTTGAAATTCAACATTTAAAGCCAAAAGTGTTATTGAAGGACAGGACCTTATTACTTTTGAGAAATTAAAAAAACATGTATATTTTGATGGCAGAAATGAAGGTCAATGTAATAACAAAAAATGGCCCCTTCCCCTAATATATTAAGAAAAATAACCAAAGTGCTTCTATATTAAAATCATGAAAAATAGTCACAGAGTGAAAGAAACAACTTTTGTTTTTGTTACAACATAACCTTAGAGCATTAATGCTGATACAGGCAATTGCATTTTTTTACTTTTTAAAATTAACTCAATTACCTTTTTACTTTATTTTTGAACTGTTCAATTAGCTTTTTATCTTTTTTTTTCTCAACTTCTTACAAATTGAATTTACTGTAGGTAATATATCATCAAGGACTCATTTAATTGGTCAAATGCCAAATTAACATGTACAGACATGTAGCAGCATCTTTGCTTAATGGCTAGATAAAAGTCTTATGCTTTTAGAACTCACTGAGGGCTGGGGGGGGGACTCCATTCATAAGGGGTATGCAAGTAATCAAAAATGGCAATTTACCCTATAAATGGTTAAAGGTGCAGTAGAGGAGCATGTCATCGAAGATCAAATGGCACCAGTTTACTTTTGTACGAAAGGACACAACTTTTTCCTCTCTATTTAATATTAAATCAAACCTTTGCTGTTTCGGTAGGAGATTATTTTTTTTCATTGCTAAATATAAAACAATTGTTATACGTTAAAGTTGTCTTCAAATTAAAATGTTACTAATTTATTTAAGTTATCTTAAAAAAAACCTAGATAGCAACCTTCTGAAAGGCTAATTGGCACAAAGCAGCCATTTCTCTCAATTCTACCATCTGGAAATTGGACCCAATACTGAGATGGATGGATGGATGGATGGATGGATGGATGGATGGATGGATGGATGGATGGATGGATGGATGGATGGATGGATGGATGGATGGATCCTCCAGTTTTCTCTGTCGTCTTTCCTTTCTGAATACTCCGCTGGATCTTATTTGTAATAGTCAAAGGTAACCGCTAGGTGGCACTCCCCACACACAGCTCAACCTGTCAGCTGCCACGGCAACTAAAGCAAGCCAGAGCCATTCAGCTGCATGCTGAGTGAAACTTCCTCATAATAATTTAAAGAGTAAAGCAAACATGGTAACAGAGAAGCAGTTGGACTAACGGACCTCATATATTAGCCTAAAGATCTCCAGTGCCTCTCCTTGGCTTTGGAGCCGTTGGTCATAATGAGCATCATTGATGTCCATCCATTCCCATCAGCCCGGAAACAGAGAGGATGCAGTGCGTGACATCCCCGCTGCTTCTCTTCGTCTGAGGCTTGACCTCAGCGGCTGCTGATGTCACAGGCCGGTGTGAAAGAGGAGCCGGGTTGAGATAGCGGCCTGCAGATATCGGATGGATGCTGGGAAACGCGGTGTGTTACAACAGGAACACAGACACACACAGCAGGGAAGGGAGTGTGAGTCAGAGACACGGAGACAAGCTGCGCTCAAATACTCAACACGCTTAATGAGCTATTCAGCGATCGTTTACTGTTATCTGTTTACAGAGCAGGCCTTACTAATGCTGGCGGTAACGCACAACAGGGGAAGCTAATATCATCCTGTGGTCAAACCCCCCCCGATCTCCTTCACCTCTCACCTGTCAGTCTGTGTGAGTCATCCGACAGTCATAATCACCACAAGGGCAACACAGAAACAGCACAAAGGGGCTGCAAATGGTAAGTGTTGGGCTTACGTTTATAGCAGCAAGATCGTTCTCGTAGGCTTCCCTCAGCTTATTCATGATCTCCACCTCGGCTTTACAACAAGCCTCCAAGCTTCCCTTCACTGTGATGGTCCTCTCAGGGTTGTAAATAGTTAAGTCTTGTAACCTGAAACGGAGAGGGCACACACAATCAATAGGAAGAATACAGAAATACTCTAAATAGCTCCAGGGTTCCTGATTGTATGTGTACAGTTCCTCAAAACTCAGATATTTAAAGAGATTTCCTTTAAAATACAATTGGAATCAACTCAATTAAGGCTACATGTTAAGGTGGGGTGTTTTTGTAGACATTTAAATGATATTAGTGACTAAAACAGTGACTTGCAAAAGCACCCATGCAGTTTTTGCCTTTTTGTAACATGACAACCACAGACTGGATGTAATCCACGGATATTTTATGTGTCAGACCAACACAGTGATATTAATGGTTGCAAGGTAGGATATTAAAATTAAAAAATACATGGTTTTCAATTACTTTTATAAACAGAAATTTAGAATTTGATGTGCACTTGTACTTATACCCTTTAACTTTGACACAGCTAAAAAAAAAAAAAAAGAATACAATTGCTTGCTAAATCAACCTCATTAATAAGTGTGACCCATGTGTCATTTAACCTCAGTTTGAATGCATAAATGTGAGGGTCTCAGGGGTTTGCAAGAGAACATTCAGCATCATGGAGAATGAGTTTGGATTTTCAATATCTGGGAGTCAAACATCCCACTGATAGGACAGTTTAACACAAAAATGCAAGGAGGAGCTGCAGGGAATAACAGCTCCGGTGGGGGAATAAAACCTGAAGTAATTCGAGGAATGCACTGCACAAATTAAAAAAATTAAGAAGGATTAAAATGTATGTCTAACAAAAAAATTAAACAACAGTCCAACCCCACATTCAAGCATAGCGGTGGCAGCTTTATGCTGCAGCGAAGCATTAAGAAAATCTGACATCTGCAGACATTTTTTATCCAGTCAGATTGAACTGTTTTGCAAAGAAGACTGGTCAAAAAAATCCTTGTAAGTCCTGAATGGATTTAGACAGTTTATTTTATTTTATTTTTTTTTTGTGTTTTTTAAGCTGGTATTATTTTTCCTCCACTTTACAGACATTCAGCTGACTAGCTCAAGTGGTAAGTCCCCCATCATGGGTGAGTTCAAGCCCCACTCCCACAGACTGCCACTCTGGCTTGCTGAGCAAAGACCCTTAACTCCACACTGCTACCCGGGCGCCGAACAATGGCAGCCCACTGCTCCCAAGGGGATGGGTTAAATGCAGAGAGTTCATTGCTCTGTACTTGTGACAGTGTTATGACAATAAAAGTTGGGGGGAAAAAAAATTCACCACTCTGGGATATTTATCAGATGATAAAATGTGTTAAAGTTCATTATTGTCTACTGATAAAACATAAAAAGGTTAACTATTTTAGTAAGGACCCTTGCCAGACCCATTTAGACCTCGTTGTTTGTACGAATGCTGTCCCTACAATTAAGCTGGCACTTATGCAGTTTGCAGGACACAAGACATAACTGAGATAAAATAAGTGACATAGCAGGATATTTTTTTGATATTGAAGACATTTCCCTGTCCCTTCTCAGGAGTGTAGGATGAATAGAGCAACCTTTCTGGAAAACATTGTGCGAAACGAGTGAAGCCAGGTCAGCCTGAGAACTGCAGCACAGCCGCACGCTGCTTAAAGACGAAATACCTCATAAAAGAGGTTAGAGCAATGAAAACTTTCACTCATTCGACAAAATCAATGCTCACTTTGACAGACGCCTTTATAGCACAAACACAGACCATTCAACTGTCAATAAAATGTGAGTCTTTGCACAATTTGAAATCAATAACTAAAGTTCTCTCCCTACAAAACAATTCACCTGGGTATAACCCTGCAGTTTATACTTTTCTATCCATTTTTCTTCAGTACAACAGAGGATATTTCACCAGTTTGCTGGTTTCTCTAAACAGAAAAAAAAATCCGGTTGAGCAAGCTCTGCCGAATGGGATGTAATCTCCTCCTCACTGACATCATGTCCTGGAGTCTTAATCATCTCCACATAGTTTCACTTTCAGCAGCTCAGTTACAGTAGGTGAAACTAAAAAGATGAACGTACAGGAAGGAGGGTGTGGCTGCATGAAGCAGAACATACTGTAACAAAGCAGTAATAGAGCAGTCTAAATATTGTTACGCATAAGCATTGGGAATATATCTGCTGCTGTTTTGCTAAGTGATTGCGGTTAAGCCAAGTAGGATGGGAGCCTCACTTTTAAATGGGGAGCTTGGATGTCTGATGCAAATTGTGTACATCGTATAACCAGGTTAAGAGTGGGCGATATTCACCGTCATTCCACTGATACAGAGAGTGACTGGGCCTCAAATCTACAGGTAGATTTCTTTAGATCTTCACACACCTGGATGAGCAGAAACAGGCCTGGGTCCCTGCTGCTTATCGATCAGGTCTGAATCCAGCATAGATTTTATACTATGAACAGTATGGATGTTTTCCACTGGAAAGGCCTCATCATGCAAAGTGTTTGCAGATGGAGCGATGATGCAAGACTTTCACAATGGTTCATACAGCCTCAGTTACTTTATTCTTCCAGTCTGTGGTTGAATGCATATACATTTATCTCCTCAGCTGACTGATACTAATATTTACCAATTAGGGTGGAGGAAAACTGGAAAATGAATGTTGATATTCTGATATTACTTGTTCTGGACCAAAGGTAGGGGGTGGTAAATAACGAGCTGGTTCATCTGATCAATGGGAACAATAACATTGTTATTATAGAGTCTGGAAAAGTTTTGAAAAGTCTGGAAAGGTTTGGGATATGGCTGGAATATTTTCCAGGCCTGATTAAGTATGGAAAATGTGATTGTTTTTGGATTGTTTTATTTAAAAAAAATATTTTAATGAGCAAAAACAATGGCTGAACCCTTTGTTTCTATTTTTTTAATCATTAAACTAAATCCTATGTAGTTGTTCCATCATTTAGAAAGCTACGCCCCTTATGTAAATGACTGATGACAAACTTACGAGGAGATGGTTATCTTGGTCCCTGTCTCCTCCTCGATCTTCTTCAGGTTGCGGCCCTCCTTCCCAATCAGCCGACCCACCAGGCTGTTATGGGCAAGGATTTTCAGAGGGATTTCCTCCGTCCTAAAGACACGCAGAAACATAAAAAATTTAGATGGGATGACAGAAGACTGACTCCACTGAGTGTCGCTCTCACCTCACTTAGGGTGTAAGGAATGTCGTTGGAATGACAGGGATGAGCTGGAATGCGGACAGCTGCCTCATAGCAAATGCTTCTCTAAGCACAAGACTTTGATACGGAAGCTAAATGATTTATCTCTTTATGTTGATAGATACATAGGTTGCAAACAAGTTTCTGCAAAACAACAGTAATACAATTTGTTTTTTATTGAAACTACTGTGCTAGGAGGAAATATCAGTTTTTTTTTCTAAATATTATAAAAAATAGAACTAGAGATGAGAATTTTATCCGTTTAACATCCACTCTTTTAAATGATTATGTAGTTTTATTTGGTGTACAGTATACCTATGGACCACAAATGTTTCTGTAAAATAGATCTGTTATTCATTGTAGACCTAAAAAAGTCTTAGATGTATTAAAAAGTGTATTAATGTATTAAAAAGTTAAAGAGTGTTTTTTTATCTACTAGATTAGAAATAAGCTTGTTTCCCATTAATAATGCAGGTTGAGTAAACGGATATATATAGTTAAAGCAATACATTTGATTGATGGGAAACGGCTTCTTTGTATCGTACTTAAGATCTATTGAAATAGGTTAAAATTTATTATCTCCATTTAGAAGTTGTGGATAAATAAAAATCTAAATAAGGATAAAAAATATATAAAAAGAAAGTTTTTATGTGCATTGTAGTTGTGCAGCTGTTCAGGATTGCACAGAATCATTACCCTGGTAGCAAATGGCCCCAAGGCCACATTCAGCCCACGTCAGCTAAAGCTAGGGGGGGGGAGCCAAGAGTCTCACCTTGCATAAGAAACCAGAGCTTTTAGTACATATAGACCAGAAAAAAACACTTTTATATCATATAGATGCAGAGAAGTAGCTGGAAGTACTGTTTTCTTCACTTGGTTTTTGTTTTGATTTGATTCTTGTAAGATTTCCTTTGGGTTCAAAAGTTTAGAACAAACAAGATCCATTGGAAGATAGTTCAGCTGGGATAATGATTCTGCACTTTGCCTAAAAATGCTTTTGCTTCTGCAGATGAATTGATGAATTGATATAAGACCCTGCAGATTTTACATCATATAAACCATTCAATACTCTTTAATCATGAGTCGAAATTGGTTGTTTTATGTACTTATTCATGACATGAGGAGAAACAAAACAAAAATTGCATGCTAAAAAGAGACTACTTCCAAATCCAAACTAAAGAAAGAACATCAATGTTAGAAAGAAAAATAATACCCAGAATTCGATGATTCATGTTTGTCTAAAAGCTTTCCGAGGATAGTGGTTCTACAAGACGTATTAAGGTGCATAATAGATTTTCTGTGTTGTGTATGTTGAAAGTAATGTAAGGTGAGTCACATTTTCTGTTGGCTTGATACAGATAAGATTGACTTACAAATAATGTTTACCTATTGTGCATTAATATGTTTAAAGTCAAAGACATATTTGACTAAATGATGCAACCATATAAAAAGATAGCAAAAGTCGGGGCTGAAGTAATATTTAAAGCTGTTTGATTTACAACATCTGCCTCTGTGGGCCTGTTGGGAGCAGATGGTACGATTATGATCATTTACTGGAAGAAGAAAAACTCCTGCATTATCTACATTACTGCTTTGTGTGGCAATTACAGGGTGTGAATCTATATCAGGGGATGTGGTGGGGTGTGGTGGAGGCTGGCCAGATGCTGGGGGTTTCTTCAGGGCTGGACCTGAAGTGTGTTTTTAGGGGCTGCAATCTGTAAATACAGATCTGTGTTGCATAGTGTCTTTAGTTAGGGGTGTATTGAGAGGGTACGGCAAATGTGTGGGTCTTGTGGTTTGAGTTTCAGTGGGTTCAGGCTGAGTGGAGTGACAGGGTGGAGGGCGGCACTGGCAACCGGTTTTATTACTGCAGGTGTGGCACTAGGCGAGGCAGCGCGGTGTCGCTTTGTTGACACATCTTGAAGCTGTGGGCGTTATTGTCATTTTTGAAGGAAGAATTAGTGCTTGACTGATTGAGGTAGATTACACCAACTGAAACACTAACACTCCTTTACTTTCATTTTACATAGAATAATAACAAAACTGTCTTAAAGCAATCTTTTATAATTACCAAAAATATATATTATTCTATTGAAAACATGTAGAAATACATAAAGGTAACAAAAGGTTGTAAAAAAAATGTTCATAGATATATTTTCAAAATAGGAGTTGTTTTTTCTTTTTTTCTCACACACTATATTTCAAGGCGACTATGAATCATTTAAGCCTTGGGTAAATGCATAGAAGGCGAAGCAAGGCAAGTTTTTTATATAGCAAATTTCAGTTGCCAACAATATGAAACTGCTGTAAATGAGAAACAAAACAAAAAAATAAACATATATATATGTCAGTGGCATAGAGGCAAGACAAATATTTAAATAAAATAAAAGTGACAAAATAAAATAAGAGGAATATATATATATAAAGAAGATACATGATTGAAAAAAGTAAGATAAAATTATTAAAAGACTAAAACTCTCTAAAAACAGAAAAAGCACTGAAACCCACTGTTGCTGCCAATTGAGATTAAAATATATATATATATTTTTGGGAGGCTTTGATTGTGCTGTCTAAACATTATTCAATTAAATCTGTTATCTAGCGTAGCGTATGTGAGTAATTATTTTGTGACTAATAATCTTACTGTTCATTTTATACAATAAACATTAATAATTAAAATGATTTAATTAGAATAGAATAGAAAATCCATTCCTTGTCCCACCAGAATGTCCCCATTGTGGGTCAATAAAGGGATTTATTTTAATTCTTAATTTTTATCTTTCAATCTGTTACCTTCAAATATCAGTTTTAGCATTTTTTTTCTCCTATTAAGCAGCTGCATTGCACTTTCCTCTTTGTATTTTCCTCTTGTTTTGCTCATGTGCAGCACTCTTAATTGTCTTTTTACTATAATGTAACATAAACTTGCTTGTCTTTTATCTTGATAATTATTTATCACCATGTATTTAAATCTCTGTAACTTCTTTACATCTTAGCAAGTATTTCATAATTCATGATTTCCCACTTATAGTTCATCTTATCATGTATTTTCTAAAAGGATGCATATGGGCAGAACGGACGGTTTATTTTTCCCACCTAAAAACAATGAAATTAACATTTCATTGTTTCCATGGAAGCCAAATGATTGAAACATCAAATCAAAAAAGGAAAAGAATGAAAGGCTGGACACTTGGTGTATTGATAGGATGAGACTGAAATATAGAAGAAACATTTTGCGATATCGATTTGTGTGCATTTATTTGCAGATGTTTTGGGAAGAAAAAATGATGTCGAATTACATTTATAGTTACAGAGTGGGTCATTCCCCCCCTCATTAAACAACTGAAAATTCTTTCCATTTGGCTGTCTCTATGGAAACAGGAATGTGGTCAATTCACGTGGTGGTAACATCGGTTAATAACATAAACTGAATTAATCTGGGATATTATTTAAAGGATTTAGGAAGTGTAACAGCTTAATGTGTAATATAGATGCTATTGTTACTGACCAACAGGTGAATGATTTGTCAGAAAAACTAAATAAAACATAGATATTATTATTATTGTGTGCCAGCACAAATTAGTAGATTAATTTAGTAGAATATTAACTTTGAATTATGGTTTGAAGCTTCTAATGAACAAGCATGAAAAAAATAAATGAAAAATAGATGTGCATAAAGTGTTAGCAACACATGAAATAAACTTTTTAAGTTTGGATTCAGGAAAATTAGACATCTAAAATGAATCTTAAAACAATGAGTGCAGTGATCAATAAAGCCACAGAAATATAAATATGACATAACAGTGAAGCTGTGATACCATCACAGATACGCGAGACCTAAACAGCCACTGCCTAGAACAATAATAATATATTTATTATAAGTTATAACTATAAAGGCAGAATGCAACTCCAGTCCCTTTAGTTGTTTTGCTTTAAGTTTTTTTTTTTAAATCTATATATGGCAGCTTATACCTAAATGACCTGCAAAAACCCAAAACTTCATCCGAAAACCAGAGCAAGACAGTTCTAACATATAAAATTAGATGCATTTAAATGTGCTTCCTTCAAATGCTTCTATCCTTCTCCCAAATGAAAAAAAAAACAAATGTAATAAAAAAAAAAATAAATAAAACTAGCATTCTCTAAAACGTTTACATGCTCACACATAAAAGCGGACAAATGCTAAAAATAAAGGTTGCTGTTTACACCAAGAAGCTCAAAGAGCCGTAAAAAGGTGCAGCTTCCTGTAAAAAGTGTCAAACCCAATTAGATTTCTTGGACACTAAGCTGAGATCACGTGCTCGCTAGGTGGCAATGCTTACTGTGTTAGTGGTCCAGGCCAGAAAGGAGAGCACAATGAGATTAAAAAGTCTGCAGGCTTACGTTAAAGGATGGGATTACAGCCCTGCAGACATGATGCTTAATCTCCATGTTGGGTTGCATATGCGTTCAACCTGCTGACAGGTATATAGCTTTATGGCAAGTCGCTACATGTGCTTGTTTTTTACAGGCTTACGTCTTGGTCTCGTTCGCCTCCTTGTGCATGATGTCCAGGATCATCTGGCAGGCAGAGGAGCACCCCTCGGGTGTTGAATGGATGGTGATGGGTTTTTCAGCTGCGCCTGCGTTTTCCTTCCGGTGGATGTCCACCCTGATAGAAAGATGCAGAGATTACACACATTTCAAATGATTTCAATTGACAACGTAAGCCTTTCAACTGATTTCAAAATCTTACTTGGACTGGGTTTGTTTGGTGACATTCTTGATGGTCAGGCCCTCTTTGCCAATGATGGCTCCCACAAACTGAGTAGGCACAAGCATCCGCAGGGGGAAGTCCGGCTGTCTGAGACGGGGCGACCCAAAGCCTCCCGACGGTCCAGGCTGAGGGGTGCCCTGGTCCCGGGAGGATCGCCCTCCACGCCGCGTTCGTGGAGCCTGGACAGGCGAGGCAGCATCCATGTCCATGATGTACGACACCTTTAGGGAGTAGTCGTCAAACTGGTGTCCTGTCAGCTTCTCGATGGCACTGAGGAGATGCAGAGAAGGAGACTAAGTAAGAGCCGGAAACAGAGAGGAAACACTCAAATGTTATTACAGTTTAAAGTAATTTGGAAAACTAACAACATTTGTAATTTTAAGGTATTCTACTTAAAAAAAGAAAAAAAATACAATTGTATAAAGTGTAACTAAATAATGAGTAATATAAACTAAGCATTTATTACTGATATGATCATGGCATGCAGCTAACACAAACTTGAAGTTTAGCTGTTCAAAATAAAAACCTACCTACACACATTTAGACACTGAAATAATTCCACTTAATTTTCCTGCAATCTGCCCATGCTTTGAAATCAAAATACGATTTGAACTTTATAATAATAAATAGATATAAACACTAATATAGGCAAAAGCAACCCATGATCTCTCATCACATTTTGTGATAGATTAGAAAAATGTTGAAAGCTTTCTGTTTAGAAAGCTTAAAGAAACTTCTTCTTGTGGAAAATATGCATACAGTTGCACAGAGGTCTTAGAGAGACTGTTTTTACAAATTATGCTAAGGTATTTAAATCACAACTTATTCCAGTCACTCCAAAAAAATATAGTTTGTACCTCTGTGCACATTCTGAATGACAACGCTTAAAATAGAAAATAAACAATAATTAACTAAAGTGATTTCTGTAGACTTACTGAATTTAAGTTAATATTACGCATAAAAACACCTAAGAAATGTTGTTCTCATTATATATTATAATACATACATCAAAATTATGTGACTATTTTCATTTCAGTCATTTTTTATTTTGTTTTAACAGTTTTTTAAGGGAAAATTATTTTTCTACTTTGAATATTGTGGGTTGGTGGATGCATGTATGAATGTATGTATGTATGTATGTATGTATGTATGTATGTATGTATGTATGTATGTATGTATGTATGTATGTATGTATGTATGTATGTATGTATGTATGTATGTATGTATGTATGTATGTATGTATGTATGTATGTATGTATGTATGGATGTATGTATGTATGGATGATGGATGTATGATGGATGGATGGATGGATGGATGGATGGATGGACGGATGGATTGATATGCCAACTATCCATCAACTTCCCATTGGGAAAGGTCTGCTCTGACGTAGGAAATGACTGGATCTGTTCATTCGCCACAGTCAAACAAAAATGTTCACATTTTTTTAAGATCTGGATACATTCTGCTAGCTTGATCTCATTTGATCTGTTAAGCTTGATTTTTAGTCGTGAAATGGAAACAAAGTCTGTTAGCAATAATTTATACTATTTATAAAGACTGTGAAAAATGTAGTGTGTCCCCAGCTTTTGTTGACAGGTTAGACACAAGAAGTGTTTCTATAAGTTGTGTCTTGTGTCTGTACATCAGTGTTACACATGGTGCTTGGCTCATATAGTACATTATTCGAGCTCCTTACACTTTAGCTTCCTCCTTAGTTGCGTATGTAACATTCACCACTGCTGTTTCTGTGTCAGTGTTCACTGTGGGACAAGACAAGAAAAGAGAGAGAGGAAAAAACATGAGATACAATAAACAAAGGAGTACACATGCACATATCAGGCCTTTGTTGTTTCTGTAGGTGAGTCGGACACGCGTCCAGGTTCCCGTGGCGACCCAGAAAGCTGCTTGTCTGTGTGAATCCATTACAGCCATCACCATGCTGGCTTCTCTCCAAACCCTGCTGCTTCCACTACAGAACGAAGCTGCTTAACACAAAGGCCTCGCTGTCACTTTCACCAAAACGGATCTGAGTCCAACATAACAGCCTGAACAAAGCAAATAATGGCCGATTAAAGCAAATGAAGAGCACAATAGAGACACACCTTGGTGTACATAGGTGGTCGAGCATTTGTCTGTAAAGACGGAGCAGCACAGAGTGAATCTCACTGAGATAACGCAAGGTCTGATGCAGAGAGAGGCACTAATTAGAGAATCCCTTACATGCAGCGACAAACAACACCATCACCTTAATCAGGTGATCAGTCTGGGTGATGAGCTGATTATGAAAATTGCTTCAAGAGGGACAAAAATCTGAGTTTAAAGCTTAACTATTAAATCTGCAGCTAAAATATGTGATAGCCCCTGGTATATTGGGCATCTATTAATTTAAAATAGGCTCTGTCAAAGTTTCCCACACTTATTTTACTTCTTATTTAAAGTAAGGCTTGCCTTCGGCTGTTTTCTTTTCTTGAGCAGCCCTAAAACCCAATCATTCAATAATATTCTGCAGTTCTCATATAAAATAAAGACAACTTGGTCAAAACAAAAAATATAATAAAGCAACAGTAAAGCACCTTCCTATATTGACCACATGGCTGAAATTAAATTCATCTTGTAGTAACAGAAGCTTAATCTTCTGTTACTAAATCCAGCTCTTAAGTGGACTAATTTAAACAGTTTAAATTAATTCCAAATAAGAAAAAAAATTAGTGGCACTGCTAAAAGTTTATTTAAATACAAGGAAGCTGAAACTATTCATACTTTAAAGTTTTAGGTTGGTCATAGTCTAGCATTGGAACTTTTATTAAAGCATCATAGACTTAGTTTCCGCTGAACAATATGATCTATATATCTTAGCCAGTCTCGGAGAAAGGAAAGACAAGAGAACAAAGAGTTTTCAAAGCTATTTCTATATGCATCATATTTGCTTCCATATTTGCTTAATTGACAATACAGGAAATTTTTTTCAAAAAATGGTTCTTTTTTTCATGAATTTATTAAAATCTACAATACGTTATAAAATTGTACTATCCTTTATATAATTGCTTTATATAATTCCGACAGTTTACAAAATAAATCCTCTAAGGCAGACAACAGATAAATACATCTCTTGAATTGGAATCCAGTTTTTTACTTTACCGCTGGATCTGAATAATATAATTAATAAATTTCAAACCATAAAAGACAAAAATGCATGCAGAGCAGGTACAGGAGGTCTGTCTTGATTTTCATAATTAGGGAAAAGGGCTACAAGACAACAGCTAATAATCTAAACCTGCAAGCATGTATTTATTTTCTACATTTAGTTTCCCTTTGGGATTAATAACGGATTTTAAAAATGCATTTGAATTGAATTAAAATCAAAGCAATAATCTAACTGTTCAGATAACCTGAACTCAAGGATGGTAAAGAAATCTGAAGCTGTCTTGAAACCACCTTTCTAATCGAGAAATGTTTTTTTCCTATCCCAGCAAAACAAATCACCATTGGTATTTTTTTAAATTAACTAAAAAATTCACAGTTTTCTGTGTTTTTTTTCTTTTTTTTCTTTCCTGACCTTTGCAATAGAGGGCAAAAAAAAACAGTTTAAAACTTATGTGTTCAATTGTCAGCAATGTGCTGAAACAAAACTGGTTCTTCACCTGAATTTAGCAGACTTATTATTCCTGAACATATACTACATCTAAAACAGTAAATAGAACAAAAGTAAAATAGTGGAATAAAAATAGTGGAAATAGTGGAATAAAAGTCCATCCACCTTCAAAAACTCTTAAGAATTATTGATTTGATCATATTAAAAGATAAAAAGAGTCTTACGAAGTCTGTATGCGATAAACAATCAGGGATGATTGAAAGCTCTTGAGTAGTGCAGCACTTTAAAACATTTTTAAAATATTTTGTTATGTTGTGAGGTAACAATAATCTGTCTTTTGTAACATTAGAGTTTTTTTCTTTTTTTAGAAATGCACCTGCCGAATTTTCAGCTTGACCAGAACCAACCAGCGCCAAAACAAATCCAACCAGCCAATATTCTGATTAGTAAAAACAACAGCTACCAGGTCATGCTGACAAATCCCCTCAGTGCTTAAATGATCCCCTCAAACAGACGTAATTGTAAGGCCAATTACCAAAGCACATGAAAATAAGGACAGCAAAGAGCCAACATCATAAAAGGGGGGAACATTGTGAGTTGGTCAAATTTGACTCTGGATAGGTTAAATGCCCACCTGAGAGAGAGAGAGGAAACAAAGACAGAGCTTGGCACTAAGCTTGCTCTCACAGCCAGCTCTGTCCCGCTACTACGCACATATGGGACTGTTCCAGAAAACTGTAACCAGAGTGCAGGAACTGAAGCAGGAAGAAGTGGCATTATGCAGGAAAAATGGAACAATAAGAAGACGAGGTGGCTCAGACGGGTTATTCATAGTAACCGGTGATGTCTGAAGTGCCAAACAGAGGAGGAAATTCCCTTGGTGTCGTGTAGAGATTGGAGCAAACTGTTTTCAAAACTTTAAGCGTAAAATAATTTCTCTGCTGGGTTGCCTTTTAGCACCTGTCATCACAACAGTGGGCGGCAGCTCATCTTGGCTGTTTGAAAACAGAGAATCCTTCAGCAAATATGTGCCAAGATTTTTTTTTTTTCCAAGCTTGCATTTTTTTGTGTCTACCCCCCCACCCCCATCTCATGTCTGCTCATGGATCTATGTACAGAGAGAAAAATTATCAACACACAACATCAGAGTTCAGAAGCTTCACCACAGGCGCCTCCTGTGCCACAACGCCGCATCCCAAAACTCAAAGACACAGGCGCATTATTCCGGGATTTCCGCCTCGTCTGCCCACTTCAATCCGTACACTGAGTCTAACAGGCCCAGGGGGGCAGACCTTTCTTATTTAGAGCCTCACACTATCCTGGCTCTGGGTCAAACTCTAACACACAGAGACAGACAAGATGATAAAGACTGATTTATATGCAGAAACAGCATGTTTAGATAATGGATGTGTGGTAATGATAATGAGGAAGCGGAGTCACACAGGGGGTCGTGACTCACTGGGAGGTCTGGGTGTTTGAAGTTTTGCTAAAAAGACACACATGTATCAAACAGTTGGAGAAGGATGAACTAAATATGACATGTGAGGATCTAGGAGGAGGGTTCTGTACCTTGTTCCACGTTCTCTACAGTACCATACTGAGCAAGAAGGCCATCCAAAACCTAAGGAGAGACACCAAAGTTCAGGTCAGAGACATAAATACAAACCTGAAACAGAACAGACTTATGTTGCAGCACAAGTTGATTTAGAGCAACTTTCAAAGGAAACTAAGAGTAAAACTAGAGATGCGAGCTATATAACGCATACCCTCCTGCACCATATTAAGGGTGCCACAAATGCTTTAGGCTTTAAAGTGTATTAGGGATCTGTAAAACAACCTTTATAATAGTCAAATTTTTAAAGAGCTTTTATTTTGAAAAGTATCTCTGAACCTTATTCTCCAGTTAAACTTTACAATAACCATTATTTTAAATGTTAAAAAGATTTACCATTGTTTAATTAATTTATAAACTACATCTAAACCATTTATAAAAGTTAAATAGATTATCTATTAAGGTATTAAGCCTACTGATTTTAGGATAAGTTCAACATGACAGATAAAGTTAAATTAAAAATAAAGGCTAGATTCACGTCATTGGTCCACTGATGTTAGCGTTAAGGCTAAACTAACATGGCAGCGTAAAATGATCTATTTATCTTCTATAAATGGTTTAAATGCAGTTTCCTAATGATGGCCAAACATTAATAACCTATTTGTTAATTATTAATAAATTATCTCTTTAACATTGATACATTATGTCAATGATTGCTTTGGCAAATTGTCACCCCAATTTCTCATAATTAATATGCAGTCACTTATTCAGTACCAACAGCATGTTAATTTACTCTGATTACTCTCATTTAAGCTTATCAAACTGCTAAGTACAGCCAAAGGTGAAGGCCAACTTTGCCCAGTTTTCAGGTTAACAAGTGAAAACAAAAATGAAATAATTAAACATTAACTTAATTAGCAAATGAATCCAGTCCTGGTGCTGTTTTAGCCATTTCAAGCTACAAAAATTTTAATAATAAATTAGCATGGGATGATCCTATATTAATATCAGGTCACTGCTGCAACATTAGAGCATCCTTCATTTAAATCAATAGAAGGGGCTCATGTGGTGGTATATATGTTATTTCTAAGTTATGCTGCACTGGCAGCACAAATAAGCTAGAAATGATGGTGCAGCTTATCTGCACAGAAATGCAGGAGCATTATTTACTTTGGGTAAAGTTTGTTTAAATACCATAAAAATGCAAAGTAGATGAAAAACTGTGGAATGAAGAGAGCCAACAGATTTATTTTTACTCTAATACGTCAAACCATCCCAAGATTGATTTTCAGGTTGGAAAAAAGTGTTTTTGCTAGTATCTGGTTCATGTGTTTATTTCAAGGCTATTCAAAAGTAGCTATTATGTAGTTTATTGTGGAGATTCATTTGGTTTTACTGTATTTTATTAATTTTTTTTTTTTGGGTAGGGGGTTGGGGGGTATAGTTTTCTCATCCAAAAATCTGGAGAAATTAAATTTAAGATTCCCAGTAACAGTTAAAACTCTATAGTTCTGTTTTGGTAGAAAAATCAGTGTTTAATAGTTTGTTATGCTATGAAAATGGGAAGAAATTAGGCCAAAATTATATCAGCAGGCCAGAGTTTTCAAAAGGCAGAAATCATAATTGGCACAGGAACATACAACCTGGGCCTTTGTATTTTACCTCAAAGCAAAAATTATTTTTTCATCATTTAGAGGTGTACCCATAAAAACAGGGGGCTGAAAGAATGGCTCTTATTATTTTTCTGGGGCTTAATAGAATGAAACATTTTGTTGACACTTGTGCTGATTATTCAGTTCACATCAGCTCCATACACTCTCAGTGTTCTGCAACTGCAAAACATATGAAATGTCTACAATGTTCAGTTTATTCTGTATTTTTGCATTAATCTATATATCAAATAATAAGAATGTAATTGATAACTTTGATTAGGTGAGCAATATGTTGAACATATGTCTAAATGCTCCATTGATAATTAAGATTAGATCGGTTTATGTTTAATCAAAAATTCGTTTAGAAAGAAAGTCATACAGAAGCAAATTTAAACCACTAAAGAACTAATTTAAGTCTGTATAGATGAACTATAATTCACACCGTAGTCTGCTGAAATAAGGTATATAAAGGTACTAAAGAGTTCTTTTGTCATTGCTTTTTCTTTTCTTTTTACAAATACAAAATTGAGCAACCATTTTTCACCTGCTTGGGAACACATTGTCATCTCTGAGCAGATATGCTGCAGCCAGATGAGAACGCAGATCTGATCAGAAATCCTGACCTGCATTTAACAGTTTTATTTTTCTAAAAACAAACTTTTAATAGAAGTAAATAATCATAACTACATCAATTTTGTCAACTATTAGCACAAAACATAAAGTTCTTTCAGCCCAACTTTTCTGTTTTAATGTAACTGCTAAAAACTGACTTGAAAGGATGCTACAGATGTTCGGGCCAGTTAAGTTATTATTCCCAATAAAGTGAGTTTCTCTGTAAGTTGCAAACTGCATGTAGATTTGAATGCAGAGAAATAGGAGTCTTGCAGGCATAGAGATGGAGAACAACAACATTCGGACCCCTACAAGGTTAAGGATGTCGACACAATGATGCAGGTTCATCCCAACAGTACTCACGTGCTCACAAACACTTAGGACCAGACTACAAAGGCCGGTGACTCATCGTTAGGAAATTGGTTTATGTGCCGCCTGTTGCTGTTCAACTGGGCATCACTGTCTCTCACACACATGCACACATAAACAGAGATAGAAAACAACTGACCTCCCACTGCAGATGAGGGGGAATGTTCCGGATCTGGATCTTCCGACTCCTGCAGAGATGAGAGACACAGGCGGAGTGGATTTAACGGACCTGAACCACAAACTCATACACACTTACAGTCATCTGTTTACAGTAAAGCCAGCTGCCAACTCTACTCTATTTATAGTTTAAGTATATACAAGCATGTCAATTTATCACATCAGCTGCTAAGGGGGAAAGCTAGAAATTTAGAATAAGAGCAAATTTTATAATAGACATAGATATAGATTACAGTTAGCTAGAAAAAGACGCGATGTTCATTGTCAACTACCAAGACCTGATCCAGATGTGCTGAGGGAAGCAGCTACCCAGCAGTTCCTTATTTTTAACAACATAATCTTAAATATACTGCAACAAAACCAGACATCAACTCTCTGAAGACACTGTCACGTATTATTAAGTTTGGAAATATCAGAGTTGTAAAGGGTTGGTCAGAGGAGGGACAAACTTTAATTGGTTAAAACCAGGGTGGTTGATGCCCCTCGAGAATATCTTTAGTTAAAAAAATGTTTTTCATTTTAAATATATCAACATGCTTTTTCAGCCTCTTTAATTCTGGTTTTTAAATATTGTCATTTTCCAACATATAGACCCAAATATGTAATTTGATACCATCTGAGAGAGGGGGCCAGACAGTATGCGACAGGAGGACCATAATGGACTTTTAATACAAAACATCAAATGTATTTTATTATGATAAATATTATGCAATAAGTTATACATTTAATCAAAGTAATTAGGGGGGCCACATGCCGAAGGCATGGCCCACCTATTACTATTGCACATATTTATTCCGCGTATTATTAGGGGGGCCACATGCCGAAGGCATGGCCCACCTATTACTATTGCACATATTTATTCCGCGTATTATTAGGGGGGCCACATGCCGAAGGCATGGCCCACCTATTACTATTGCACATATTTATTCCGCGTATTATTAGGGGAGCCACATGCCGAAGGCATGGCCCACCTATTACTATTGCACATATTTATTCCGCGTATTATTAGGGGGGCCACATGCCGAAGGCATGGCCCACCTATTACTATTGCACATATTTATTCCGCGTATTATTAGGGGGGCCACATGCCGAAGGCATGGCCCACCTATTACTATTGCACATATTTATTCCGCGTATTATTATTATAGCTTATAGTTCTCCTCGTCCCCTAAAAACTTCGGCGTGTAACTAGTCACGCACCATTCGTCGGATCGGGCCCAAAGTTGGCACACGCGTAGGGACCAATGGTGCGATGCATGCTTGTATAAAACTTTCTCATTAGTCCGAAGGTTTGCGAATTATTAGCGAAAACGTCGCAAAAAAAATCCCATAGGAAATGAATGGGGAGAGGGAAAAAAAGCATAAAAAACAGCACCTCACTGTGTCGGCATACATTCATGTAGAAAAACAGTTTAAAGCTCAGTTTGTAGATA